>NW_006408704.1:3870156-3884555 GCF_000296735.1 Chrysochloris asiatica
GAGCGGCTGGTAGTTTCGAACCGCTGACCTTAAGGTTCACAGCCCGATTCGTAACCACTACGCTACCAGAGCTCCTTATATTTGGATGTAGTAGCTCAAAATACCAACTGAGAGGGAAGGAGTCTTCAAATCAAGGATCAAGCCTACCCCTTTAGTACGTAGGGTTGATAGGGATGGGCAACTTAGACATTGGCTACCTAAAATGGGGGTGATATAAAGACATGAAGGCTTACAAGTTTTCAAGATGGAGTTTAGTTTCAGAGTGAGTGGGGGGAAGGTAGAATCCCTGCTTAATCATTTTCATCTTGTCTAGATGGGTCTGGTGAAAGGAGATGGGGATAGGATTCTTTTGATTCAACAGTGAGTACATAGTGACTAATTGTGATTGTTATAACTGTAAAGGTCGAAGTTGCATAACAAAAAGGGGGAAATAGTTCATTTTACATTCCAGGAACAGAGGACCTTAGGACCATCAAGATGGATGAGCCTGGGATCCTAACTAGAGAAGCAGTGACATTAGAGACTAGAGATGGAGGCAGAGGTGCTGGCATGGAGAGAGAGAGAGCAGCTGAAGATGCTAGATTCATGGAAGGAGAAAGGCTGAGTGCTGGCGACCAGCGATCTGGTTTGCAGAATGTGCCCTTTGTTTGTTTAAATGATTATATATTCCTGCGTGTTTCTGTGTACATAAAAAGAGCACATAATAATAAAATAAAGGCGATATAGGCAAATACTGTTAACTAATAGAACATGAAGGGGATTGTAATCATTGCAATGAAAAAAATGTGATTGGTTGAGTGCAAAACCAATGTTCTGCCATGTGACTATCACTCAATTCACACACACACACACACACACACACACACACACACACACACAACAATAGTCTGACTGGTAGAGCAATTTTACAGTTTTATCCTAAAGGAATTATCTAAGAAGGCAAGAAGTACTGTTCTGAGTTCTCTTTTTAAAAATGAGATGGTTAGAATACATGAGATGCTGGGGGAACAACCTGTATCTTCTCTTATTAGCAATGCCATTTGACCAACATATATATATATATATGTATGTATTAAAGCAATTGCACTGTAAGGTTACTGTAGATGAGAGACCAATTTCTTATGACATCCTTCATACTGACTGATACCCATCCCAAAGAAAGATGATCCAACAGAATGCAGAAAGTATCAAATAATATTATACGCAAGTGAAAATTTTGCAGAAGATAATTATAAAATGGTTGCAGCAGTGTCAACAGGGAACTGCCAGATTTTCAAGCCAGATTCAGAAGAGGACACAGAACAAGGGATATCAAAGCTGACATCAGAAGAATCTTACCAGAAAGATGTTTAACTGTGTTTTATTGACTATGCAAAGGTATTCAACCATGTGGATCATAATAAATTATGGATTACATTGTAAAATTGCAAAAAATGGGAATACCAGAACACTTGATTGTACTCATGTGGAACCACAGAGTACAGACCAAGAAGCAGTTGCTAGAACAGAACAAGAGGATACTGAATGGTTTAAAACCAGGAAAGGTGTACGCTAGGGTTGTATCCTGTCACCATACTTATTCAATATGTATGTTAAGCAAATAATCTGAGAAGCTGGATTATATGAAGAAAAACATGGCATCAGGATTGAGGAAGACTCATTAACAACTTGCTATATGCAGGTGACACAACCTTGCTTGCTGAAAGTAGACTTGAAATATGTACTGATGAAGATCAAAGACTATAAAGCCTTCAATATGGACTACATCGCAACATAGCATAAAAATCCTCACAATGGGCTAATAAACATCATGATAAAAGGAGAAAGGATTGAAGTTGTCAAGGATTTCTTTTTTGTTGGATCCAAAGAAGTAGCAGTCAGTAAATCAAATAACATATTACACTGGGCAAATCTGCCACAAAAGGCCTCTTTAAAGAGTTAAAAGGAGTCCTTTTGTGGTGCTGTGAGTTAATGCGCTGGACTGCAAAGTCGGTTTGAACTGCAAAGTTGGCAGTTCAAGCTCACCAGCCACTCCTTGGAAACCATATGAGTTGTAACTGACTTGATGGCACTTAACAAGAACAACAACAAAGAGTTAAAAAATGAAGATGTTACTTTGAAGACTATGTTGCCTCATATGCATGTGAAAGCTGGGCAATGAATAAGGAAGACTCAAGAAGAATTGATGCCTGTGAAACATGGTGTTGGTGAATAATGTTAACTAGATCATCAACTGCCAGAAGAACAAACAAACCCGTCTTAGAAGAAGTACAGCCAAAGAGCTCCTTAGAAGTGAGAACGGCAAGATTCGGTTTCACGTACTTTGGATTTGCTATCAGGAGGAACCAGTCCCTGGAAAAGGTAAAGTATAGGGTCAGCAAAAAAGAAGACATCAATAAGATGGAATGACACAGTGGCTGCAACAATTGTGTGGATAGCACAGGTAGAAGTAGTCAGTGTTTTGTTCTGTTGTATATAGGGTCACTTTAGTTGGAACTGACTCAACAACATCTTTCATCTTCACTTCCCAACTCAAGACTCAGATTTATTCACTCATTCAAAAATATTTTTGCTAAAATATTGTTTATGATTCCACTGACATGACATATCTAGCTAGGATAGGTAAGTATATAGAGACCCAAATGGTTACGGGGGCAGGAGGAAACAGAAAGGGGCACTAATGCATAGGAAAATGAGCCTTTGTTTTTGGTAGATAGAGAGCGTGGCAACAGATACTAGTGATGATTGTGTAACATGATTACTATAACTGGTGTCAATGAATTGTATATGCGCTAAAAAATGTGGAATTGGCAAATTCTATGTTATATGTATTTTCACAACAGTTAAAAAAATGTTTTGTTTAATGTCAAACATGTGCTATGTCCTTATGATATGAAGATGATTAAGACATAGTCTTTACTCTCAGAGAACTAGCAGTGAGTCAGTTCAAGTGTAGCATGACACACACGGTGGTGGAGGAAGTCAGAAGCCAAGCGGAGCCTTTAGAAAGTGTGGCATCTTGAAGAAGGAGCAGGTACCTGCGAAGCAGAAAGAACCAGCAGAAAGAGATAGGTGTGGATTATGAGGAGTCCAGGGCTAGGGAGGACAGGCTGGGCTGAAGCTTGGTGGACAGCTGAAAGCAAAGGCAAGCCTTTTAAGTCCCTGAGTAACAACGTTCAGATCTGCGTCCTAGAAAGGAAGGCCTGGTAGCCATTGTGGGGGACTAACTGGAGACGACAGGGCTGTGTAGTGACTCACTGTGACCCTGTAAAGTTTTGATGGGGAAAGTCAGACTAGAGGCAAGGGTCTACAGTTTTAACTGGAAAACGAATCCCATTCAGATGATTTGAGAACTCTGGTCAAGGGAGAAAGACTGAACAAGAGTTCTAGGGAGGAGGGTAAAAAATGTCTGTGTTTTTCTGACTTTGAGTCATTGCTCCTCCACCCTAAGTGTTCTCCCCCGAGTCTAAACCCTACCTACCCACAAGAAGGCTCAGCTCAGTTCCTAGTGCCCTTTGATGAGTCTCCTCTGGGGGACTCTCTGGTCTCCTCATGCTAGGGCATCCTCCATCATTTTTATGTACCTATGATGGACGGGTCCTGGTGTGGCGCTGTGGGTTAATGCGCCAGACTGCAAAGCCAGTTGAACTGCAAGGTTGGTGGTTCAAGCTCACCAGCTGCTCCTTGGAAACCCTATACAGGGTCGCTATGGGTCGGAACCGACTCAATGGCACTTCACAACAACATGACGGATAGGTGTGGCACTGTGGGTTACTGCACTGGACTGCAAAGTTGGTTTGAACCGAAAGGCCAGCGGTTCAAAAGCACCAGCCGCTCCTCAGAAACCCTATACAGGGGTTGTAAGGGTCAGAACCAACTGGACAGCTGTTAACAATAACAACAATGATGGGCAATGGACAATGGACTGCAAAGTTGGTTTGAACCACAAGGCTGACGGTTCAAGCTCATCAGCCACTCCTCAGAAAGTGACTCGATGGCACTTAACAACGCTTGGCTGAACCTCAACTTCGTCATTTGTAAAATGTGAGGGTAAGGATTAAATGGACTCCTGGTGTGGCACTGTAGGATAAGTACTGGACTGCGAGCCATAGGTCGGCTGTTCAAACACACCAGCTGCTCCCTGGAAACCCTGTACAGGGTCACTAAATGTCGGAATTGACCTTTTGGCACTTAACAACCACAACAACAAGGCTTGAATATGACAAATTTCACAGAGTAGAGAATAAATAGAAACTGCCACACTTCTGCTGAAGATGAAGCAATTCACTAGAAACAAAGACAACCTCACGCCAAGCAGTGCTTTTCACAGTCCAGAAATTTCTAGATTTGACAGCAAATCAATTTTGTGGAAAGAACAAGGCAGAGACACTCTACTGGGTAGTTAAACATGCAGATGAACACAAACCCACTGTCTCTGAGGGCCTGCCAGAGCTCAGGCCCAGCTGTCTGGACAGGGGCTGGAAGAAAGTAAGAATTGTCACTGTTCCTGAGTGGGGGAATTGCAGCTCCCATCCTGGGCTTCCTAAGGTCCAAAGGTCCTCCCCTCAGTCTGAGAAGGACAGGGAATGTTCTGTGACTGAGACAAAAAAATAAATAAATAAATAAAATCAGTGGACCAATAGTTAGGTTTGTTGATGGTTTTACTTCTTTTATTCTAAAAGCCAGATTTACAGAGATGTCTTGTTTATAGAATTTCCTACTACCCTCTTCAGCCAAGCCATCATCTGCTGACAAGTCAGGGCATGGTTACCAGTGGGCCTGCCTTAATTGTTTGTGCAAATGAGACAACTCAGTAAGAGATGAGAGAGCCACAATGCAAAACCCCAACAAGATTGGGCAGCTGTACACTGCTTCAGCATTTCCTTTCTCAACCCACCCACACAGAGCACGAGGCACCAGAGGGGCAAATGTGCAGAGTTTGCAAACACACTCACAGAAAAGATCCACTTAAGGTAGTAGTTTCTAACCTATTTTAGATCAAAGATACCTCTTGAGAGTTAACTAAAACCATGCTTTCCCTACCCCTCACATACATACATACAACCCAGGGGTTGTATATCAAACATACATGAACCATCATCACCTCAAAACCCCCAAGCTCAGTGTGGTCCAGAAGGATTTAGAGGAACAGCTCACAGAACTTCAGAGAATGAGACAGGAGGGCCCAGACTTGCTCTACTCAGGGCTCAGCTTTCTCTGCGACACAGTTCATTGCCACAAACGTCACCTCATCACAGAAAAGAGGGCAAATGAATAATTCCAAACCTGTCTACCTGTCATGAGCAACACCAGGGCACAACTTGGGTAGCTATAGAAAACCTTGGAATCATCTGTGGAACTGTAGGATAAGCACTAGACCCCAAGGTCGGTTTGAACCACAGGGTTAGCAGTTCACATTGGAAACCCTATACAGCGTTGCTATGAGTCAGAACCGATTTGACAGCAATTACTAACAACAAGTATTTATAGAAGGCATCCAGGTGGTGCTGTAGGGTAAGCACTGGACTGTTAATCACAAGGTCGGTGGTTCAAAACTACCAGCCACTCTACGGGAGAAAGATGAGTCTTTCAGCTTCCATAAAGATTTGAAGGCTCGGAAACCCACTACAGAGTCACTACAAGTCAGGATCAACTCAATGGCAGTGGAACTAGTAGAGTTGCTCAGTGGTAGAATTCTCACTTTCCATGTGGGAGGCCTGGGTTTGATTCCAGAGCTCCTCATGTGCAGTCACTACCGGCCTGTCAGTGGAGGTATACAAGGTATACAGATTTCAATGAAGATTCCAAGTGAAGATGGAAGAAAGGCCTGGTGATCTACAACAGTTGGATCCTGAGTCAGTCCTACTTTAGTGCAGGTAACAACAGAAAGTACAGAAAAGACAAAGAGGATGCTCTGAGGGCCTGGAGTGGGAGATTGAGCCATGTGGTCCAGGCTGTAGAGAAAGCAAATGAGTTCTCTAGGGAAGGGGAGGGGAAGCCCTTTCACTCTGGCTCAGGTTTCTTCCATCCTCATTCTTCACTTATGCAGAGACTACAGATTCCTCGGGTGATGCTGTACCAAATCCAAATGGTTAAAAATAATTTGCTAAATACCTTCCTAGATAAATTGAAATCTGAGACCTTTTTGAGCCTTGTCCAGCCATACTTTAAAGGGCAAAGTGGCCTGAGAGTAAGACTCTTTCCAAGTGGAGTTTCTGAGTCAGATTGCTGCCTGTCAATCATCTGAGGTCACCAGTCAGAGTGTACCATTACAAGCTGAGCAAGCATACCCAGGAAACGGAAACCCAGCTCAACAACACTGGTGTTTCCAAACACAAAATAACGTTGTCCACTTTCGAACTTGGTGATTGTACATCAACTTAGATTCTGTATTATTTTGGCATAAAATAAGATGAAGGTGAGACAAATAAATAAAAGTAATGTACTAACCACTATTTTATGTACTTGAGAGACTGTCAGGAGACCTGATAGAGCAGTGGAGAAAGTGCTCAGTTGCTAATGAAAAGATAAGCAGTTTGAATTCACCCATCTCTGTGGAAGAAAGATGAGGCAGTCTGTCTTCATAAAGATTGTTGTTGTTGTTAAGTACCGTGGAGTTGGTTCCAACTCATAGTGACCCTGCACAGGGTTTCCAAGGCTGTAAATCTTTATGGGAGCAGAACGTCTCATCTTTCTCCTACAGAATTGCTGGTAGTTTCAAACTGCTGACCTTGAGGTTGGCAACCCGACTCATAACCACTACACTAACAGTCTTGGAAATCTGAGATAGTTCTACTTTGTTCTTGCTATGAGTCAGATTTTTTTTTTTTTTTTAGTGTAAAGAGAGTATAAGACATATGATATGGTCTTTGTCCTTATAAGTTATATTTGAATGGGGTTGGGGGAGGAGACATAAAAGAAGCACAAAGAAATACAAGTAAGTGTGAGATGCGGGGGGTGGGGAGGAGTTTATAGATTTAAGAATGACGTCATTATTATTTTTAAGTCCATTTTACTAATGAGCTATTTAAGGTTTCACTAATAGGGAATAGAGAATAGATAACTTAAACTTTGGATTCCAAAATTATTCCCAACTACAAACTCATGGTATCTCTTCAGCTTCAAAAGAGACTGAAGATGGGAGAATAGATTTTAAAAGTCCCTTCATTTGTTGTTGTTAGAAGTTTCCAAGTTGGTTCCAAACCATAAAAATGCTATGACCAGCAGAACAAAACACCGGCTGGCCCTCCACCATCCTTACAATTGTTGTTACACTTGAGCTCACTGTTGTTGCTACTGTACCAATTTATCTTGTTGGGGGCTTTCCTCTTCTTTGCTGATCCTCCACTTTACCAAGCATGATGTCCTTCTCCAGGAAATGGTCCCTTGTGATTACATATCTGAAGTATGACAGACAAAGTCTCACCTTGCTGATTTTTAAGGAGCATTCTGGCTGTACATCTTCCAACACAGACTTGTTGTTTTTCTGGCAGTCCATGGTACTTTTAATATTCTTCTCCAACACCATAACTCAAATGCGTCAATTCTTCTACTGTCTTCTTTATTCACTGTCCAAATTTCACATGCCTATGAAGTTATTGAAAATAGTATGGCTCAGTCAGATGCACCTCAGTCCCCAAACTAACATCTTTGCTCTTCAACACTTTAAAGGGGTTTTGTGTAACAGATTTGCTAATGCAATACGATATATAATTTCTTGACTGTTGCTTCCATGAGTTTTGATGGTTGATCCAAGCAAAAATGAAGTTTTTGACAACTTCAGTCTTTTCTCCACTTATATGGATGTTGTTTATTGGTCCAATGATGAGGATCTTTGTTTTCTTTATGTTGAAGTACAACCTCTACTGAAGGCTGTGGTCTTTGATCTTCATCAGTAAGTATTTTAAGTGCTCTTCACTTTCAGCAAGCAAGGTTGTATCATCAACATATATCGCAGGTTGTTAATGAGACTTCCTCTAATCTTGATGCCACGTTTTTCTTCATATAATTCCACGTCTCGGATCATGTGCTCAGCATATTGACTGAATAAGTATAGCAAAAGAATACAACCCTGGCACACACCTTTCCTAATTTTAAACCATTCAGTGTTCCCTTATTTTGCCTCTTGATCTATGTACAGATTACTCATGAGCACAAGTAAATGTTTCAGAATACTCATTCTCCACAATGCTGTCCATAGCTTGTCATGATCTATACAGTTGAAAGCCTCTGCATAGTCAATAAAGCACAGGTAAACATCTTTCTGGTATTCTCTGCTTTCAGTCAAGATCCATCGGTCATCGACAATGATATTCCTCATTCCATGTCCTCTTCTGAATCCGGCTTGAATCTGTGGCAGCTCTCTATCAATGTACAGTTGCAGCAGTTTTAAATTATCTTTAGTAAAATTTTACTTGCGTGCAATATTAATGATATTGCACGCAAGTAAAGAATGATTTCCACATTCTGTTGGGTCACTGCTCTTTGGAATGAGCACAGATATGGATCTTTTCCAGTCAGTTGGCCAGGTAGTTGTCTTCCAAATGTCTTGGCATAGATGAGTGAGTGCCTCCCAGGCTGCATCAGTTTATTGAAAGATTTCTATTTGTATTCCATCAATTCCCAGAGCCTTGTTCTTTGCCAATGCCTTCAGTGCACCTTGGACTCCCTCCTTCAGTATCATTGGTTCTTGATCATATTCTACCTGGTGAAATGGTTGAACACTGACCATTTCTTTTTGATACAGTGTCTGTGTTCCTTCCATCTTCTTTTGGTGCTTTCTGCATCATTCAATATTTTGCCCTTAGAATTCCTCAATACCACAAGTTGAGGCTTGAATTTTTTCTTCAATTCCCTCAGCTTGAGAAATACTGAGTGTGTTCTTCCATTTTGCTTTTCTAACTCTAGGTCCTTATACATTTCATTGTAATATTTTACTTTGTCTTCTTGAGCTGACCTTTGACATTTTCTATTCAGCTCTTTTACCTCCTCATTTTCTTCCATTTGGTTTAGCATCTCTACACTGGAGTGCAAGTTTCAGGATCTCTTCTGGCATCCATTTTGGTCTTTTCCTTCTTTTTTGTCTCCTTAATGACCTTTTGCTTTCTTCTTGTATGATGTTCTTGATGTCATCCCATAATTCTTCTGGTCTTCGGTCTTTAGTGTCTAATGCATCAAATCTGTTCTTCAGATGATCACTAAACTCAGGATAGATATGTTTAAGGTCATATTTTGGCTCTCATTTGTTATTGTTGTTGTTAGGTGCCATCGAGTCGGCATCAACCCATAGCGACTGTATGCACAGCAGAACGAAACACTGCCTGATCCAGGGGCCAACCTCCTACTGTTGCCACACTTGAGTCCATCGATGCTGCCACTTGGCCAATCCATCTCGTTGAGGGTGTTCCTCTTTTTCTCTGACCATCCATCTTACTGAACATGATATCCTTCTCCAGAGACTGGTCCCTCCTGACAATACATCCGAAGTATGAGAGATGAAGTTTGGTCATCTTGGCTCTCATGGACTTATTTTAATTTTCTTCAGCTTCAGCCTAAACTTGCATATGAGCAATTGATGGTCTGTTCCACAGTCTGCCCCTGGCCTTGTTTTGACTAATGATATGGAGCTTTTCCATCGTCTCTTTCCACAGATGTAGTCAATTTGATTTCTGTGTATTCCATCTGGTGAGGTCCATGTGTATAGTTGTCTTTTAGGTTATTTTAAAAAAGATATTTGTAATGAAGAACTTATTCATCTTACAAAATTGTATCATGTGATCTCCAACATCATTTCTGTCACCAAGGCCACATTTTTCAACTACTGATCCTTTCTTTTTGTTTCCAATCTTTGCATTCCAATCGCCAGTAATTATCGATATATCTTGATTCCTTACTGGATCAATTTTAGACTGAAGAAGTTGGTAGAATTCTTCAGTTTCATCATCACTGGCTTTAGTAGTTGGTGCATAAATGTGAATAACCACAACAGCGAATTCAAATTAGTGTACCACCAGCTGGCATTTTGATGCTCTCACAACTAACATTTCAGTTTCTACATGTGATAGGCACGCTGCTATGATGCTGGACAAGTTTCAGCGGAGCTTCCAGACTAAGACTGACTAGGTGTTCCACCTCTGGAAATCAGCCAGTGAAAACTCTATGGAGCACAGCTGTCTGATCTGCAACTGATCATAGGACTGGTGTTGGACTGGAAAGTTGTTTCATACCAGGGTGCATGGAGTAGCCATGACTTGGGCGCTGACTTGATGTGGTTAACAATTCTTAACACAACCCTTTGTCTCCACATCTCACAATTAAGGCATTGAGGCACAGGGGATGTAAGTAACTTATTGAAAATCATAGTACTCAGAAGTGAGAAAGTTGGAATCTCCGCCTTATGCTTCTAAGTACTTTGTTTTTTCCATTACACCATAGTGCTGTCCAGAAGACTCCCCAGAGAGCTAAATTTTGCTCCCAATGGGACACAAAGCAGTAACTAACTTGGCAGTGCAGACAGAAATGAGTGACTGTTTTATGTCTCTGCCAAGCAAGTATTTGTGCCCTTTGCAATAGAACTTGGACACAATACCAAATTGATTTTTAACAGTTAAGCATTCTAGAATTTGCTGAAGACTTTTTCTCACCTTCTCCATATGGGGTCCAAAATTATGTCTCATTCAAAATTTTAAAAAGTAATAAATCCTCCAAGCCCCTGGCAAGTTCCTTTCACCCACTCTAATCATGTTTCCTTGTATAACAAGTCTTGTGATGTCTGCAGCAGTGTCTCGTGTTATAGAAACAGTGGCCTTGATGTTCTTCTTCATGTGCCTGAGGGATTATTCCATTTTCCACATTAGGAATAAGCCGCAGACTTTAGGTTCTAAAACGG
This sequence comes from Chrysochloris asiatica, assembly GCF_000296735.1. Lineage (NCBI taxonomy): Eukaryota > Metazoa > Chordata > Mammalia > Afrosoricida > Chrysochloridae > Chrysochloris > Chrysochloris asiatica. Next base: position 3,881,045 of record NW_006408704.1, read on the forward strand.
AGCCAGAAACACTGACTAGAATCCAGATGCCCTAAATATAATTAGAACTAAAATTTATTGCCTTCTGTGAGACACAAATGAAAAGAATGTACCAACATCCAGAATACTGGTCCAGAAACAGTCGTGAATAAAGCCAACTCAGGTTCTTTTTTGCACTGAGAAACTCCTCAAAGCTAACTGGAAACTTTCCAATGATTTCTCCTTCAAATTCCTGATTTTGTATTTTACAAAAGCAAGCATATTAGAGGAGAACATGTTACAGGCTCCTCTTCTAAAAAAAAAAAAACCTTCAACTTAGCTCTAGAACTTTCTGGAGCTGTCCTTTCAATAATATTTGATTTCAGGGACTAATTTGGTAAGTAAAAAACGATTTTTCTCTCTAAACACATTCTAAGCAACCACTGCTTTCTGATTGTTATTAAGAGAAATAAATTTACTCAAGTTTTTAGGGGGAATAACATCCTCATATTACACCATTTGGGCTCCTGGTGTGGCACCTTCTGTGTAGGATAAACAATGGACTACTAACCACAAGATTGGTGGTTCAAACCCACCAGCTGTTGCTCCTTGGAGACCCTACACAGGGTCACTATGAGTCAGAACCGATTTGATGGCACTTAACACTGAACATAAGACTAGTGTAAAACAATAAATGCATATATGTTTCCCTTTAAGATTCTATTAATAATAATAATTGTGATGATGATCAAAATAGATAAACCATTTATCTTGACTCTTGGTGTGGTGCTGTGGGATAATGCACTGGACTGAAAGGTTGGTTTAACCTGCAAGGTCGGCAGTTCAAACCCACCAGTCACTCCTTGGAAAGTGATGGCACTTAATACCACCAACACACTATATCCCAGGAACAGTGCTAAGTGCTTGAAAACTGTCATCTTACTTAGTCCTAATAGGATCGCGGTAAAGGGGTCATTATTTCCAGTTTAAACTACCTGAGCTTTAGGGTGACTCTGGACCTTGCCCAAAGTGCCTCAGTTTCTCACAATTAGTGGCATACAATTTTAGTAGTGGAGCTAGAATTTGAATATAAGGGATCAACCTGTTCTGTAATAAAAATTAAAGGTCCCTTCCTCAAAAAGTCAGAGAACTACCATTTGTTGTTGTTAGGTGCCATCAAGTTAGTACTGACTTACCCTATGCACAACTGAATGAAACTAAAACACTGCCAGGTCCTGTGCCAACCTCACAAGCATTGCTACACTTGAGCCCATTGAGCCATTGAGGGTCTTCCTCTTTTACACTGACCCTCCACTTTACCAAGCATGATGTATTCTCCAGGGACTGATCCCTCCTGATCACATGTCTGAAATATGAGAAACAAGGTCTCACCATTCTGGCTTCTAAGGAGCATACTGGCTGTACCTTTTCCAACACAGATTTGTTTGCTTTTCTAGCAGTCCATGGTGCTTTTGATATTCTCCTCCAACAACATGCCTCAATTCCACTCCAAAGCATCTCCCCCAAAGACTTGAAATCAGAGATTCAAACAGACACACATATATCAGTGTTCCCTGCAGCATTATTTACAATGACCAAAATTCTAGTATCCACCAACAGATGAGTGAATAAAAAGTAGGGTGAAACCATCCAGTGGAATATCATCCACGCACACAGAGAGAAATAAAGTCCTGATATATGCTATGATACGGGGGCACCTTGAAATAAGCCAGACACAAATATTGTATGACCCCACTTACATAAGGAGTCCTGGTGTGGCACTGTGGGTTCATGTGCCAGACTGCAAAGCCAGTCACTCCTTGGAAACCCTATACAGGGTCGCTATGGGTCAGAACCGACTTGACTACACTTAACAACAATAATAACAACTTACATAAAACATCTACATAGGTAAAACCATTGAGATGAAAGATTAGTAATGAGCAGTGGATGCAGGGCTCAGCAAAAGTCCCTCAGATCTTCCCCCATTTCAGAGAGCCATTGCTTCCAGCTACTTGCTGTCATAAAATCTTTCTGCATGAAACTTGATTTTCACCAAAATAACTTTCCTTTGCATTTGTACATCACTTGGGGGACATTTCATTAAATTGTACATTTACAACAACAAGCCCAGCTAGCATTCACAGGTTTGGCAAGACACACAAATGCCTCATTGAAAGCACAGTGTGTCTGAAGTGGTGGGAGGAGAAGGGTGAGGGCACAGCAGAAACCAGCCTCCTGGCTGAGTGCATCAGTCTCCTGTGGGCATCAGTTCAGGCTCTACCAAGCGAGTGCAGAGTTAGTTCATCTACCAAGCCAAGTAAAAAGGAGGTCGGTTAGGAAAGCTCTCACACACACACACTCACACACATTTTAGAGCACAAGATGCCTATTGTTTTCCAACTTGCTCTTTTCATGTCTGAGGCAAAAAGTTTGTGGAAAAATTCCTTTATCTTTTTTTAATTCCATGTCCCCACAAACTTTCTGAAGTCTCCTCATAAATGATGGAATCATTCCTCTCCTGATAAACACTGGGGTTTGCAATAGGCCCTTTGCTTTATTTGCTCAGCACACCTGTCTCCTGGAAATAGCACAAATCCTCTTAAATGGGAACTGCTTCTTCCCCCACTCAAGCCACGCTCCTTTATATACTCTGTCTTCACAGCGACCCCCCCCCCAAAAAAAAAAAAAACAAAACAAAAAGTAAGCAACAGAGCAAAATTAGTTGGGCATCTGATTTTGGAATCTGGGACTGTAGAGGATGTGGGCCAGTTCATCTTGAGCAACAAAAGATAAGCATTAGAGACCCTAGAGCTGCCAGCAGCCATGCCTCCTGCCTATGGAAGAAGCCTGTTATTCCAGAGCTGTAGATTTTGCTAAGCCTGGCACAACCCACTTTCCTTTCAATTATGTTCAATGTCCCACTGTTGCCATTGACTATGTGAGTTCAAGTTGGGTTTATGGCACGAGAAATCAAAAAAAGTTTTGAATGATTTAGAAAACAGTATCAGGAATGGAGAGTTGAAAGGGACCAACTCAAATGCAAATGATGGAAGCCATATCCCATCCAGGGAAGAGATGGCCAATTCCTGTTAGAAGGTGATGAAACAATTGGTTTTATAAGAAAGGGTTTAGGAGAGCTGAGAGTGTATCATCCCACTGATATGAACTGAGGGGAGACTCACAAGAATGCCCAAACTTATAGATAGCACTCATTCAACCTAGCCTCGATGGCTTGGTGATCAGATCTCGACTAGGGGAAGATAAAAAAAAAATTCATAAAGGAAACAAGAACAAATTGCTACAATTTGATGAGATGGGTCTGGTGAAAGGAGATGAGGATAAGATTCTTATGATTCAATAGTGAATAATTGCTATCATGACTAACTGTGACTTATTAATGTAGTACCTCAAAATACCAACAAGAGAGAAGGAGTCTTCATATCAGGTATCAATCCTATCCTCTCTGTATACAGGATTGATATAACCGGGCAACTTAGACATGGGCTACCTAAAATGGGGGGACTATAAAGGCACGAAGTACCTGGCTTAC
>NW_006408704.1:3884755-3888679 GCF_000296735.1 Chrysochloris asiatica
GGGGGAGCAGTTAATCTTACAGTCCAGAAACAGAGGACCCTAAGACCATCCAGGGAGAAGAGCAAGAGTGGAATGTGGGGCCCTATCCAGAGAAGCAGTGACATTAGAGATGGAGGCAGAGATGATGACACAGAGACAGAGAGCAGCTGAAGATTCTATACTCATAGAAAGAGAAAGGCTATGTGCTGGCGGCCAGGAGGCAGGCTCGCAGAATGTGCCCTTTGGTTGTTTAGATGATTATATGTCCTAAGTGTTTTTGTGTACGTCCCTCCAAAACACAAAAAACAGAGGGAATAGAAATAAATACTGTTGAATGATGATGCATGGAGGAGATTGTAATCATTGCAATAAAATGATGAGTATAAAATCGATGTTCTCCCATGTAAACTATCACTCAATTCACAATAAAAAACTTATATATATAAATCTGCACTCTGGTCTCAGTCAGACCTCAGTTCACTATTTCAGTATAGTGACTTTACCACATACATGTTGCATGATTTTAGGAAAATTACTTAACCCCTGTAATTATTGATTCCCTTGCCTGTAAAATGGAAATTGTCATGAGGGTCATAAAAGATAATATGTATAAAATGATTACAACCACACACACAAAAAAAGGAGAAGAGGTTTAGGTGACTTGCAGAAACATCAAGTTATGGGAGAGCAACTGACCATTAGGGGCAAGAAAGGCTTGCATTCAAGCAGGCCCACCTGGAAGCAAGTAAGGACTAGCAGGCCTGGCCTATGCATGGTTTAGGCAGGCCTCTCTGTTTTGGTCAGCAGGCAAGCTGAAGTCAAAGTCTGTTAAGGATGCCCACTCACAGGTCCCTGCAAGGCCCTCAACAATGGTAGAGGCCAGGTCCTTAACTCAGATGCAGACTTTAGATAAAGGAACCTTCCAGGGATGTAGCAGGAGTCCTCGAAGGACAAGCAGCAGCACTTACAATGAATTTTGAAGGCAATGTCCTCCCGTAAGAAACAGAAAGTTCAAGGGCTAAACAAGTATAAATGTCTAGACTTCCTTTTTAAAATATGGAATCTGAGTTGCCTCACTGCACTCAGATTCCATATTTTAAAAAGGTGCTTTCTAAATCACCTTCTAGGTTTTGATGTTTTGTTACTAGGTGGTTAATTATGGTACAAAGGTAAACTGCCCAAAAATAATTCTCATTCTAGGCATTAAATTTAAGAGCAACTGTGACTTGCTCACAAGCATTTGTTCAATGTACATTGTGATCTTGAACCACCAGCTCCATCTCTTCACCTATAAAAGGGGACTCTGGATGACTGTCATTGCAAGAGTAAAGATGCTGTGGAAACCCTAAGTGGGATTACAGCAAAGCTCTTTCTGACACACAAAGGCTAGCTCTAAAAATAAAATATTCTTTCGGATTTCTCATCCTCAGTGATGCCATTTCTGATCATTATTACTTTTAGCTTCCATATCCCTGAAGAGAGCACACTTTGATACAATGGTGTGTTGGCTTGTCCTTGGATTTCTGGTTCCCCCCACTCCATCTGTCTGGTACTGGCTCCCTAGATCCTGACCCAGTCTTATTCTTCCCCCCAAAGTCTCACCATAAACTACAAAAAATACAGTTCCATTCTAACAGATTAGTTTGATCCCATCTTCTTGTGTGGGTGGGTAACTGCTTTGAGACTCAAAAGAGATGACTTATTAAGACTACTAGTTTATGTGTTCTGGATTTGTTGTTGTTGTTAGGTGCCATCAAGTCGGTACTGACTCATAGAGACCCTATGCACAGCAGAATGAAACACTGCCCATCTTGGGCCAACCTCACTACCATTGCCACACTTGAGTCCATCGATGCTGCCACCTGGCCAATCCAACTCATTGGGGTTCTAGAACACATTGGGAAAAAATTGGGGACTCTTGGTTATGCCAGGTGTCTCTTAAAACATACTTGCAATAGGGTTTAATTAGGGTTTGGGGTAACCGGCCCCTCCATACTTTTACAGCAGTTTCTGAGAATCATTTTTATTTCACCATACAACATTTATTTAAACAGAAAATTTACTTCTATTCAACTGGACTAGGATTGGGGTGGGGATGACAGATGGACAGGGGCTTTGCCTTGTTCATCTTTCTCTTGTGTCTTACACAAAGCAGGAAGCCAATCAATTTTTGTTGAAGAAATGAATGAATTGTGTGAAACACCACATCCTGTTCTCTTGAGCATGTTCCTGCAGAAAAGATCATCTTGGAACCCATGCAGTTTAGAGGGAAGCCCTGGTCTTGAGCTAGACCATGGCTGCAGACAGGAGACATGTGTGCTGCTCTTGTGCCCATGGCAGACATTGTTCCTCCAGCCTACAGGCACTCCGCCTTCAGCCTGCACTTGGCCTCACCCTCTCCAACAGCATTCCAGGCTGCCACCAGAGTGAGAGACCCAGCACATAAGTGAAACTGATTTGGCACCCCTGCTGTAGACTGACGACACCTGAGTACAAGAGGACACAGGGCTGATGCATGATGCTCTCTGTGCTAACACCAAAATGCACAAACAGTGCAGAGACAGAGCCTGCGTGGCCCCTTTAAAATGCATTGTACCACCTTACAGCAATGTGAAAAGAACCAGCTAACTCAGTGGGCAAATGAGTTACTAAATTTTAGCAGCACCAGGGTTACTAAATTTTTACTGGTTATTGTTACTTAAAATAAGATATTTGCCTGGAGAAGGCTCAGACCTGGGTAACTGACCTGTGTGATGGGCAGTGTGTTAAATCTCTGCATGATTTCAGATATGCAAGAACATTATGGAAGAGTAGTTAGGATGAGACTTCAGAACATTGTCCCTGAGTCACTGGACTTCTATGAGGATTTGCTCTGTTAACAGATTTAATATAAAATTTTAATGTAGTAATATATTTATATACATAAACTGCTGAGACCAAAAATGCCTGGCATAGAAGCACTATACAAGCATCAGGTGCTCACTGAAAGGTCAGTAGTTCAAACCCACCAGCTGCTCCAGAGGAGAAAACACATAGTAATCTGCTCCTACAAAATCCCATAGGCAGGTCACTTTGAGTTGGAATTGACTTGATGGCACACACAGTCTTTACTAATATTATGTGTGAAGCTGGTTCTAGTATACCACAAAACTAGGACATAGCCATGATCAATTCCATGAAGTCACTTGGCGAGTGAAAGGAAGGTCTTTCTGCTCCTGTAAAGATTTACAGCCTTGGAAACCCTACATAAGGTCACTAGCAATCCGAATCAACTCGCAGGCAGTGGGTTTGGTTTAGTTTTGATTTAAGTCTATGTTGGCAGTCTTATTCTCAATTCAATGGGTTCATTATTAACTGATGGCTATTGTCCTGGTGTAGTATAAGCACTAAACTGCTAACCACAAAGCTGGTGGTTCACACGCACCAGCCACTCCTTGGAAACCCACCCTATGCAGCATCACTATGAGTTGGCACCAACACAACGGCACTTAATAACAGCATTGCCTTGGGAAGGAACTCTGGTTGTGCAAGGGTTAAGTACTTGGCAAACTGAAAGGTCAGCAGTTGGAACCCACCAGCCAATCTTTGGGAGACTGTATTGATTTACAGTCTAGGAAACTCTACATGGCAGTTTTACTTTGTGGTATAGAGTTGCTTTGAGTTGGAAAAAACTCAATGGCACAACAAAACATTGCTACAATAAACGGCTAATAGAACAGGTATGGCAGGGTGACAAAGTGTGCCTGTATTTTGCACTGCAGGTAAGAACTGGACTGCTAACTGCAAGGTCTTCGGTTCAAACCCATCAGTCACTCCTTGGAAACCCTATACAGGTTCATCATGAGTCCAAACAAACTCGCTGGCACTTACCAACAACAGCATGGCTATTATTGGACAAGAACCACATAATCCAGTGTTTCCCTCTTTGCTTTGGCTGCCAGGAAC
>NW_006408704.1:3902891-3910527 GCF_000296735.1 Chrysochloris asiatica
TCCGTGGCTGCTCTGATCCTTTCCCCACTTGGCCCCACAAAAAATGGCTGCTCTTGGAGCAGCTGAGTGTCCCGAACCAGGAAGCAATTGATTTCTTGCTTCTGCCACAAACTCCCCAGCTGTAAGTCTTCCAAACTTCTAGATATTCCTTTATATGTGGTTCAGAGTACTGGGACCGTTCCCTGAGCCTTGTAGGTCCTGTATTCTGTGTTATTCTCAGCAGAGCTCATCACTACACTTCCACCCGATCCGCCATCTGTTTCAGGAACTAAAGCACTTTATTTTTAAATGGGCTTTTGTCTTTTTATTCTCATTTTAAAAGTTTTTGGATTTAGTCACTTCAATAATTTTGAGTTGTTGTTGTTGTCCAGTGCCGTCGAGTCGGTGCCGACCCATAACAACCCTGGATAGGGTTTCTAAATAGCAGCTGGTGAGCTTGAACCACTGACCTTGCAGTTCAAACGGCTTTGCAGTCTGGCGTATCAACCCACAGTGTCACACCTGTGTTAAATCCTTTTTGGGGAACCAGATAAGAGTGTATATAATACACAAACATGTATTTGTCAGGTTGCTGGTGTTGAATGCCAGCCAAGACATGTGTTGGAAAGGAGATATTATATGTATAACATGTAGGCAGATATTATCCATGAAGATCATATTTATTAGAATCATCTAGAAATATTGGGCAAATCTCACGTAACATTCCACAGAGTTATCAAAAAAAGTATTTCATTATGTTGCCTTTTCACTGTAATGATCCTTGCTTAAAGTACCATCCTAGGGCAGAACGTGAAGCCGCAGTTGGAGAATTAATCAGCTGGACAGAAGACAGCAAGAGTATCCTGTTGAAACCAGGCTTCTGTGTTATTCCTTATCTTAGGTTTTGTAACAGCAGAGCTTATTTATTTCAGTGATCTAATTCTGCAGAGGGAATGCGGCCCAGCATGAAGTGACTAGGTTAAGGTCACAACAGTGTTAATGCCTGAGTGGAGTACAACACAGGCCCAAGTTCTTAAAGGGAGGATATTTGCCATGAGTGGCCAATTAAAATCTGAAACATGAAATATATTACTTTGTTGTAACAAATTGGAGGGCATTTTAGAAAGAAAGGCATTATTGTTGTAAAGTGCCGTCAAGTTGGTTCTGACTCATAACGACCCTGTACAGGGTTTCCAAGGCTTGTAAATCTTTGTGGGGGCAGACTTAATTCCATAAAAATCAAAGTACCCTAGGAAATATTTCTGTTGCAAAAATTCATTGACTTTTAATGCATTTAACGTGTGCCTGTTTGCTTATAATCATGGGACAGTTCCAAAACTAGGGAATCAAATCACTCATTCAACAAAAATAAAAAAACTATTGCTATAAAGTCATAGTAACCTTTATTGAACACAAACATCAATATGTGGAGCTATAGTTTCTCAACATATCCTCCATCTAGGTCTTCTGAAGGTGGTGTTTCCATCTCTTTAACCCTTCCCAGGGAGTCCTGGTGTGGTGTTGTCAGATAAGCACTGGACTGCTAACTGCATGGTTGGTAGTTCAAACATACCAGTTGCTCCTCGGAAACCCTATACAGAGGCGCTTTGAGTCAGAACCAAATCGACGCCACTTAACAACAACGACCTTTCCCAAAATAATTCTGGACTCGTTGAGTCAAGCCATGTTAAAATGGCAATTTTAGTTTTGTTGAGGGATTCAAATTGTTCTCCTTGTCAATTTTTTTTTTGTGTGTTTTAAGAACAAAAAGTAATCTGAAGGGGCAAGCTCAGGGTTGTAGGATGGCTGGGGCAAGGTTTCCCAATGAAATTCTCCCAGGACAGTCCTGGGTACCCTGCAAGAAGGAGCAGGCACATTGCCACAAAGGAAAAATTCCTCAGTGAAAACTTCCTGGCCTTTTCCTCAGCAATGCAGTTTTCATATTTCTTACAACTTCTTTCTAATAAGCCTCCATGATCATCTGACAAAAGCTGTCAAGAATACTGCTTTACAGTCCTCCCAAACTGCCACTATAACCTTCTCAGCTAACCTGTTTTGAACTGCCCAGCAGATCTCCTTGGAAGCCAGTGTGTAGTTTGGACCTTCTTTTGGAGGGCACCCTTAGGAGACTAAGACAAGTGTTTCACTGAGTGAACTTATCTGCAGTTACCTACTGATTGTAGATATATGTTCCAACACATTTTATCTGGAATAAAGCCATGCATGTATGAACTGAAAGAACCCAAGTAGCACTGCTTTTTGACTTGTCCTCGTCTAGTTATTGGCTACTTGCTCCATGGTAGGCAATGTGCTCTGCCAGTGTCGTTGGCTTCATGTAGCTCAAGGTCAAGGGTAAAGACTCATCACATGAGCTATTGTTCTTCTTTCCCTTAGGTGATCATAATAGACATCTCCCATTTACTTAATGACCACCTTTCATGCTCAGTGTAGAACTGGTTTTCAAAATTCTTAACACAACCCTCCAAGAAACCATGAGTTCAGAGAGAGATGGACACATGAACAGAAATCTCTTTGTAATCCTTGGACTAGTAGAGTTGTGGTTATTATTGGTTGCCATGGAGATGGCTCCAACTCATGGTGGCTTTATGTATCACAGAATGAAATGGTGCCCAGAGTTCTGCTGGCGCAGTGATAAAGCACTCCACTGCTCACTAAAAGCATGGCAGTTTGAAACAACCAGCTGGTCCATGGGAGAAAGATGTGACCGTTTGTTTCCATAAAGATGTACAGCGTTCTGTGGCAGCTCTACTTTGGCCTCTAAAGGGGCTGTGAGTTGGTTTTCAGAGACTCCCGTTCTCTTTCATTTGACATTTCCATCTCAGGCCAGGACACACACTCTAGCTTGTCTGTCATCACCCAGAGTGGCCATCTGCTGCTAGGGAATCAAAAGCCAGAGTTGCTGCATCGCTCACTTGTAAGCAGCTGCTTATACCCGGTGATTTAACGTCTGAGGAAAGAGCCGAGTATAGTTCTAGTAAGGTGGCAAGAGTCTGGGAGAAAACACTGCTGATCTCACCTCAAAGTGGACCCCAGACGGCTGAAAGCCCTCTACTCTATAAACCTGGCGTCCCTCCTCTCATCTGCTTACGCTGTTTTCTCTAGGCTTAATCAAGGGAGGAAAAGCAGTAAGCCTCCCTTTCTTTTAATGGTTTTTATTGAGTCTTTAAACATTTTCATTACCGGCGATATGTGAATGAAGGCTTTGTGAGACCCTGCTTTGTAAAGGGATGTCATGGCCCCATAGTGGGCAACACAGTGTATTGTTGTCTGTAAGGGGAGGCCTGTGGGCCTCAGAACTTTCTTCACGCTCAAAGTACACCTCCATCTGAAATGCTCAGGCCATGGGCACCAGTTACTACATTGGTGGATCATTTCACTCCCAATATCAACAGAAATCTCTTCACATCTTTTAGAAAAGAGTGGAGACGCAGGAAGAGCATAGAACATTGTACATTAGGGTCAGGACTTTACAACTGCTCAGGGGGTTCCCAAGGCTGTAAATTTTTACACAAGCAGATTGCCACATCTTTTTCCCTTGGAGACGCTGACAGGTTCCAACAGTTGACCTCTTGGTTAGCAGCCAAGCACTTTACCAGTGCGCCACCTGGACTCTTTATTCAAACAGTGGTGGTGTTTTATTCAGGCACAGATATGGTGGTAAGTACTAGATGCAGTGCATAAGGAGTAAGGCTTAATTTCTTCTGAAAAGGAAAGTCTTAGATGTTTTAGAGAAGGGAAGATGTAATACATTAATCCAAGACTCATCCCTGGTTACAAGTTATTCCATAAAATCATCTTCACTAGCTTTGATCTAACTTAAGAGACTGGTGCAAAGATCAGTTCTTTGAGAAGCTTATCTTCATGCAACTCTTTTGGCACCCATAGAGGCAAAAGTTTGCAGAGGCCAGGATGTTGCTTCAAATTGAAAATGCTTGAAACATGTGAGATCCCAGCTTCAGTAATTCTATGATTTCATTGACCAGTTTCTAGACTTTAACCAGTTTCTTCATCCTGACCTTCCTTTAAACACTTGATTCATCTAAAAACTATTGTTTTATGTAGGGCAGCGTTCCTGTAAACTTTTTGCAAAGCTTCAATGATTTGGGAAGATGTCCACTAACCATCCAATGATTGCAGAGACATGTTTGAACACATTTTGGTTGGAATAGTAGGTGGGATATACTACCACCAAAACAGAAGAGTCAGGAGTGCTGGTGTCCCTGCACTGTAAAGCTTCTAGATCCAGAGGAAGATTGAGGCCAAGGGATGTATGGAGGTAAGGGATACTGGGCTTATAGATGCTGACAGGAGACAAGGGCTTTTTATCACCAGGGAGCACGGTGGCTCTGCACTAGGATAAACACAAGACAGCTAACTACAAGGTTGGTGGTTCAAGTACATCAGTCACTCTGTGGGAGAAAGATGAGGCTTTATGTTCAAAGTCTCGACAATCCTGCACAGCGCTGCTATGAATCAGAACTGACTTGACAGCACTCAACAACAAAATCATTTTTGCATGGCACAAAAAGTGCCCTGTCTTTGGAAGGCACTTTAATGAGACTGATGTTAAGTGCCGTCGAGTCAATTCTGACCCATAGCGACCCTGCATAGGGTTTCCAAGGAGCAGCTGGTGAGCTTGAACTGCGACCTTGCAGTTCAAATGGCTTTGCAGTCTGGCGCATTAACACACAGCGCCAACCAGGACTCCAAGACGGGTATATTACTGAGAGAACCTGTCTGCAGCCATCCACTGCTCACAGACACGTGTCTAAACATGTGTTGTTTGGAATAAACCTGTGCATGAATGAACTAGAATCCTAGTACCAAGACTTTTTGGCTTACCTCCATACCAGTATGATCCAGAGAGTAAGAGTCAATTAAAACAGCGGCTGCCGAGGGGATCAGCGGGGCCAGTTATGTTCAAGAGAGAGACAGATCAACTCAGAAGGTTATGGTGACTGTTGTTTGGGATTCCAAAGGGGTTCTCTTGTAAGACTGTCTCTAAGGACACAGGATGGTCATGGGTGCTTATTAGGGAGAAATTTTAAGAATATTGAAAACTGTGCTGGTGAGAAAAAGGCCAGGAACGTTGTACCAAGATTTTTTTACTCATGACAAGTATCTGGCTCATTCTTCGAGGGTAGCAAAAGTTGTACTACAAGAATTTTTGCTGGGAAATCTTAGCCCATCCAGTCCTGATCTTGCCCCTTCAGACTCTGTTCCCAAAACTCAAAGAACATTTCAAAGGAACACGATGTGTGTCCCAAATTGCCATTTTGACATGGTGAAAATAAAAGAGTGAATTCTCCAAGCCAGGGTTAGAAAGCAAAGAAACTCTGTATGGTTTGTTTTTTTGGGGGGCTGTTTGAAGAATCAATTTTATTGTTAATAATACATCACTTTTGAGGAACCCAAATTGTCCCTATGATCAAGCCCATTGTAGCAATCACTATAGCCATCCATCTGAGGCCTTCAGAATATTACTTTATTGTCTTGAGCTGCTCTTTGAAATGTTTTGTTCAACTCTTTTACTTCACCATTTCTTCCAGTTCTTTTAGTTTTTCTACACTCAAGAGCAAGAGTCAGAGTCTTCCTGGGAACTATTCATGGGTGGTAACGTGTTCTGGATTCTTCATAGATACCTAATTTCTAACGGATGGACAGTCTGATGTCAACTATTCTTAACACAAAATCTTATTTTTCCTCTATAGAGCAGAAATTATTAGAACTGGGACCCATAATCACTAGAAATAATTGAATGAATTGAGGGGAACTATCAACTTCCTCACACACACACACACAGATACATAAATATACTTAATTGGGCCGCTGTTTATTTTGTATGACAAGGGTTCCCTTTCATTGTTGTTGTTGTTGTTAAGTGCCGTCGAGTCGGTTCCGACCCATAGCGTTAGACCCCCAGAATTTTATATGGCCCCAAAGAAATTAGGAACTGTTACACGAGAAAAGTTCCAGGCAGCAGCCTCTTTGATTCAGGAACAATTAGATCAGGGACATTTAGAGCCTTGCACAAGCCCTTGGAACACTCTCATTTTTGTTATTAAGAAGAAATCTGGTAAATGGTGATTGTTGCAAGATCTTAGGAAAGTTAATATCACTACGGAAACTATGGGTTCGCTCCAGCCAGGGCTCCCCTCGCCTGTCTCTCTACCCAAAAATCATAACATTATTGCACTAGATTTACAAGATTGTTTTTTCACCATTCCTTTATACCCTGCTAACGCCATTTTTTCCGACAGTTTTCCACTAACCGCCAAGATAAAGTTTACATGTGCAGCAGACTGCGGAAACTTCAGCACCAAATTGATTGTTGTTAACTTTTTGCTTTAATCACCTGAAACAAACCTCCACTAATCTGTTTTCTGATCCTAATAGTTTATGAACCGAGGAGCGAAAGTTTTAGCCTATTTTTCAGAACAAAGACCCTTCCATACGGTTATCAGCCTGGCTGATTCGACCCTATAGTGAGAGGACAGCCATTTCTCTCTCTTTGGAGCAAGCCGGCCTCGGGAGAGTCAGTATTCACCAAGGACCCATCTGAAAGAGCGACTTCATTTGCATCTTCACTGACACCCCTCCGGCAAGATCGGGAGGATCCAGCATGTTGCTGCAACACCAGGGAGTGCTGTGAAAACTGTTTAACCCTTAGAGAACTGAGACAACTCCAGAGACTTTTTGCTGCTTTACTTGTCGGGTGTGGGGAATGGGAAGTTAACAGATGTTACTAATTTTTGTAAATTGTTCATTACCCATTGTATGTTTTATTACCTGTTAATGTTATCAGAAGTAAGGCCATTCATTGTGTTGCCTTGGCCCTCCACGGGCCACGTGTTTTGTTGTTGCTCTCATACTAGGAATCACTACATTATTAAGATATGTTACTTCTTTTGCCCTCTCCACCGCCCCTTGTATAAGCAGTTCAGGTTTCCCACCATGTAAATCAACTTTCTAAGAAGATTAGTCTTGCTCTTACCGTCCAAGAGTAAATAGATAAAGGTTTACAAAATAGGATAAATGCTTTAGAGGAAGCAATATTGTTTATGAGAAATAGGATTCAATATGTCCAGTTTAGACTCTCAGTTTAATGATATTCACTGTATAAGTAGACTTGTGTTATCTGAACATGATGAGAACTTAATTCAACAGCATTCTAAGAGGCTGTGGAATACTATTCGCTTGTCTGTGGATATTCAACAGCTACATGCTCAAATCTCTAATATAAGTAATCCTCAAGTTGAGTACTGAGTGGCTACTAATTTGCTACCTCTGCTAGAGATTAAGTTTCCCTGTGAACTTAATTGAACCTCAGTATAATGATCCTGCTCGCTCACCTCAGAGCAGGTGGGGGTCTGGCAACGGTTTGTGTGTGGGGTCTCCCTGCTGGTCTCCTCCCTCCCTGCTTTCTTCGGATGGCAGTTGTTTATGCTGGACGTGTAGCCAATGATGGGTAAGGATCAAATGGAAACTCGGTCAACCTAAGACAGAGCCCATTGCCATGATGCAACGAGTCTCAAAGATGGGTAAGACTGAAGATTGGCACTGACAACCTAAGACAGGCAACGTTCCTTAAACAAATTAATAAAGAAGAGAGAATATGTTGCAGACCATGCAGACC
>NW_006408704.1:3911292-3918478 GCF_000296735.1 Chrysochloris asiatica
CTCTGGTTTCCGGGTGTCTCTTTGTCTCTCTTGTTGTGTCTCTGTGTCTCTTTTGCTATCCCTATCGCCGCCAGATATCCCCTCCTCATGAACCAAACACTTGTGTCGAGGCAGGTCCCCGATATAGAACTACAGTATGTTTTTGATATTTGTGTTCCATTAAGGATTCTATGATTTTTATAACAATACTCTGCGATTTATCCTTGCATGGTATGATGCCATTTACAAGAAATGTCTCACCCACCCACCCATCCATTACCATCAAGTCTTTTCTGACTTACAGTGATCCTGTATAGGGTTTCTGAGGCTATAAATTTTTACAGGAGCCAAAAGCCTCATTTTTCTAAGAAATGTCTAGCATGCGCAAATCAAAAGAGACAGAAAGTAGGTGAATAGCCTAAGGCTAAGATGGATGGGGGGAAGTGAAGGTGGCTATGAATGGGTATGGATACCTTGTACAGGTGATGAAAAGGTTCTAGACTTAGCTATGGTGACAGTTACACATTTATGTGAATTTATTACATATCACACATATCGTATGACATGTGAATGATAGGTTAATGAAGTTGTTACAAAATAATAGTACAGACAGTGCTATTGAGACTTGTTGGTACATGCCATCAAGTTGGTTCCGACTCATAGTGACCCTGTGTAGGGTTTCCAAAGAGCAGCTGGTGGATTTGAACCACTTACCTTGCAGCCCAATGCATTATCCTGCAGTGCCGCAAAGGCTTAAAGGAGGGGTAAAGAATTTCTGGCGTGGATGGCTTGAAAAAGCACCTTACAATAAGTTAGATATTTGAGATATTTTGAAGCGAAATAATTAACTGGAGGTGGGGGGTAGATGGCAGAGTTCCTGGGGGTGCAGTTTTAATAGACTCAGAGGCACTGCCAAAGAAAGGTCTGGTGATCTGCTTCTGAAAAATCAGTTATTGAAACCCCTGAGGGGCATGGGGCCACTCTAACACACATGAGGTCACCACCATAAGTTGAAATAAACGCAACAGCAACTGGCTTTGGCATTTTCAGGAGATGGTTAGGGACACAGTGTGACCCAAGGGACAGAGATACTCTAAAATAGGCACATGCTAGGATACTGAGTGAACCAGGCTTGGCTAAGGTGGGAGCCTTACGTGGGAAACTACGGAGGTAAGGCAGTTGTGGCCAGTTGGGCTACAGCTGAGAGGCTGAAGACGGTCATTGGTGAGGGCCAAATCCATTCAGTCTTACGAGTCCTCTAGTTTTCAGGCCAACAGGGAGCGACACAATGACAATTTCTTGGTCAGGTTCTCTTATCAACAGGAAATCCCGCACTAGGAGGAAACTGGCGATACTATATTCATGCCTCTTCATGATTGATGAGTGTGTCAGAGGTGCTCAGTGAATGTGCTCAGACACCCTCAGTCTGAAGGGAGCCAGTGTGGAACATGACAGAACGGGAGAACCTGTGGGTGCCCAGGACTCTTCTGCCAGGAGCGGCTTACGTGGTACACACTTTCAGAGTCTGTGATTAGTTTCACATGGTGAGTGGACATCTTACTGGGGGAAAAGATGAGACAAGCTCTGTGAGAATTTTTAGGACTTTCCTACTTGAGGGAAGTTTCACTTCAACCATAACTTGTTTACTGGAAAGTCTCCAGAATTCAACAAGGCATTCCTAAGTATGTTAAGTTTCTAGGCCCACTAACTCATCTTGTATGACAGAACATTCGGGTGAATCTCACATTATATAATGTCTGACTCAATATATAGTAATTTTTTCATTAAGCTATTTGACTAGAATTTAGATGTAAATAATCGCATATGAGAGAGTTAAAGTTGGTCTTCTAAAAATCATCTTCTCAGTAAGGCTAGCCTTCTGGGTGTATTTATTGCTACAATTTTGGTCATTTCAAAATGAGCAACAAAAATATCGCTTCTCCAAGATGTGGTCTGAATCTTCGGTGTAGTTATGTTCTCTGGAGCTGTGCTGTTCTGTGGAGTTGTTAGTGTTGAAAGAAAGATTCTGTGTTTATACTGTCCAGTATGGTAGCCACTGACCACGGGTGGCTACTCAACACCAGAAACGAGGTTAATGTGACTTAGGGTGGACGTTTTCATTGTATTTTTCATTCATTTAAATTTAAATGGAAGGAACCACATGTGCCTTGTTGTTGTGAAGTGCCCTTTAGAAAGTTCCAACTCAGTGACCCTGAACAGGGTTTCCAAGGAGCAACTGGTGGGTTTGAACTGCCAACCTTGTTGTTCGCAGTCCAGCTCTGATTCTGCAGTGCCATACATGTGGTTTGTTATTGTTGTTAAGTGCTGTTGAGTCTGTTCCAACTCACAGAGACTCTGTATAGGGCTACCGAGGAGAGGCTGGTGAGTTTAAACTGCTGACTTTGTGGTCCAAATAACCTTGCAGTCCAGTGCTTATCTTACAGGGCCACTCCAGGACTCCCTTATTCATTATAGGTATTCAATAAATATCTTTTCAACAGAATGAATTTATTCAGTACAAATATACTGAGCTTCCTCTACATACCAGGCATTCTGCTAGATGTTGGATATGAGTGAAATATTGTTAGAGTTAGAACTCTTGGTTGCAAGGAACAGAAAACTCAACCCTATTTATGTAAGTGGAAAGGGGGCTGTCTAGAAAGACTAGGGACATGGTGCCTTCGGAGGCAACCTGGTTCAGGGCTTAGCAGATAACATCACACTCAACCTCTCCAACTCTCAGTTCACATAGGTCTTCAGACTCAAACTGGCTCTCCACTCATCATCACTATGAGGGTGTCCCAGCCCAGCTCATAGTGTCGAAGCTCCAAGTCCTGATCCCAACAAGCTTA
The DNA here is from genome assembly GCF_000296735.1 of Chrysochloris asiatica. Classification (NCBI taxonomy): domain Eukaryota; kingdom Metazoa; phylum Chordata; class Mammalia; order Afrosoricida; family Chrysochloridae; genus Chrysochloris; species Chrysochloris asiatica. Next base: position 3,914,124 of record NW_006408704.1, read on the forward strand.
TCAAAGTCTCATTGGAGCTTCTTGGATCAACATGTTTTAATGTTATGTTCCCACTCTGAGTTGAGGGGTAGAGTCAACTCCACCAGAAAGATGCATGAGATTAAAGTGAGGTCCTGAATGGTCTCTCAAGAGTAAAACCAAAGAAATTATTAGGAAAAGAGTAAATTCTACTAAGTCGAGAAACAGATATCCATTCTAGTCCATCTCAAAGGACCTTAACATCTCTCTGTTGAAGTTAAGTGCCTACTGAGTTGGTTCCGACTCATAGAAACTCTGTATAGGGTTTCTGAGGAGCAGCTGGTGGATTTGAACCACCAACCTTGTGGTTCAAACCGGCCTTCCAGCCCAGTGCATTATCCTATAGCGCCACATCAGGACTCCCATCATCTCTCTACAGAAGCCTTAAATAAAAACACTGGTCTGACAGGAAGAGAAATACAAATACCATCAAAAAGGAAAGCTCAATTTAGTAAGATGCAGGTTAGAGTTTCCTTTGATGTTGTTACTTTCGCCCTTAGATGATTCTTGTGAAGCCCGTGTGAAGAAGGTTGCTGACCAGGGCCTGCTGTTGGCAGCTTTCCATGGTTTTGTACTCCAGATGTCCCTGCCTGGATGCCCCCACCCCTCTTGTCACCAGGGGTGCGCTCAGACCTTAGAAGTCCTGACATGTGGAGGCAGGCAGAGCAGATGCAGCACAGCCCACCCAGGGAAGGGACACACAATTGCCAATTCACACAATGCAATGTGAGTTGTCTATTTTCTTAAGGGCTACTCCAAGAGAGATTATTTGTGGGCAGAATGACTCATGGGAGAGCCAAATGAATTCGGCCCACATAGAAGACAAAGAGCTTGGAACATCACTGAAATGAGAAATATTAGCCAAAACAGCTGCAGCACTGTAGGGTCTTTTAAATAGCCTCCTCCTGCTTGCTTCTCCACTCTTTTCTAGCTGTTCTTTCACACTCATTAAACACTGACTGAGGTTTTGCTATTGTTGGCTCAAAGGGATGTAGCTGGGGTTGGGAAATATTCTTTATAGCAAGCACATCTTTTTATTCCTCTGAGTTTTCTGATCATTATCTTTTGCAGAGATGACTCTGAGAATGATTCTAAAACTTCTTGGCCTGTTTCTAGGTGGGAAAAAAAAAAGTTAATAAAGCATGTGGACAAGCCTTTCCACACTTCAAGGACATTCAGTGTCAGGCCACATGGCAAGGAGGCCCACGCCCCAATCTGTTCTCCCTGGGGCAGCCAGAGAACTCTGCAGCCCCCTCAATGCAACCTGACCACACCTTCCTCTTACTGACCAGGGCGCCCTCCAATTTGAGTGTGGCTCTCTTTAGACATCCTCGGGTGCAGCAAACAACTGCTAACTGAAAGCCTAGACGTTTGAGTCCATCTAGAAACTCCTCAGAAGGAAGGCCTGGAGACCTGCTTCCAAATAACTCAGCCATTGAAGATGCTGCAGTGGAGCACAGTTGTACTGTGATGTACACAGGGTTGCATGCATCGGAGTTGGCTCAGCAACTGGTTCTGGTTCCTCTTTGGGCATGGGTGGAGAGAGCAGCAGGTCTGCCATTCCTGGTATGAAAGGAAGGGCTACAGATATCTCACAGGTATCACTGGTCCTGTTTGAGACCACTGTACAACGCAAAGATCTCAACAAAGTGAATCACATGAATGCTTTTGGTTTCCTAGTGCACGTAAGATATGTTTGAACTCTAATCTCTTAATATGCAATAGCATTAGGACAAAGTTTGAAATATTGTGAGAATTACCAAAATGTGACACAGACACAAAGCAACCAAGACACAAAGCTATTAGGAAAATGGTGCCAACAGACTTGCTCAACATAGGGTTGCCACAAATCTTTAACTGGTTGAAAATTCACTCCCTACAAGCACAATAGTGAAACATGACCGAATGAGGTGTGCCTCGTCCCTCTGTGGATTTTAGAGCGTGCTCACTCAGCTCAGCAGTAACTGATGACCCATACTCAACTGGCACTATACTTGCTGAAGCCCAGGAGACGACCTGCTCTCTGAAAACTTGTGGAATGTGAAGTATATTTGATAACTTGAAGATGGACATAAAAAATACCATGTAGAATGTGTTTTAAATACTATTACCAGAAATATCTGTCTCCTACCCAGAAAAGAGAAGTCCTGGTGTGGTGCACCTGGTGTGGATAAGCACTCACCTCAAACTCAGTTCCTTGGAAACTTTATATAGGGTCACTGTAAGTCAGAACCGACTCGACAGCACCTAACAACACCCAGAAAGAAGGTGCCCTGTGAGCATAGTGGGTTACGAGTTGGGCTGTTAATGGCAAGGTCAGCAGTTTGAATCTACCAGCGGCTCTGTGGGAGAAAGTTGAGGGTTTCTGCTCCAGTAAAGACTTACAGCCTTGGAAACCCTATACAGGGTCACTGTGAGTTCAAACTAACTTGATGGCATTTAACACAAGATCTGTTTTAAAAGTTGACTTACTTTAGGACTGATAATTAGTTAGGATTCGGGGGGCTGAAGTTTACAGAGTAAAGTAGAAGATGAACACTTTTCAGGGCTGTGGGGGTGGTAGTGTGCCATGGAGTTGGTCCTGACGCATAGCAACCCATAAATGAGTTCATCCTTCTTCTTTAACTCTGTAAACTTCAGTACCCCGATCCTAAGTAAGGCTCAGCCCTAAAGTGAGTCAATTATGAAAATAATCTTCTTCTTGTTGTTAAATGCCATTGAATTGGTTCCAACTCATAGTGACCCTCTGTAGGATTTCTGAGAAGCAGCTGCTAGGTTTGAACTGCCGACCTTGTGGTTAGTAGTTCAGGGCTTATTCTACAGAACCACACCAGATCTTAGGATCATGTAAATGAACTACATTAACTGGTTCTCATTCCTAAAGAGCTAGCTTAGATTCCAAGGGATTCTAGTAGGTCAGATTGTTGTTGTTAAGTTTTGTCGAGTCAATTCTGACTCACAGTGACCCTGTATAGAGTTTCTGAGGAGTGGCTTTGAACCACAGACACTGTGGTTCAAACTGACCTCTCGGTCCAGTGTTTATCCCACAGCACCACATCAGGACTCCAGTAGGTCAGATTAGGATGAACAAATTTGCTTTACAAAAAAACCCTCTAGTCTATTCCCTACCAAGTTTACTTGAGTATCAACTGGGCCTTTTTATGCTCCTCACCTCATTTTTTTAAATAATAGGTTTACTGAGATATAACACACACTATATAATTCACTTACTTAAACTGTACAATTCAATGTTTTTCAGTATATTCAGAGTTTTGCCCTATCATAAGCTAATTCCAGAACATTTTCATCAAGTGAAATTTTCATCAACAAAACCCAGTACCCTGCATTGCTCTCCAACACCCCCAAGACTTTGGCAATTGCTAATCTGATACAGTTATCTATTTTGGACATTTCATATAAGTAGAATATCATTCATTTCATAAAATACTTATTGTGCTTCTTATGTAAGCCAGTTCTTATCCTAGGTGTTGGAATCACAGTCCAGCAGTAAGCCTCTACTGAATGTCTACCATGTGCATGATTCCAAGGGCTTTTCCTTAAGTGCGACAGTCACACTGGTATCTGCTGCCAGAGGCCTTTTGTACCCATTAAACACTAAAACCAAGAGCCCTTTGGTTTCAACATTATTAGGTGGATGTTATCCTGTGCTGCAATGCATGTGCTAACCAGATCTAGAAACATCTACCTTTATTCCTTTTTGATCAGATACTTGTACCTGACCAACCTTTTTCAAAGGACACCCTTCTTGGTAAAGACTCAGAGAACTGACAAAAACTCAGAATCTTTGGTATGCTTTTTAAAGATGCATTCACCTGATTTTTCTTTTCCTTTCCCATACTATTAAAGGAATATTTCTCCTGGGTTTCCCAAGAGGCATTTGAGATTTTCCTGGGTGATACTGACTGTACTTAGGACACATGATGGAGCTGCCCTGAGAACTTACTGTTGATTTAAGAACTAGGCTAGTTTAGGCAGATCGGATAGATGTGCAGTGAGGAGCTCCGTCTACAACACGGAATACCGCGCCAAGAGGACTCAGGGGATGGTGTTGGAACTCTGAAACAAATATAAAGGTATGTTTGGAGGATCGGAGGGTTTACAGATGGGGAATTTGCAGGAGAATACAGAAATCCATTGTTTTCTGGTTCAAGACACTCAGCTGTTCCAGGAGTGTTTAATGTATCAAATCTTGATTGTATCAGGATTGATAGTATCAGGAGAGAACATCTTGATTGTATCTTGATTGTATCAGGATTGATATCGAAATTTAAAGTGACAGTTTCGACATAAAACCAAACAGCCACCACTTGTCTGTC
>NW_006408704.1:3943701-3970859 GCF_000296735.1 Chrysochloris asiatica
TTGTATCATATATCTTATATCGTCTCATTGCCATGGTTACAATCCCCTCCTTGCATCATGTAAAACTAATGTTCTCCCAAGTAAACTATCACATAATTCACAATAAAACATTTAAGAAAAAAAAAAGAATTATATATTGAACAAAATTGTCCACCAAATACAGTGAAATTAGGTCAATTTTAGAAATTAGGTCATTTTCAGATAAGCAGAAATTAAAAGAATTTGTAAAAACCAAACCAACTTTAGAAAAAATACTAAAGGACATAGAACCAACAATAGCAGAGAACAACTTGAGAGTAACATACATGACAATATCACCTAGAATTCAACCCAGATATGTTATTGTTAATTGCTGTGGAGTCGGTTCTGACTCTTAGAGACCCTGTATATGGGTTTCTGAGGAGTGGCTGGTAGGTTTGAACTGCCGACCTTATGGCCAGCAATTCAAGGCTTATCCTACAGTGCCATACCAGGACTCACAACCCAGATATCAAAGCATTCAAGGTAAAATAGATCTATAAGATTGAAAACAGAGCATCAGGTATACAGTTATAACAATTAACAACAAAATTTCATAAGTTACTAGAGGAAATAATGTTGTTACAGAACTTCCATATAAAGAGGAAACAAATAGATTTCAAGAAAAATGAAAAAAAAAAAAATAAAAAAAAATAAACCTAATTGTTACCCTAAAAATGAGACCAAGAGTTACTCTTAGCCCTAACCCAACCCTTACCCCTAACGCTAACACTAGCTCTGATAGCGTAATGGTTATGAGTTGGGCTGCTAATTTCAAGGTCAGCCGTTTGAAATGCTAGCGGTTACATGGTAGAAAAAGCAGCTTTGTGCTCCTGTAAAGACTTACTGCCTTGGAAACCCTATGCAGGGTCGCCATGAGTTGGAACTGTCTCCATGGGCACACCACCACCATCACCACCAACCCTAACCATAAACCTAACAATAAGACAAGTCCTAGACCTAGACTAGACCTAGTCATAGTCCTAGCTCTAACTTATTCCTTACTCCTCCTCCCTACACTCAAAAGAATAATTTATCTTTTATGAAAATGGAATAGATGATTCTCATTATTCATGATAGGCACGTTCTATAAGTCACCACAAATTCTGAATTAGCAAATCCTGACCCATGGTTTCAGAGGAAAATACCTAGTTAGGCTCCTTTGAGCCACTGGCCACAACATTTTAATCAACTGATCAAATCATAACCTTTTAAAATTTATATTGTTGATTTATTGACATTTGCCAACAGCACTCTAACCCATGCCTGAATGAAGCTTATCTGACACTCAAATTTCCCCGTAGGGTACCTCACAACTTTCTTGCACTTAGGAACACTAGAGAACACTTCAGCACTATGTTTGGGGCCATTTGAGAACAAAGCCCCCAACAGAAAGCAGAGCAATGCACAAACATGGCACTACACAGACCAGGAAAACAACACTAGTATGAGTGCTGAAATAGAAGGAAGAGCATCACCTGGTTTCACCTCAGCTGGGAATATGCATATCAGGAAACTCAAACTTCGGTCACTCTGTACATCTATCTCCAAACGATTGCAAAAATGCATGCGAATTGATTTTGTGGTTATAAACAAATTATTTTTATTTCATTGTTGATGCTTTATTTCATTTTTGCTATTGAGACTATACATGGCAGAACATACAGCAATTCAACAATTTCTACATGCACCATTCAATGACACTGCTTACGTTTTTCTCTTGTGATCCTTTTCTGAGTTGTTCTTCCCCATTAACATAAAATCATTGCCCCTAAATTTCCTATCTAATCTTCGGAGTTGCTGTTGTCAATTTGATCCCATATGGATGCTCAAGGCTGACCTCACTAGTGTTGTTGTCTCTCCTACAGACTTATCGATTGCTTGGCTGAAAACTGAACCATAAGGGTGAGTTCAGTTCTATGCCTGACAGGTAACCAAGGGCCATAGTCTCAGGGTTCCACTAATCTCTCTCTACCTGATCAGTAATCCTGTTTGCTTTATGATTCTGAGTTTTGTTTTACATTTCCCTCCACTCTATGCATGACTTCTAATGTGATCCCTTTCAGAGCAGTTACTAGTGGTGGTAGCCACACACCATCTCGTTCTTTTGGTGTCAGGGTCATAGAGATGGATGATAATCCATTATTCTAAATAAAGTTGAAGACTGTTATTCCAAGGCTGTTGGAATTTGGATCAAGATAGTGATGAATCTATAGATTGCTTTGGATAGTACTTTCATCTTAACAACATTAAGTTTTCCAATCCGTGAACAAAAAAATATCTTTCCATTTATTTAAGTCTTCTTTAATCTCTTTCAGCAATGCTTTATAATTTTTCTTGTATAAATCTTTCACATTCCTGCTTAAATTTATTCCTCGGTGTTTTATTCTCTTAAATACTATTTTAAATGGAATAGTTGCCCAGTTTTCCTAAGATTTCTCATTGCTAATGTTTAGAAACCCAACTGTTGTTTTTGTTGCTGTTAACACAGCACATAACAACAACCTTGTACGCTAAATCTGCTGAATGTCTCTATTGGCTCTAGAAGCTTGCTATAAATACAGTTTAGCAAGTAGGAAAATTCACAAATACTGAATCCAAAATCAGCTGACCATGGATGTGTGGGTTTATTTCTAGATAAGAATCAATTATTGTTTAGAAACCTTTTTAAAGTCAAGTTTCTTTCTTTTAAATAAAATGCTAAGCAGTATTCACAGTCCTGGTGTGGTACAGTTAGGATAAGCATTGGACTGCTAGCCACAAGGTTGATAGTTCAAACCCACCAGACACTCTTTGGAAATCCTTTACAGAGTTTCTATGAGTCAGAAATTACTCAAAGCACTTACCAACAATGACAACAAAGCATAAAGGTATGGCCTCTGCCAAGGGGGATTAAGTTAGGAAAAACACAATTATCTTAAGTTAAGGAGAGAGAGAGAGAGAGAGAGAGAGAGAGATAAAATTGTTTCTTTTACCAAGAAAACCTTTTCTTAACTTTTTACATTGGTCTCATTCAATATTTGTCCTTTTGTGATTGACTAATTTCAGTCAGTATAATGTTCTCCAGGTTCATCCATGTTTTGAGGGGTTTCACAGATTCATTGTTATTCTTCAACGTTGCATAGTATTTCTTTGTGTGCACGTACCGAAGTTTGTTCAATCATTCTACTGATGGGCATTTAGGCTGTCTCCACTGTAGGATAAGTACGGGACTGTTAGCCAAAATGTCAGCAGTTCAAACTCACCAGCCACTCCATCTAACTTTTTGATGTCTCTTGTAAACATTGTACTGAAAACCCTGTTTTCGTCTTCATTTTGCTCTGTCTTTGACTGGAGCATTTAATTCATTTATATGCAGTGATATTATTATTTTGATAGGTATGAATTGATTGCTGTCATTTTGCTGTGTGTGTTTTTTGTGGTGCTGCTGGTTTCTTTATTCCATGTAATTTCTGCATTGAGTTCATTTTGTTTGTGGGTTTTCTTTTGTGTTAGTATTTACTAAATCTTTCAGTTTCTCTCTTTTTAAAATTTTGATATGCAGGTGTATTAATTTTCTTAAGGTTACCCTGTAATTTATTAATTTTCCATGAACTTTTAAAAGCCACTCTCTTAAATCATAAACCCCAAGATGTAGATAAATGCTAGGCATAGCTAAATTTAATAACGTCCAGTTTGCTTAATGGACTTCACTCCTCTGAGCCTTGGCATCCTAATTTGTAAAATGTGGTAACAGTCACCTTATGAGATTGATGTGGGCACCCAAAGACTAAGGGCATTAGTGCCATGAAAACTAAAATAGTGTCACCAACATTAATTGCTACATTTTTCTCAGTACTTTTCACCAGAGGTCTTGGATGTTCCATACCACAGGTGTACTAGGTACACCTTCTCTTGTCCTCCTATACTACACTTGGGAGTTCAAGCTTTAAGGCCCAGCTGAGAAGTTAACTCTTGTCTGAAGCTCTATTTCTGTATCTCCAAAAGCTTGCAGGCTCCTGAATCCTTGCAGAACTTGGGTTCAAATCTCTGCATAGTCAATACCCCATAGCCTCTGCTCCTTCTCCAGTGTAACTCCTCAGCTATCCCAATATGACTGACCTTGTAATTACTTGTTTCATTCCCCCACCACACTGAACAGAGCCAGGGATCAATATATTTGTTGACTGAGAGAAGTCATGGTAAAATGTAGACAACATTTTAAACAATTCACATCTTAGATATTTCGCGTTCTTTTCCCTCCTTGCTCTCCCACAGCTAACTGAGAAGCAATATGGATCAAAACTAAAATTTCAGAACCAGGAGTCAATTTAAGTTTACAGTATCACAATATGGAAACCTCCCAAATCCAACACATAGCAGCTCTTATGTGTACAAGGGAGAAGAATCAGCTGTAAAAACATGACCCCAGAGTAGTGGCAACAGAGCAAACTGCAAGACCCCTTCCTCAGACCCTCCATGCTGACTGGCCCTGCATGGCTCTCACCCCCAGTCTCCAGGAATTCCTTTCAGCTTACACTTTCTCTTGTGCAGACTGTACCATTAAAAACCTCGCCAACTCAACAAAATGCACTCCCTTTATCTTACTGTCTATAATTAAAGACCAGCAGAGTTTCTAATCCAGCAAACTAACCAGTATTCCATTCCACTAAGACAACAGGAGTCAGACATAAAAAAAAGAAAGAAAACTGATCGTTTAGCTAGTCAATATAATCTTCTCAAGTCTGAAATGACTTATTTCTGTTTTGTTTTGCTTTAACACCAAAAACAGGCTTTACAGTTACATGCCTACTTCCTGAAAAGCTTCAGTTACTAGAGACCCTGGGTCAGTTGGGGGTCAGGGAACATTGCTAGGGGCTGGTTGGCTATCTTAGTGCAGTACAGCTGCTCCCATCAAACCAGGGAGCCAGGGGATGCCCAGAGGATCAATTCACTGGGAGGAGTCTCGCCTGGTGCTGCAGAACCTCTGGGGCCTATTGCCTAATAGGGTACTCCCATCTCCCCAGTTTAGGGCATCAGAGAGCTTAATATTATGTTTATGTTTATATACCAATTGATCTGTACTGAAGTTAATTATAACAAATGCACTTTAAGTATATAGTTACCAATTTGAGGGAAAAATAACCATAGTTTAAGAGGTACCAATGAAATCCTGTGAAGGACCGGGGAAATTTGCATATTATTTGACTTTAGGTGAAGTTATAGAACTATTGTTTGTTGTTTCATGATTTTCCTAGGGTGAGGTTTCATTATTTTTTGGAACTTTCTTCTAAATGGTTCAGCAAATGTGAATATGTATATGTGTGTGTTAGTGTTGGGGAGGGAGAGAGGAAGAAAGAGGAGAAAGGGAGAAAGAAGGAGAGATCCCGTGTGGCAAATGGTAACTGTTGAAATCAGGCATTCTATGGCTATTCATTATACTATTCTTCTAACTTTTCTATATATTTTTAAAATGTTCAAAAACAAAATGGGAGGGAGATCAAATACTTAGTGAAAAGGGAGTATTTGAAATTCAGACTCAGGCTAAGATTTAGGTCTTCTAAGCACCTGGTTGACCTGACAAAGATACCCCAACATTTTCTTCTCTTGTCTTTTTCTAAATTCTTCTTCTATGATGTCTAGTGTTTTTACCTTTCTCTCTCCTCTCAGAGAGTGTCCAAGGGAGGCAGCTGGCAAGAGTCTCATCTATCTAACTTGATATTTGACCATCTATGTTAAAAAGCATCAGCACAGGAGCCCCTCTGAGGGGGAAAGATGAGGCTGTCTACTATTGTAAAAATGTACAGTCTTGGAAACCTTTTACAAGGTCACTATGTGTTGGAATCGACTTGCTGCCAGTGGGTTTTTTATCCACAGTACAAAGGAGTCCTGGCGGCACAGTGGATTAAGAACAAACCACAAGGCTGGTAGTTCAAACCTACCAGCCACTCTGTAAAGTCCTGTTAAGTCCTGGTGTAGCACTGTAGGATAAGTACTGGACTGTTGACCAAAATGTCAGCAGTTCAAACTCACCAGCCACTCCTTGTTTGAAACCCTATGCAGGGTCGCTATGAGTCAAAACGGACTCAACAGTACTTAATAATAACAACAAAAGATCTACAGTTTCAGAAACCCTATGGAGCAGTTCTACTCTGTCTGACAGAGTCACTATGAGCTGCAATCAAGTTGATGCCAGTGGGTTTATCCACGGAGCAAGAAAAGGTTACGTGAGCTGAGTAGCGGCCACTACTTGAACACCAGAAATGACAGCCACCGACATAATGTATACACAACTCCTTCCTACACATAATGAGCTGGCGGCCTATCACACAGAGAGATCACACTGGAGGAGAGCACCGACAGTCCTAGCTCTGTGCCTAAGGACAATGTGCGTGCTTTATTGAGATGTAATTCACATAGCATACACGATACCCATCTGAAGTGAGCTCTTCCATGGCTTTCAGCACTACACTATTTTGCATTCCCACTGCCAGTGTATGAGGGTTTAATTCTCCACAGCTTCTAGAATACTTGGTTTTCCCTGCCTTTTTCATTTTAGTCTTCCTAGTGGGTGTGCGGTGGTATCTTGTTGTGGTTTTGATTTGCATTTCCCTGATGGCTAATGATGTCAAGCATTTTTTCATGTGTTTATTTTATTGGCCATGTGCGTATCTTCTTTGGAGAAATGTCTACTCAAATCTGTTGCTAACATTTTAATTGGGTTATTTGTCATTTATTGTTGAGTTTTGTGAGTTCCTTATGCATTCTGGAAATCAGTCTATCAGATGCATACTTTGCAAAAAAAACCTATTGTCTTCCTTCTGTGTGTTGTCTTCACTTTCTTGCTAGCACCCTAGAAACACAAAGTTTTAAATTTGGATGTAGTCCAATTTACCTACTTTTTTTTTCCCTTTTGTAAGGTGCTTCCTTGTTTAACGCTCATTGTAAATATGTAGAGTTGGAATTATTAAGTCTTGTTCTACAAATAAAAACCTGAAGTCTGATGAAGTTACATAAACAAGCCAAGGTCCCAGGCAGAGTGGCTGGCTGCACGTGGTCCATGTGGCACAAGCTCTACTGGAGAACACAAGCAGCCCCAGTCCCATGCTGGAGCCAAGATTTGAACCTGGAATGTTCACCAGACCAGGATTCAGGCTACTCATAGATTCTATGACTGCTACAGCGTAACCTGGCTAATATTGATAGAAACCACTCAGATGATACAGTTCAACATTCTAAGGATATCGTCACAAATTTGAAAACAGGGGGGTACTTTGGAAGCTTCTCGTTTGACTCTGTGCTATGAGGTAGTTGTGTGCTATTGAGTTGGTTCTGACTCACAGCAACCCTACAGGACAGAGTAGAACTGCCTCAGAGGGTTTCCTAAGCTGTAATTATTATGAATGGAGTCCTGGTGGTGCACTGGGTTAGGCACCGGACTACTAACTGCAAAGTTGGTGATTCAAGCCCACCAATTGCTCTGCATGAGAATGATGAGGCTATCTGTCCCCGTAAAGGTTCTCAGGACTGGAGACACACGTTCCTGGAAACACTCCATTCTACAGGATTGCTAATAAGTCAGAGTTGACTGAACACCAGTGGGCTGGGGCTTCCTCTCTATGGGAGTGGACTGCTAGCTCTTTTCTCCCACAGAGCTGCTGGTAGAGTTACAATGCTCACCTTTTCGGTCAGCAGTTGAGCACTCAAAAAAAACATGACTTTGGTATAGATGAAAGTTTACAGCACAAACTAGTTTCCCATTTAGCAATTATACAGATGTCATTCCAGGCGCAGTTGAGCGCTTAGCTTCTGCACTACAAGGGATCCTTACTAAGAGACAAAGGCACACCTTATAAACATACTCAATTATGGTTAAAGACAGGCTTGAGTTTATGATGAAGACGAAAACCCTGGGCACCAGATCTGGAGAATAAATTGAGTTGGATTATACCATTTGGGATTTCTGTAGAACTCTACACACACACACCAATCAATACAAAGTTATGAGAAATGTTCTATTGAGACTCAAGTAAATATAAATCTCAAAAGAAAGTATCCCAAAATTTTTTTTAACAATGGCAGCTAGATGTAATAGATAGCAAAGAACATGCAAGAATTGTTTATAAAAGATAATCAAATCACTTGGATATATTTTAAAACAGATTTGTATAAACATCGGCCAGTTTTTAAACTTCCTTGTCATACCTTGTATATTTGAATCAAAACCACTGAATTATTACAGCTAAAAGGAATTTCACATATGATTGGATCCCCTTGTTTTATGTAAGGAAATGGATACACCAAACGTTGCAGTTCTCACAAGGACACCAGCAGGATAAGGATTAAAATGTAGGGCTATCTAAGTTCCCAGGTTCTATTTCTTATGTTGTTGTTGTGAAGTGCCATCAAGTAGGTTCCGACCCATAGCAACCTTTTATAGGGTTTCCGAGGAGCAGCTGGTGAGCTTGCACCACTGACCTTGCAGTTCAAACGGTTTTGCAATCTGGTGCATTAACCCACAGTGCCACACCAGGACTCCATTTCTTACTATGAGTTCTTTTTATTCTGCTTATCATTTCTGGTTTCCCCTCACTCTCTCTCCCAGAGACCTCTAAAGGGATGAAACCATCCAGGATTCCTCTTCTGAAGGGCTGGCAATCGACTCCACTGTCTACTCTCCAATTGGATTCTTCTGGAATATCAACTTATCTCAACATCTCCAGTCCCTGCAGATAACTCTGACAACAAATAAAAGGGACATATTTTAAAAAGCTAGCTAAATGGAATACTGCCAACCCTCATCTCAAAACCAGGCTCTAGCTTCCAAACTAAGAACGAAATGGCTTTCTGCCTGCTGTTTCTGCATCTCACAACTCCAGGACCCCCTTGCTTAGGAGAGAAGCTGGGTCTTGAGGAACTGTTTCATAAGGAAAAATCAAGGCAGGGCACAGTCCCCTGGTGAGCCAGAACAGGTTGGAAGGGACCTAGCAGGAGACTTTGGGGAAAGAAGAACTGGCTTCATGAGCAGGCTCCGCCAGTCCCCAGAGGGGCTCCTCCCCACTGGACACAGGTCTGAGTGCTGACGTAGGGGTTTCCCACAGCTTCTACTGGCCTCCACAGGCAGATCTGTCATCGGAGGCTCTTGATGAAGCTGAACATAAATATCAGACTGTTGTTAAGTACAAAACAAAACAACAACAAAAAAGATCCCCAGGAACAAAATCAAAAGCAGCTGTGAGGGGGAGAGGCCAAAAAAGGTAGTGTAAGTTCACAAGCCCCAGCAGAACCACTTGTTAATTCTGTTATTGACTTTGCTGAGCAATAAATTGCCATGCCCATGCAGTCATATCACACACCATAATATTTTTCATATGACGGTCATGCTATGAAAGAAATGGGCATTTAGTTTTCCAGAATTCTGAATTCTGTAGTAGGTGAGTCAGAACCTGAATTTTAATTCAGAATCAATGCATCAACTCAATCCTGTTCATTTCTGCCAGCAGTTTAATGATTTTACATCCTATGTTACACTTGGCACCAAACTTTCTTTTCAAATCATCATTCGTTATTTCCCTATTCTCCAGAATGTTCTGTTTAGAAAAAACTTAGAAAATGCAAATCATACTGATAAACCGCTCTGCCTGACAGCCTGGCACAGTATTAAATACTGATAATAGTATGACAAGAGAATGAAACATTGTTTAAAATGAATCCTGGAATGATGGAACTTACAAACTTTCAAGAACAAGTATTTCAGGGAAGTTGGACGATGGGATTTGGGAATCTGAATTCCTTAAGAACATGCCAATTCAGTTTGTTCATTAACTTACCGATGAATTTGCCCTTTTTCTCTGTTTAGACAGACTCTGAAAATTATTTGGCATTTATTACAGTCCAATGCAGAGCTCAGGGATGGAATGAAATAAATACTATGGTTAGTCAAAAAGTGCTGCTACTAGGATTCCAGTTCATACATGCATGAATTTATTCCAAACAAAAGGTGTTTAAATATGTCTCTGCAGTTAGTGGATGGCTGCAAACAAGTTCTCTCAGTAGTACACTTGTCTTACTCTTGTTAGGGTGCCTTCAGTAAAAAGCCCAATCAAAACAGTAGCTTCACAGTGACACCAGAGATGGAGGCAGAGATGGAAAGAGAGGGCAGCTGAGGACTCTAAACTTATGGAAAGAGAAAGACTGAGTGCTAGCAGCCAGGAAAGAGGCTTGCAGACTGTGTCCTTTGGTTGTTTAAATGATTATATATTCCTGAGTGTTTCTGCATATAAGCCTACCCTACCCCACCCCCCCCAAAAAACCCCAGAGGGATCAGGAACAAATACTGTTGAATGATGATGCACAGAGGAGACTGTAATCATTGTAATGAAAGGATGACTATAAAACCAATGTTCTCCCATGTACACTTACCACTCAACTAACAATAAAAACTTATTTAAAAAAAAACAACACAAAAACCAGTAGCTTCACAGAGGATCTGCTGGGCCAGTTAGATTCAAGGCAGAGAGGGCACTTCAAAAGGTTGTGGTGACTAAAAAACAAAAACAAAAAGAAACAAACGGAGACAGAGATGAGGGCATAGAGAGAGTGAGCAGCTGAGAACTCCAGACTCATGGAAAGAGAAAGGCTGTGTGCTGGCAGCCAGGCACTGGTGGCCAGGAGGCAGGCTTGTAGAATGTGTCCTTTGGTTGTTTAAATGATTATATATTCCTAAGTGTTTTTGTGTACAATGCCCCCAGCAAAACCACCCCCCAAAACAAAAAACCAGAAGGAATAGAAGCAAATACTGTTGAATGATGACACACAGAGGAAATTGTAATCACTGCAATGATACAATAAATGTAAAACGGGTGTTTCCCCATGTAAACTATCACTCAATTCACAATAAAAACTTGAAAAAAAAAATGCTGTGGTGACTGTTTTTGGGATTCCAAAGGAATCACCAAAAGACATAGGATGACCAGGAGGGTTTAGAATGGAGAGGTTTTAGGGAAATGTAAAACTGCATCAGTGGGAAAAAGGCTAGCAAAATTGCTTCGAGGAATTGTTTCCCATCACAATAATACACCTGCTCTTTCTTCAAGGGTAGCAAGAGCTGTCTTATGAGACTTATGTTGGGAAACCTTAACCATCCCCCGCTAGAGCTTTGATCTTACACCTTCAGATTTCCTTCTATTCCCTAAATTCAAAGAACATTTCAAAGGAACATCCTTCAAGAATGCCAAAACTACCATTGTGATGTGGTATAAATTGTAGAGTGCAGAATTCTTTGAGCAAGTATTACAGAGATGGAAACACTGCCTTCGTAAGAGTTTAGACCTAGATGGAGGAGATGTGGAAAAACAATACAATAGCTTCATGCTTTGATATTTTTGTTTAACAAAGGTTTCTATGATTTTGCAGCACGACTTTTTTGCCTTAGCCTTGTCCATGTGAACTAACACTAATAGTCACAGGCTAAGAAATAACCTAAGAAGACAAGTCATAGCAAATTTTATGGAAAGATCATAAAGTTATTCACAGGTTTGCTTAGACTGAGCCTATCTTCAACAAATTCAGCAGCTTAAAAAATATTTGGGGGAACAGCTCCACAGCTCCATAATTTTGCTATCTGAAGTGCTTCATTGTCTTTAAGATTATATTTTTTTGTTTCCAACCTGGAAGAATAGGTATCTAGGAGCAACAGGAAATCAGAACCAATCTCCACATATCCAAACTCATTCTCACTAAGAGTCTCAAAAGTAACGTCAGAACTGCTATAGAAAAAGAATATGATGACTGCCTGCCCATGACCCCTCTTCTTGTTCTGCATTTTTTGTTCTCTTTTTTTTAAATTGCGGTAAAATATAGAAAACAAAATTTGACATATTAAACATTTTTGAAGGGTAAAACCCAGTGACATTAATTATATATACAATGCTTGCAACCATCATCATTATTCACTTAAAATTTTTTCATCATCTCAAATAGAAACTCTGTACCCATTAACAAAATCGCTCACTCCCTCCTCCTCCAGTTTCTACTCTAGTTTCTGTTTTGAACTTCCTTATTCAGGATAGTTCATATAAGTGGGATCATACAATACTTGCCCTTTTGTGTCTGACTTACTTCACTCAGAACTGTTTTCTCGGTTCATCCACATGATAGCATGTGTCTTTTCTTTACTGGTCCTGATTTTTATCCATCTGATAATAAAACTGTAATAGTAAGTATACCATTTTTCTGGGTTCTATGAGTGCTAGAAAATTATCTAACTCAACTCAAGGGGGTAATGCAAACCCCAGATTTGTAGCTAGCAGCTTGGAAGGGAAGAGGTGCTCGGGACTCCCAAGTTCACAGCTAGTTTCTGAAGTCCTGGGCAGAGTTGGCAATCTGGAGAACTGTGCCCTTCTGCTTGTGAGCTCTGTCCTACTCTGGGTAGTCAAGGTCAGCAGAACTGCATTTTGATACAAATCAGAACCAGCAAGGAAAAGACACACAGAGGGTGAGGCTTGGGAATGTCTCCAATGGGGGGCAGTGACCACGTCCCAAAGAACTTCTTTCGGTGTGGCGCTCTAGGATAAACATTGGACTGTTAACCATTCTGATCATCAGTGTCTTTCACCAACCAGGAAGCTCACCAAGTTTCAGTGTTCAGAGTTTTTATTGGGATTTTATTCTGCAGCTATAGTTGGCTGAATCATTTCCTACCTGGCTGACCTTGATCTGTCTTCCCCCACCCCTCCACTGCTCAGAGAGCTGTGGTCTAGAGCCCTCATAGATAAAGGCACTTCAATCATTCAGGAAATTCCAACGCTTTACAGGGTACTTCCTCTGGCACCAGGAACACAGACCAAATTCTTCAGGTAAAGTCACTCTTTACCTTACTATTTTTGCTTATTTATCTGAGCTTCAGGTGACACTTCAGTGTTTTTCATCTTTTGTCTCCTGCAAATAGTGCTGCAATGAACACTGATGCATGAGGATTCGTTTGAGTCCTTGTGCTGTCAACTCTGGGTATCCACCCAGGAACAGAGATGCTGGGTCACATGAGGAGCACTTACACTGTTTTCTACAGAGGCTGCACAATTTCACGTTCCCACCAGCACTGTATGAAGGCTCCAGTTTCTCCACATCCTGCCAATAGCTGTCTTTTCTTTTCTTTTTGGATAAATAGGTGCTGTAGGAGAAGCACTGGACTACAAGGCCAGCAATTCAAACCCACAAGCCACTCCGTGGGAGAAAGATGATGTTTTCTGCTCCCATATTTACAGTCTCAGAAACCCTACACAGGGTCACTATGAGTTGGACTCAACTCAGTGGTAGTGGGTTGTAGCAGGGTGAAGTGATATCTTATTGAGCTTTGGTTTGCATTTTCCTGAGAGCTTATCACTTGCCAAGAGGCTGGTTGTTCCAATCGCACACAGTGGTTCCTTGAGAGACAGGCCCAGAGAGAGATCTGCTGTCAAAAGGTCAGAGCCTCCACAACCCTGAGCAGTTGTGCTCTGCACACAGGGACTGCCAGGAGTCAGAATCGGCCTGATGGCAACGAACAATAACAATGGGCAATGACGCTGCGTGCCATTTCATGTGCCAAGTGACCATTGGGGGAAACATACATTGAAGTCCTTAGCCTGTTTTTAAATTTGTTGTTTGCTGTAGGAGTTCTTTATATATTATGGATATTAAACTCATATATGACCAATGACATCCAAATATAGCCTCCCATTCTGTAGCTTGTGTCTAGATGAAGTCCTTTAATGAAGTTCTATTTAGAGATTGACATAACCCAATCCATTTGCTCTTTTTTGCTCATATTTTCAGGGTTGTATATAAGAATCTGCTGCAAGGTCTTTTCTTTTTGAAATTCAGCTTACCAAAGAAAAATGACATTTATGAGGTGCTTTAAATATTTTAGTCTATAACTTGAAATGAAATTAATAAAGCACAAACAATTCTCATTTAATTCTTTTATCATACTTTATCGGTAGTCTCTCCTCTTGTACTTAATTGTTGTTGTTAAGTGCTGTTGAGTCAGTTCCGACACATGGTGATCCTGTATAGGGTTTCCGAGGAGGAATTGGGGAGGTTTAACCACTGGCCTTGAGGTTCAAATTGACTTTGCAGCCTAAAACATTAACCCACCGTACCACACCAGGACTCCTTCGCACTAAACAGAGTATGACAATTCTCTGCTGTCTGGCTAAACCAAATCACCAGTTCTTTCTTTTCCTCCAAGCTTGAAATCCAATGCTATCCAGATATTTCAACTTACCTACTACCTTAGCTCAACAGCTCCACTACCAAAAACAAGCTCACCATCATATGCTTGGTCCTCAGTTCCTTGTACCTTGATCTCTCCTGCAATAAAAACCCACCTGGTAATTTCTCTGTGGATCTCAAGAGCACTGTGATTATATCAGTAACCTAGACTAAAATAATTATAATCAAGCATTGTGGCTCTGTAGGATAAACAGTGTACTACAAACCACAAGATCGGCAGTTTGAGCACACCAGA
This sequence comes from Chrysochloris asiatica, assembly GCF_000296735.1. Classification (NCBI taxonomy): domain Eukaryota; kingdom Metazoa; phylum Chordata; class Mammalia; order Afrosoricida; family Chrysochloridae; genus Chrysochloris; species Chrysochloris asiatica. The sequence goes on from NW_006408704.1 coordinate 3,958,208, forward strand.
CCCTCGGAGGGAGAAAGATGAGGTTTTCTACTCCTGCAAAGATTTAGAGTCTTGGAAATGCTGTACAGGATTGCTGTGAATTGGAACAGACTTGACGGTTCTAACAACAACAACAACAACTAGTTACTTGATGATGGAGGGGTGATGGGTACAAATAATTGGGTTGCATTAGTCATTCTCACTAAATCTGGATAATTCTGTCTTGGAAGTAATTCTCAGTCCATAGTCCTAGTGTATGTTTCTATGAAAGTAAAGGGATTTCTAGTCTCTAGTTGGACTCCTGGTATGGCGCTGTGAGTTGATGTGTTGGACTTTAAGGTCAGTTTGAATTGCAAGGTCGGTGGTTCAAGCTCACCAACCACTCCTTGGAAACCCTATACAGGGTCTCTATGAGTCAGAACCAACTCAGTGGCACTTAATAACAACAATAATCTCTAGTTGGACCAGCTTCACATTCCCCCATCCAAAAAAAAAGCTAGATCACAAATGTCATACAACATGGGAAAATTAATAGCATCAACACTAGCAGACATGCAGCCAGCATTGACACAGAGACTAAAGAGATGCCACGGCCTGGGGCAGAAGGAAGGGAGAATCACTGCTAGGAGTATGGGGTTTCTTCTTGGGGTGATGAAAATGGTCTGAACTTAGATAGCAGCAATGGCTGCATAACATTGTGACTATTCCAATCAACGAATTTTATACTGTAAACAGGTGAATCTTATGGTATATTAATTGTAACTCAAAATTGCCTTTTAAAAAAAATTATCTTGATTTCAGGTAATTCTGGCTCCAGTTACATTAGATTGTTCATGACTCTGAGTAGCATACTAGAACCTTTATTCCGATTAGAACGCCTGGGCTTCCTACTTGCTTCCCATTCCCTGCTCTTTGCCTACCAAATCCAGCTTTTCTTTTTTAAAAATAGACTACTCATCCTTTAAAGGAGCTCTAGTAGTGTAGTGGTTACAAGTTGGGGGGCTAACCTCAAGGTCAGCAGTTTGAAATGACCAGCCATTCTGCAAGATAAAGATGAGGCTTTCTGCTCCTGTAAAGATTTACAGCCTCAAAAACCCTATTCAGGGTCGCGATGAGGTGGAACTGACTCCACAGCACACACCCACCCCCCACTCATCCTTTAAAATGAATTGAACTGTTTGTTCCCTTCTCTATAAACTTTTCTTTGACATCTCTACTCCCTCATGCAGGATGATATTAAAATCAAGTTGTTGTTTGTTGTTAAGTGCTGTTGAGTTGGTTCCAACCCATAGCTACCCTCTATAGGGTTTCCAAGGAGTGGCTGAAGGGTGTTGAACTGTGGACCTTGAGGTTCAAACTGACATTGAGGTCCAGCACATTACCCTGCAGTGCCTTCAAATCAACTCTGACTCACAGTGATCCCATGTGTACTAGCGTAGAACTGTAGGTGAATGTTTACAAAGCAAATTGGTTTCCCCCTCAACAATTTATAAACATTTTGTTTGGTAACATTACTTGCAATAGTTGTATCTTAGATGGCAGCTCCCAAGCTTTTCAAGACCCGAGTGGCTACTCAATAAAAGGGAACACTGTCCTTATGGACCCGCTATGCTAATTCACCTAGACTCCATAGGGCTTATTAGGGCTGAATTTCTGGAAGCAGATCACTAGGCATTTCTTCCAAGTTGCCTTTTGGTGGACTTGAACCTCAAACCTTTTGGTCAGTAGCTATTTACACAGCCTCTGATGATATCAGAGCTCACACTCCTCTTCCCACTCTAGGCTACGAGTCTGAGGTCTGAGGACAGGAGAGTATCTCATTAACTTCTGTATTCAGTTACTGCACGGCAACTGCATCTACATTTTCAAAAGATGTTCAGTAACTTTTTAAAAAAGATAATTGTGCAAATATATATTTTTTATACAGAGTTCACAATGTTACTATCACAAATAATTATCTGGTAGACTCTTTTAAAATTCTAATTTTGATTAACGAAAAACAGCCTAAGAAGAGAACTAATGGAGTTTCTTGATTACATTATTAAAATAAATACGTTGGGCCCTTTTAAGATAGAATGGGGAATTTTCAATTTTTATTGCAGAACATTTGTGAATATACTGGGAATAAAGTATATAAACCAAAACAATACTATCTTTACACTGATATATGGATTTGTAATGTGAATGTTTATTATACTTAAACAGACACAGTTTTTTTTATAGTAATATAAAATGATGTGATTAAGATGATGACTTTTGTTGCTATGAGGTACTCTGGTGAACGTTTTATTTGGACCCTTATCCTATATAGTAATTTTTAAGGAAAAAAAAAGCCATTTCTAAGACATAGGTTGGAAACTCAAATACCTGTAAGAGCCATCAATTGAAGAACATTATCAAGCATATTATCAATCCATAAATTTTGCTTCTCAGCTCCAACTAACCACTGCTAGTCACAAATGTAGTCCTGGAGATGCCAAATGTGACTTTTCAAAGAAACTTTAGAAGTAGGGAAATTCAGACTTCTACATACGACTCATGATTTTAATATGTTAGCTTAATTCAAAATTTAATACATAGGGCAAGCCAACCAAAACACACCTGCAGGCCAAATCTGGTTCACAGGCCAACCAACTTACCACCTCTAATCTAAAATCTGATGTGTGGCTTATGATTCTAAAACTATAAATGTACTTTAATGGAAGAAAAACTTGAAAAGAAAACTGAAATTTCTGGATGAAGCCATGCTCCTGGCCCCATCTGTTTAGTTATAACTATTCCTCTCCTAAATTTCCCCTTCTCTTCCTGAGTTTCTAAAAAGGCTAAAATATAAAACAGACCAGGTTAAGTCTGCCCATTATTCTAGCACCTGCTCTGTTTTAAAGAGTGAAATACGGGGTAAATTTCACCTTGCAATTATCTAGCCAACTGAAGAGAAATATGTGAATTATTTCTTGCTGGGTGGAAAAATTCCCACAGCTAAACAGTCAAGATTGCATGGTTGAAAAAAAATCTCTGAATTATTTCTCCTTTACCATTAGGCAGTGCAGTGTCACTCAACTGACAAGGTGGCTGCCGTGCCCTGAATCCTGACTGGAAACCCAATCATAACCCCGGACAAGCTCTTCAAGTCCTGTCGAGATTCCATTCATCTTCTGAAACTGAAGGTAAGAGAGCCTGTGGTTCTAACTTTTGATCCTAATTAGAAGATTGCATCTGTTGAAAACCTAGTGGATATTAAAGCAAGTTAAAGAATAGGTTTTGGTTCTAAGTCCAGTGCTACTGATGCACCCTTCCTTGCATCCCTGGTGTATCTGAATATCTCAGCCCCAATCTACTCAGAACTCCAAGGAGAGGCTTCTGTTATTCTACATGTTTTTTTGACACCCAATCCCAGCTTGACTCTTCTAAAACCAATATTGGTCCTGGCCACTATCCACTGACCTCCCCTACACCCCTGGTGGAAAGGACACACAGCCCCAGGGAGAGTTTATCAATGAACTAGACAAATGGCAAGCACTCCATTCCTTGGGACATAAGCAATCAAGGATTTTCTTAGGCAGCTTGTGAGAACACTATGATGGGCAACGTTTTTCCTAACACCTTCTTTATCCAAGCAACCAAGTGGAAAAGATGTTGATCTAATAACATCTATCCATTTCTAGAAACTGTCCATTTTGTCAAGTGACCTGAATTAGCACCACCATCGACGTTATTTCCTTTTCTAAGAGCAAGGAACATTTGGAAAAAAAACAAAACAAAACCACAACAACCAATAATATACCTTTTAAACTCAATCTTTAAAAATACCAACAGCATGATGCTTTAGCCCAAATAAACATGGTTCACAAAAGATTCTAACTGACAAACAAAAGCATACTAAAGGCACAGTAAAAATAAGCAACCAAGCAGTGGCCCGGCTCGCTGTGACCCATCAATGCTTCCCTCAGGGTTGATGGTTCAGAACAAGTGTCTCAAGTTGTGACGGGGGAAGGCATCTCATGGTGGGGTTCAGCAGCCTAAGAAGACTGATGAAAATCTGAAATAAAACCAGGCATACTCTTTCTGAAGAATATAGCCAGAGTCCAATGTCTTAACTGCCTTGCATTTTGATATGTGAACAGTAGATCCCACTCTCCAATGGTCACAGACATGCAAATCTCCAGCCAGAACGGAAGGTGCTTAGAAAATCAATAGCCTGTACTTGACTTCTGAGCAGTTTTGGCGCACTAAGTACCTACTGGACAGCAATGCACATGCATCAGCATCCAGCAATGTCAGTAGGCTCCTTCTTCTCTGATAACCTACCTGGAAGACCTGTTTAGTAATATTTGCTCTAAGGAAAAAATATCATACACATATATCAACCTTACACATAAAACGAAATATTAAACGGATTTTGGACGCATTAGTTCTCAACCACAGAAACTTTGTTTTGTTCTTACCTCAGCAGCTTGGGTTTCTTGATGTAGCAATGTGAGACCAGTTAAGTCTTCTAAGAAGGAATGTGCAGAATTAAACACCTTCGCTAGGAAATTAAATCCTTCTCGTTCATATTGATCAAGAACCTGTAAAACATTTATTTGTATTTTTAAAAAAGAGGTATAGATTTTAAATGTATACTCAGAATTTTTCACTTCTAATAGGCAAAAAATTACTGTAGCAAAATAAAGCTAAAATAGGAGTCAAATATGAGGGTGAAAATGCAATTTTGTGGACAAAAAACTAGAGGAGTTTGGGATTATTTTTTACTTAGGGAAAAAATGACAATCTCATCTTCTAATCCACTTACCAGTTTTTTTCCAAATAAGGTGTTTCATGCAAATTCACTAGAGGTTCTACTTAGCCAGAAACAAACACCTAGAGGGAGGGAGTCATTGGGCCTGGGACCAGAGTCATGGGGACACCAAGGTAAGCTGGCACAACACAGTCCAGAGAGACAGAGTTCTACATCCACCGGTGAGTAGCAACTGGGGTCATAAAAGCTGAAACTACTGGTCTCTCCCTGCCAGGAGCAAAGAGTGAAGACAATCAAACCTGGAAACAGTAAGTCCCAAGGTCTCAGCTTCCACCACCCGGAGACCAGAAGAACTAGCCTGACTACCACTGCTGACCACTTTGAAAGGGGTCACCAGACAGGGTCCTGAGGAGAGTGGGGAAAATATGTGAACAAAATTCAAAACTATAAAAAAGAACAGACTTACTGATCTAAGGGAGACGGGTGAAATCCCAGATCCACTGTGCTCTTTAGACACCCTGCCAGCCTGGAACTGAACTCACCCCCGTGGCTGAATGTCTAGTCAAATGATAGGTTCCTTAGAAATATCAGCCAAACAAAATCCAAAAGGCAGCATTCACCCTGGGACAGACCCCAGAAGGCAGGAATGCATAGGAAAGGATGAATGTTAACAGCAGACATAGGAAGAGTGCTGTTACTTCGTGGAGATTGCAGTCAATGTTAAGAAACAAATGTCATGAATTATTGAATGGGAAATCAATTTGTCTGTAAACTTTCACTCAAATCATAATAAAAAGTTAAAAAACAAAACCAAATTAACTAAAGGGTCTAAAAGAGTCTATTTATCATTAGTAATTCTAAAGTTCATTTGTTGTTGTTGTTAAGTTCAGTCAAGTTGGTTCCAACTCAGAGCACACCTGTATAGCGTGCCAAGGAGTGGCTGGTGGGTTTGAGCAACTGACACTTTGTGGTCTGCAGTCCAGTGCTGATCCTACAGCATCACACCAGGGATCCCTTGTTAGGGGGGTAAAATACACGTAGGAAAAGAGTGGGGGTGGGGCAGGACTAAAGGGATAATTAGAAAGGGGACAAAAGAATGTGAAAATGAACCATACTCATTAGCCAAACGCACTCTAAAAAATAATTTTAAAATGGAAAACCAAATGCCAACAGGCACTTCAAAAACGGGCTAAGTGGCCAACAAACATATGAAAAGGCAGTCAATATTATATATGGTCAGAGAGACAGAAAAAAAAAAAAAAAAAGGAAATACCAGGTAATACTGTTGTACATTCACCAGAAGAGCTAAAATGAAAAAGACAGAAAACAATAAGTGCTGGCACCCAGGACTGTCATGAGAATGCTAAATGAGACAATCACTTCAGAGATGGGCCATTTACATAACCCAGGATCCAGCAAGCCAGAAACCACTGAAGTACCCATCAACAATAGAATGGATAAACAAATTGCGGTCTAGTCATACAATGGAATATAGTAGAGCAATGAGGATGAACAAACTACCACTGTATGCAATGATGAAGATAATTCTCATCAACATAACATTCAACGAAAGAAGTGAGAAGCAGTATATATTAATTGGATGAGTCGCTCCTTGCAAACCCTATGCAGGATCACTATGAGTCGGAACCAACTGAACGGCACTCAACAACAATATACTTGTTTATGCATGCGATATTTCTAAAAGAGCACACACCCACTGATATAACGTAAGGAAACACTGACTGTACAGTTTTTTGTACTACGTGAATTTTAAAAACCAAGTGTACATATTACTTAGTGAATTAACACTGAATTTTATTTTGGACATTTGAGTTTCCATTCTGACATGTAAAAGAGCTTGTAAATTGACACTCCCATCCTCAGAAGAAGCAGAAAGCTGAGCAAACAGGCAAGAGACAACTCTGCTTCAATCCATCAGAGATATGAGGTCTCAGGGCACACAGGCTACAGAAAATCACAGCCAACCTGGAGCAGACAGCCAGAGTTGGACTAGCATTGAAGGCAAGTTGACACTGTAGCTGATGGATTACTAGAAGCTCAGTGTGGAGAGTAGATGGAGAGTTTTACCTCCAGGAACCCCACTTGGTTCTCACTGTGAGGACTGGAAGAGAATCCACTCCCACATCTGGTGAGGGAGTAACTGTTTTGCAATATGCCCAGGTCTCCTGCTCTGCTTCACTAGGCCTGCACTTAAGAAAACGACGTCACCAGAATCTAAGCAATGGGCTGTTAACCGCAAGGTCAGTGGTTCAAAGCTACCAGCTGCTCCTTGGAAGCCCTATGTCACTATGAGTTGGAACTGACTCAATGACGCTTAACAACAGCAACAACCACACATATAGAGGTGCTAATAGTCAGAATTAACTCTATGACAAGTTTGAAGCCACCTGGGGTGGGGGCCACCCGACTCCAGCCTTGTCTAGTGTTCCATGTGCAGGAAGGGAAATACCTAAGGGGAGAGAGAATTTTATTTTATTTTTTTCATTGCTGGAGACAGGTCTCAGCAGAGGTAGAAGAAAACACTCTGAAGAACGTTGAAAAGGAGATGCTACAAAGAAGGGACACAGCCCTTCCTCAGGGACAAAACGTACAAAGGTATGGATAAGCAAAGATGCTGTAGAGCTCTGTCCTGAATGGTGGGGACTGGGGGCTGATGAGCTGAGGCATTTGCTGGTAGAGATGGGCTGGGATGGAACTTGGAGACTTAGGAGACTGGTGGTGGTCTGAGGCACCTATACAGACAACTTGAGAGAGAAAGCTGGCCAGCAACACATCAAAGGGTACTAGGTACTGAGGTGGGGTCCTGGTGTGGTGCTTTAGAATAGGCACTGCACTGCTAACTGCAAAAATAGTGGTTCAAACCCACCAGCCTCTTCTCGGAAACCCTATACAGGGTCACTGTGAATCTGGACTGATTTGGCAGCAATTAACAAGACACGAGGTATCTGCTCAGGACAGAAAAGATATATAATGGGAGGCAGGCAAAAATGGATCCATCTAAGCTTAGGGACTGGCAGGATCAAGGTAACAGAGAAAGAAGTGAAAAAAATTGAAGACCTACTGAGTAGCAATAAGGTACTCTGGTAGCATAGTGGTTATGAATTGGGCTTCTAACCTCAAGGTCGACAGTTCGAAACTACCAGCGGTTCCACAGGAGAAAGATGAGGTATTCTGCTCCCATAAAGATTTACAGCCTCAGAAACCCTGTGCAGGGTCACTATGAGTCAGAACCAACTCCACAGTACTTAACAACAACAGCACTGAGTAGCAATAAGGGCTGTGCCTGGGACTCAGGTTTGCAGGAAGGAACTGCAACTGCAGGCTGGAGGGAACCAAGAACTGGAGGAGCAGAGGGAGTTATGCCTCAGGGGGCAAGCAAGACTTGGGCTGATTAGCCACAGTAAGTTACTTTGACAGCCCAATGATGGGACCAGTGGGCATGCAATAAATAACTGGCTCCTTAACAAAGAGACTACTTACAAATTGGAATGCTAGCTCAAGAAAAACACAGACGGAAATTAAATTATGTTTTTTAAAATGCTAAATGTGCTTGTTGTTGTTGTTGTATGCTGTCAAGTAAATTCTGACTCGTAGCGACTCTGCATAGGGTTTCTGAGAGTGGCTGGTGGATTTGAACTCACGACCTCATAGCTACTGTGGTTAGCAGTTCAGTGTTGATCCTATGGTGGGTGTTTAGTTACTACCTACTTCTCAGTGAACCATTAAGTTAAGTACATACTTGCATTTTGTTAGGCTTCTAGTAAGATGAAAGAAGAAATTATTTTGAAAAACAGACAAAAACTTTGGGGGGAAAAATTGGAGTAATTCCAGAGGTGTACTTTGTTCCCACCTTAATTAAGCTTTCAAATGTTTAAGCCTATGTTTCCACAGATAATTTCACAGTGGTGCAAGACTGACAGTGGAAAAACTAACAACCGGGATAGAAAAAAAATGTATCCAACCCCCCACCAGAACGTACAGAAAGTTTAATGCTAAACCATTATTAATAGCACTGGCTTTAAAAATATGTGGAAAAACTGAATTCTCTCAGGGCATATTTAATCACTCAAGTGTTTTCCAGAATTCTCTTTATGTGCTGGGGAGTTAATCTGTGTTATGAGTATAAGCAGCTTATAAAGGCACAGGAAAATGTTTCCCCCTCAAACAGCTTAACCTTCTTAACAGGAAAAATATGTTCAAAACTATCTGAAAAATAAACAAAAAGATATTATCACACTGCATATTAGCACTGCAACATGCCATCAATCTATAGAAGGCAATCACATGTTTTAAGTGACTTACAGAATACATGCTCCTAAGAATTGTACAAGCTACCAGCTGTTCCGCGGGAGAAAGATGAGGCTTTCTGCTCCTGTAAAGATTTCCAGCCTCGGAAACTTTGTCCAGGGTTGCTATGAGGTGGAACCGACTCCACGGCACATAACAAGAACAACAACAACAACAATTGTACATACATGAAGTTTTGGAAGCCTACCCGTCTTCTACAGGCATGGGAGAGTTGGTTAGATTGATAAATAATGACATAACAATGACTCTATTGGAGTAAGGCACGGATCCTTTCCTGATAGGCATGATTGCCCATGTTTATCTGTTTTGTAAGGCTGGGCATGTTTTATCCATGACATACACGAACCTGTATCTTTGGACAAAGATGGACGAATCTCTCCTTAAAACACTTTTTTTTTTTTTTGCGTTGCTGAGAATCCTTGGTGACTCCTTACTGTTTCCCTAATCAAACCCACACACTCAGCGAGACATTTAAGTCCCTCCGTAACTCTCCAGTTATGGACGACTTTCTGGAAAATGTCTTTCACAGGGTGTTAAGATCTCCTGACAACACTACATACATAATTGTTTTCCTCTCTTAAGAAGCTGAAGGGATTTGTAAATTTGCAAAAACATGGGGGGGAGGGGAGCTTCAAAAAGTTTGTGGGAAAATTTCACTGTCTTTTAATTTTACTTCTCCATGAACTTTTTGAAGCCTCCTCAGACTATTGTTCTTAAACTAGGGACACCAGGAACTGGGCACTCCATCTCAAAGAAACAAAAAACTACCTATTTTCAAATGTGGAAGAACACATGCAATTTCTACAAACCTCATGTTTAAAGTCTCTTTTGCTTAGAAATAATGCTTAGTTGTTCTCAATGATTTAAAAATATACATGTGTACACATTTCTCAGAAGATTAGAGGAAACTTTCCCAGTGCCCCAAATATGGCAACAGATGATACGAGTGGAAATCACCAGGGTCCTTCACTTCTGTCTCAGAGGATCCACACAAGGAGGATCAGAACACTTTCCTCTCAGGGAGACTGGCCCAGTCTTGTCTGCAAGACTTTCCTTTACACAATGAAGGTCCAATCCTCTGTTTCCGAGACACTTCCTGAGGGAGTGACTCCAGAATCCCCAGTTTGGATAATGAGCTGGAAGCAATGCTAATAAGACTGGTTTGTCTCTTGATATCCTGGGATTTCACTCATCATACTAAGGGAAAAAAAAATTACAGAATAGAAAACTGCTCTAATTTCAGCAGCCCTAATAACACACACTGTTGTCCCACATCCACTGCCCCAAGCCCCTCCAGTAGACCCTCCCCTGGGAAGGCTCCAGCCCTTTTCTCTTTCCCTCTTGGTGCTATCTCCTGGAGCGGCCTCCTGTCTTTCCCATTACCCTAAGTTCTTGACTTCATCAAAACTCAGCTTAAGTATCAACTCCTGCAAGAAGCCATTCCTGATGAACGTCACCCCCTGACCTTTTCTTCCTTTTGTATTCTCTGACCACACTCCCCAGGGCACATGGGCTGACAAAGGGGCTGAGAGTGACCCAGAGCTGATGGCATTCCCAAATATCAACCAGATGCCCAGTGACTTTTTTTTCCCTTCTGTTTCTGTATATGTAATTAATATAACGCAGATAATGGATGAGAAAATAACTTCATATGGAAACATGTTGCTATCATTGTAACCAAATCTGATACTGTTAACATATTCTATTAGATACAAGCAGAATTCATAAGACCAAACTTTAAACTGGACAGATCTGCGTTCAAGACACGTAATCACATGTCAAAAACTATAGCATTATAAGGATAATTACTGGCAAGTCCAAAATACAGAACAGATAAGTCTTTTGTTCTTTGCCCAAAGTCACTGAATAGTACAATTATTCTGCAACATCCAAATGCAAAATGGAACAAGGGTCATAAAGAGGATATGGGAGATTACAAATCAAAACATGAAATAGCTTTAAAATAGAGTTAATTTATTTCCAATGCTTTAGTATTTAAAGTGAATGTAGGAAGCCCTGGTGTGGTGCTGTGGGCTAATACGACAGACTGCAAAGTCATTCGAATTGCAAAGTTGGTGGTTCAAGCTTACTAGCTCCTCCTTGGAAACCCTTTAGAGGGTCGCTATGGGTCGGAATCGACTCGACAGCACTTCACAACAACAACAATGGTACAACATACAACTGTATTCAGAAGAATCAAATAATGTTACGTCTTGGTAATCTTCACCTGTCAAAACCAGAATTCTACTAGGATCAATCAACAAAGTAGAAGAAAAACTCATAATTTGGAATTGGCACACAACTGGGAGTAGTCCTGTAAGCTTGGGCAGAATTCTACATGTCTCTGAGATGTTGACTCATCTCAAAACTGGGGCTGCAGCTGAGCACCTGTCTTCCTGCTCATGGAGACATGAATAAGGTCTTATGACTACAACCACTGAAGAAAACAACAACAAAAATGGTTTACAGTGGGCTACAGCGGTGTTACGGAGTCCCAGTCTGGTGCTGTAGTATAAGCACAAAGTTAGTGCTTCAAATCCAACAGCCGCTCCTTGGAAACCCTACACCAGGTCCCTATAACTTGGACCCAACTTGATGGCACTTAACAACAACATTATGCATTTATTATATTTAAAATATAATTAACATCACCAGACAGAAGTTGGTAAGTACAGAAAACACAAGAAGACATGTAGTGATGGCAACAAAAATAATGGAGCCAGAATGTCTGCAAACCCTCTCCCCCATAAATGCTGTGGAACATTTATTCAACACAAACCACGGAATCTCTGAAAAGAGCACGCCGATTTGTGGCATGTTAACATGTCCTGTTCTCACACCTTTCCCCAGCTCTGCAGTAACCTCTAAAACCAACATGTAATACCAGGGATCTCATTTACCCAGTGGGGTAATGAGAATATTTTGTATTCAGATAGTGGTGATGGTTTTAAATATGCTGTTGTTGTTGTTAAGTGCCACTGAGTTGGTTCTGACTCATTGTGACCCTGTAAAGGGTTTCTGAGGAGCAGCTGGTGGGTTCGGTTAGCAGTCTAGTACTTATCCTACAGCACCACACCACTAAGAGCAAACCTCTTGCCATCCAGTCAGTTCCAACTCACAATGATCCTACAGGATGGAGCTGAACTGCTTCACAACATTTCCAAAGCTGCTATCTGTATAGATGCAAACTGCTACATCTTTCTTCCTCAAAGCTGCTGGTGAGTTTGAACCATTGACCTTTTGGTCAACAGTTGAGTACTTTAACCAAGGTGTCACCAGGGCTCCAAATATACTGTAACCCACTGAATTTTAAGCTTTAAGAGAGTGACTTTTATAGTAAGAGAATGATATTTTAATTTTAAAAGAAAGATAAACATGAAGTTAAGTGGTGTGGAGTCAGTTCTGACTTATATAGCAAACCTCTATAGGGTTTCTGAGGATCAGCTGGTGAGCTTGAACTACCAACTTTATGGTTCAAAATGACCTTGTAGTCCAGTGCATTAACCCACAGTGCCACACCAGGACTTTTGGTATGAGGCTCTAATTTAGGATGTTTGTTACGCAGACTGCGCAGATCCACAGTTTGGATCCCATACCTCTATCCAC
>NW_006408704.1:3971909-3980434 GCF_000296735.1 Chrysochloris asiatica
TTTATTTTTATTTATTATTTATTCCTTATATTTATTTCTTCTCTTATTTTTCTCTTTTATAATTCCATTTTTCTATGCCTCTTTTATCTTTACACGTATTATATTCTTTTTTCCTGGTTGCTGGCTTTTTCTTTTTTCTCTTTATTACCTTCTCTTTTCATTTCTGGTCCTTTGTTGGTTTATTCTGTTTTGTTTTCTTGCGTGTGTGTGTGGGGGGGGTGGGGAAGAAGTCTTTTTCCCACATAACAGGAGACAGCAATTGTGCCAATACTGCAGCCACAACAGTACAATGTGCAGCTGCACTGGGCAAGAGCCAATACCAGCTCCTATATTACTGCTGTTGTTAAATGCCATCAAGTTGGTTCTGATTCACAGCTACCCTGTAAAGGGTTTCTGAAGAGCAGCTGGTGGGTTTGAACTGCTGGCCTTATGATCCAGTGCTTATTCTACAGCATCCACCAGGATTCCTATACCACCTGAAAATTGTCAGAGTTGTTGGAAGAAAACTTCCCAAACTTCATAAAAGATGAGAAGCATACAAGAAGCTGAATGAACCCTAAACACGATAGATCCCCAAAGAAAATCATAATGAAATTTTCTAAAACCAAAGACAAGGAAAAAATCCTGAAAAGTACCTCAGGAAAAAGGAAATGTTGCCAACAAAGAACCAATAAGGCTAAGCTCTGAGTGCTCATCAGAAACAATACCAGCAAGGAGGCAATGACATATACAAAACTCAGAGGGTAAAAAAAATTGCCAAGCAAGAATCACATCCCCAGCAAAGTTGTCCATCAAATACAGTGGTGAAATTAAGACATTTCCTGATAAACAGAAATGAAAGGAATAATGACTACACCAACTTTACAAAAAATGCTAAAGGGTGTTCTTTGGGCAGAGGACCAGCAACAGTAGACAATAATCTGAGATCATCATAAATGACACCACCATTCATACCTCAATCCAGCTATAAAAGCATTTAAAGTGAAAAAAACCTATGAGACTAAAAATAGGGAACCAGCTATGTCAATGTACAATGAAGTCAACTACAGGGCAAACAGTGTAGATACAGAAGTTCCAAAGGAGAGGAATTCATAGATTTCAAGATGAAACAGACTGCTTTAAATAAATGAAAAAACTAATAAGTACAGCATTAACCTCAAAGAAAATTAATTCACCTGCACATCTAAATAAAAAAAAGATGAAAATCAGAAAGATTTAGTAAACATTAACACAACAGAAATGAAAATGAAAAAGAAAACCCACACAAAAAAATGAACTTAGTGCAAACAATTATATGGAACAAAGACTCCAGCAGCACCACAAGAGAAACCACATGGAAAGATGACAACAATCAATTCACACTTAATGATAATTACACTCAATGTAAATGGATTAAATAAATATACTACTCAAGACACAGAGAGTGCAGACTGGATAAGAAAACAGGTTCCTTCAATATGCTATCTACAGGAGACCCAACAAAAAGACAGCAACAGCCCAAATGCCCATCAACAGAAGAATGGTTAAACAAAATTTGGTACGCACACACGGTGGAATACTCATATAATGGTAAATAATAATAATGAATCTGTGAAACACTTCACAACATGATTGAATCTGGAAGACATTATGCTGAGTGAAATTAATCAATTATAAAAAGATAAATATTCTATTAGGTTGTTGTTGTTTTTTAAAAAAAAGACTTCCTTAATAAACAATCTATGATGGTTATGGGAAGGGAGAGAGAGGGGAGGGAAAATTATTCATGGGCCAAAGGGTAGACACATGTTACCATGGGTGATGGGGCAGGCAATATACTAGAGGGAGATTAACAAAGGTAGCAGGAGACATAGGGAAGAATGAAGAGAGGTAAATACTGTTAACTGTTGGTTGTTGTTTTAAGTGCCATCAAGTCGATTCTATAGTACAGGGTTTCCAAGGAGCATCTGGTGAGCTTGAACCACTGACCTTGCAGTTCAAACGACTTTGCAGTCTGACGTATTAGCCCACAGCGCCACACCAGGACTCTGTTAACTGATGGTTAGTTGGTTGGTTGGTTATGTGCTGTGGAGTCGGTTCCGACTCATAGCAACCCTGAACAGGGTTTCCAAGGCTGGAAATTGTTACAGGAGTAGAAAGCCTCATTTTTCTTCCGCGGAACAGCTGGTAGTTTCAAACTGCTGACCTTGTGGTTCACAGCCCAATTTGTAACCACTACACTACCAGAACTGATGGTATATACAGGGAATTGCAATCATTGTTATGAAGCAAAGTATTTTATTTCCTGAATGTAAAACTGATGATCTGCTCTGTAAACCTTCGCTCAATTCACAATAAAAGTTTTTAAAAAACAACAAAAAATCTTGTGGAGCACAACAGAGTCCAATTGAGTGTTGAACGGTGAGCCACCCTGGTCGGAAAGTATTCAAAGTACACAGTGGTCACAACAATGGACTCGAGAATCCCAGTGACTGAGAGGGTGGTGCAGAGCTGGGCAGAATTTAGTTCTGTTGTACATAAGGTCACCTCAGTCAGAGCTAGCTCAACAGCAACTAACAGCCACAATAACTGGGGATCAGAAAAATGGCGTAGAACCTTAGGTGGTGGTTATTAGTTACTGTTGAGTTGGTTTCAATTCATAATGAGCCCATGCATAACGGAACGAAAGACTAACAGTCCTGAGCCATCCTCACTATTGTTCTGATGTTTGAGCCCACTGTTGTTGCCACTGTGCAAATCCATCTCATTGGGGTCTTCATCTTTCTTGCTGATCTTCCACTTTAGCAAGCATGATGTCCTTCTCCAGGGATTGGTCCCTCCTGATAACATGTCCAAAGTACTAAGGAACACTCCGGCTGTTCATGGTATTTTAAATACTCTTTCCTAATACCACAACTCAAATACAGCAATCCTTCCATGGTCTTCCTTATTCACTGTCCAAATTCCACATACACATAAGGGTGCTGAGAATACCATGGCTTGGCTCAGGCACACCTTAGTCCTCAAACAGCTATCCATGTTACTGAGGTCTTGTGCAACAGATTTGCCCAATGCAATATGTCATTTTATTTCTTGACTACTGCTTTCATGAGCGCTGATTGTGGATCTAAGCAAAATGAAGTCTTTGACAACCTCAATCTTTTCTCCATTTATCATGATGTTATTCATTGGTCCAGTGGTGACGATTTTGTTTTCTTTACACTGAGGTGCAGGCCATACTGAAGGCTGTGGTCTTTGATCTTTATCAATAAGTATTTCAAGTCCTCTTCACTTTTATCAAGCAAGGTTATATAATCTGCATAACACAGGTTGTTTATGAGTCTTCCTCTAGTGCTGATGCCACATTCTTCTTTTTATAATCTAGCTTCTTAAATTGTTTGCTCAGCATACAGATTGAATAAATATGGTGAAAGAATACAACCCTGTGGCATACACTTTTCCTGATTTTTAAGCCATTCAGTATTCTCTTGTTCTGTTCTGACAACTGCCTCTTGGTCTATGTACAGGTTTTTCATGAGTACAATGAGCGTTCTGGAATACCCATTTTATATGTAACAGAACGAAACACTGCCTAGTCCTGTACCATCCTCACAAGTGTTGTCATGCTTTAGTCCATTGTTGTTGTCACTGTGTCCTTGGGGAGAAAAGCAAATCTACCTTCCCTCCCCACTGCTTTAAGGTAAAAAAACAAAACAAAAAACAGCTAATCAACTGCTGGTGACTTTCTCCAAATCTATAAAACTGCTCATTCATAACAGTTTATCACAGAAGTAAATAATTTGTCTTCATAAAACTGAGCTGGTTATAAAGACAAGGATATGATCAAAATATTTAAATGGGTGCTCTAACCAATTAAAACTATTTCAGGTTGCAAATCTGAGTTCAGTTTATTTTAATTTTAAATATCAGTACAAGTCAATACGGAAGCAAACTGGAAAAATACAAACAAGAAGATTCTCCAAGAATAGCAAAAATCCAAAACACTCAATACATTCAAATATTTACAGAGTTGTAGGCTTCTCAGGGATCTAGACTGTTTTCACATGGGGTGCCATCTTTGATGCAGGCACAAACCAAATAATCACTGTGAGGTACAATGTGACCAAGACCATCTGTGATATGCATACATCAGCGTCAGGACTGCATGTGTACTAACATTTTGTTGGTTTTATTTTATTTTCTTTGATATTTTTTATTGCTATTTTCAATAATTTCTAAAAGTTAGAGCCATTCCTTGGAAACTCTGTATAGGGTCTCAATGAGTCCTAACCGACTCAATGACACTTTACATCAGTAACACAAGCCGGAGCAGGGGAACGGGATCCTAAAAACTACATTGGTTAAAAGTTTATATTATTATTTTTAAATGTCATCTTTTCATCCTTAATGACTGAAACAGAATCTGACAAGAACTATTTACTCTTCTTAATGCTGTCATGTGAACACATTTAAAAAAATAAACACAATCTTTTTTAATCATTATCTCTCTCTTACTCATTCCTCCCACTGTTTGAAAAATGTTATCTCTCTACTTCATTTCCCCTTCTCTCTTTAAATAGTTAAATGAAGATTTCCAACCCCAGCTTCAAAAAGCACTTTTGTCCAGATGAGCTAAGCTTGGTGGGTGTATAACAGGATACAGTTACTAAGATTCACTAAACAATACACTTGACAGCATCCATCCAGATACGTGAATTTTATGGTAGCAAATGATACCTCAAAGCTGTTGAATAAATAGGTAAGACACACCAAGTTGTGCCCATAATATCAACTTTTGTATAGATGAAATGTCTTGGCACGCTGCTCAGTTCTCTAACAATTGCAACATATGTGCTGTTTCTGGTTTGTTTGTTTTTTAGGGCACTTTAAGCATTTGAGATTTCTGATTTTAATTAATACATTAAACGTATTTAAGTTTAGATTTAACATTTTAAAAACAGGAGAAATAGGCTTTGATAAATTAAAGAGTCTAAGTACTGGTGAATGACTTCTCAGAGAAGTACTGAAGGCTTTATTTCATTTGCTTATTATGGATTCCTGTATATGCTGAAAGAACACAAGTGAATGCTGAGCACAAAGCAGATGACCTTCTCTTGTGAGGCTGTGAGAGGCAAGGAAGACATGGAAATCATGAGTAGTGATCTCCAGCTTTATGATCCATCAGAAGTCCCTGAAGGATTTGTTAAAACAATCTGCTGGGCCCCACCCCCAGAGTTTCCTGTTCTTTAGGTTTGGAGTGGAGTCCTTGGATGCTGCAAACTCTTAACATGCTAACTTAAAGTTTGGAAGTTTGAGTCCACTTAGAGATGGCTTGAGAGAAAGTCCTGGTAATTAATCTATTTCTGAGAGATCAGCCACTGAAAACCCTACAGAGCACAGTTCTCCTGAAATGCACACGGTGTAGAAGTCATCTTGACATCTGGGTGGGCTCTGAGAATAGGCATTTCTAACAAGGTCCCAGATGACAGTGATGCTGCTTGTCCTTGGACCACACTGAAAACCAACGTTGTCTCTAAACAGGAGCACACTGCCTTAAGAATCAGCCCACAAGGAAGCATGTGTAATCCCTTCAAATTAACTTTAGAAACCAGTCTTTAACTGTTCCTCCTAAAGCAATATTCCTGTTGATCTAAGAGTTCTAGTCAGTCTCTTCAATAAATCTGTGGTAAACACAGTTTTTAATTCTCCTGCACATGGCGCCAGCTTTCATTAAGAAAATTCGTACCTTGAGTGAGTTTTATAATGTGTGAACTCCGGTTTAGCAAATCGCTTTTAATTTTGGAATTGAGAATTATATAAGTACATATTTGGCAAGCAAACTCCATTGAGAAAGGTTAGGCATGTGATGATGTTAATTTTTTTTCCCTATATCTACATGGCCTTGGAGGTAGCTGCCAGCCCTTGAATTAGAAACACCTCAGATGGTTTGGTTGATTTATGGAGTATTTTTTTGGGAAAAATTTGGCTGAACCAATACTTAAAAATTCAGGTGCTTTTCCATTAAAACTCTGAATTCCACCTACTCTTAAACACACACAAACAGAAGATGTGATGATTGATATTAGATGCACTGTTCTCTAAGCCAATACTCAGCCAGTTGGAACTCTAGTCAGTCACAGCCACACTTAGTCCCTGTTCTCTTAAACTCAATAGGGGTTGAGTTTAAACTTAATCTCAGCCCTCATCGTTTATTTATGTCTTGGGGGCATGTGCATTTGGATGTCTAGTTGAAGTGGGAACTGATAGCAAAGAATCAATTTTAAAAGACATATAAATACACTGACTTAATATAACGTGGTATAGATGAGTTAGATTTATTGAAAACTTGCTTTGAATTCAAAGGCTCATGATGTAAGGTTGATAGCTATTTGTGTAATCTCTGGTAGGTCACATCTACTCTTTGGAGATTCTTGTGTTTGCAACAGCCTATAAACTGGGATGAACAGTCTCTGAAAAGCGGTGTGTCCGCATGTGACATTTTCTGACAAAAGCCACGTAAAGGATCAGCAAACCAGCAAAAATCTGATTTTTACTATTTTTACTGTGAAATCACATGGAATGTATAGCTTAAGGTATTACAAAACAAACATTTGCATAACTACTACCCAATCAAGAGCATCATATATCTGTAACTTAGAAAACCAGACATCAATTAGTTAATTACAACGGACTTTGTAATTAACTGCAAGAACCTTAGAAGACTAATTCCAGTCACCTCCTCCCAATTTTTACGCTGTTTTTGAGTCCTGTATTTAAAATTATCTTTAATCCCACCCAAAATGACTGTTTTATACAATGTTAATTTAGACTTCCCCACTTATTTCCCCCCTGCTTTGCCTTTTATGTTTTTCTACATTTCTGGCTTTTCTTCTTGAATCCCTTTCCTCCTAATTGAAGATTATTCAGTAGAAATTCCTTTGGCACAAACATACCTGTGGTGAATTCTTTTGCTGTTTATTAGAAAATACCTTTAACTTTTACTTTCGCGTCTCTCCTTCCATTCTCAAACAGTATTTTCTGCTGTATCTGAAATCCTGGTTGGCAATTACTACTTTCAACACACTGAAGATACTGTTGAACTGTCTGGATTACATTCTGGGGTGAGAAGTCAATCTCAGTTCTGGGGTGAAGCTGTAGGATGAGCACTGAACTGCTAACTACAAGGTGAGCAGATCAGACCACCTTGGAAGTCGTACGCAGAGTCCCTCTGCTTCAGTAACTGACTGGATGGCACTTAACAGCAACAACATAGCCTTGTTGCTGGTGGTGTAGTGGTTTATGCATTGGACTGCTAACCACAAGGTCAGCAGTTCAAATCTACCAACTGCTCCGAGAGACAAAGATGAGGCTTCCTACTCCCATAAAAGTTTACAGCCTTGAAGCCTACGGGGTGGCTATGAGTTGGGACTGACTTGATGGCATACCACCCCCACCATCTTGCAAGGACACAGATTTTCAGTTTCTTTTTCCTGAAAAGCAAACACCCACAAGATCAAAGTAGTTCATGCCTGTGTTCACATTCTCTCCAAATCCAATTCCATAATGCCGCATAATTAGTTCTTTGATATTTAAGATTTTTAAGACAATCTCTCTGGAGTCTTCAGATTACTTCAATGAAAGAGTTGATTTGAATTACCTGGTCTACCACTAGTTAAAGCAGACATTGTCCAGCATTCAGTTATATATTGGATAAGTTATATATATGCTAAGCACTGGACTGTTAACCATAAGGTCAGAGGTTCAAACACAGCAGTCACTCCTTGGAAACCCTACATAGGATCGCTATGAGCAGGAACCGAATTGACAACATTTAGCAACAACTGTTTTGTATTATATCCTTGGCACATGGCTGATTTGCCAACACGTGCACTGAAGTAAAAAAAAGTCCTCTGGTATTCTCTGAACAAGGGTGATAGCTCTTCTTGGTGGCAACCTGCAAGTTATAGTTCCTATAATCTATTTACACTACTACCCTTGACATAAGTGTGTCTACAAAATGGGTACCCCATCCAGACAAAAGGATCAGGTTAAATAATGTAACAGAGCTTAAAAAATGTTTACACAACTAACACTAACAATCATTCTCTTCCCTCCTTTCTCTGCCCTGTAGATGACCTTTGCATCCAGGATTCTGGCTATATCTTTAAGCGAGGCCAGTGGTCAATGCATCAAAGGCTGGCAACATTAAGGAAGACACAATATTTCAGTCAAATAAAAATCCTGTTGTTATGTTGGGGCAGTGATGGCTCAGTGATGTAACTCTTTCCTTCCAGGCGTGAGACCTGGATTCGATTCATGGCCAGTGCCCCTCAGGGGCAGCCATCGCCCATCTGTTAGTGGATGCTTGCATGTGGCTGTGATGTTGAGCAGGATTCAGCAGAGCACCCAGACTAAGTAAGATAGGCGAGGAAGAAGGAAGGGCCTGGCAGTCTACTTTTAAAAAGCAGCCAATGAGGGGAACAAACAAGATGGCGGATCGGGTGGAAGTGCAGTGAACAGCTCAGCCAACAACGACACAGAATACC
>NW_006408704.1:3983158-4009921 GCF_000296735.1 Chrysochloris asiatica
TAGGATCATAAAGAGAGGAACGCACAAGCAGAATGTGGGACCTTACCCAGAGAAGCAGCAGTGCCAGAGAAGGAGGCAGGGATGGGGGCATGGAGAGGGGGAGCGACTGAGGATGCCAAATTCATGAACTAAAAAGAGAAGGACTAAGAGCTGGTGGCCGGGAGCTGACTTGCAAAATGTGCCCTAATGAGATGTAAATTATTATATATGCCTGAGTGGTTAAAAAAAAAAGCAGCCAATGAAAGCTCACAAGAGTCTGCTCCAAGTTCCATCATGGCGCTGGTGCAGGGACAGGCAGCATTTCATTCTACTTGACATGGGGTTGCTGTGAGTCGAGGATTGATTGACATGACATCAGCTAACAACAAAAGCAGCATTTTTATATTATCTGTCCTGGTGTGGACCATAAGATTGGCGGTTCAAACTCACCAGCCATTCATAGGTTCGCTATGAATGGAAACTGGCACTTTAACAACAACAAATCTTTTTCACTATTTCAGCGTAGACAACACACACATACAGACATACAATCTACCTCTTAGTTAGCATTTGAGCTATCCAAATAAGTAATGCATACTCTAGGTGTGTTAGGTTGGCATTTGAAAGACAAATCAGAAGTCTACTATCCAGAGTAGGCCAATCACAGAGTGACCAAGACAACTATTTAAACCTGTGCAAGGACGTCCCCTAGTAAGTAAAAACCATGGGAGAAGTAATCTCTAATGAAAGTAATGGCAATGGGATGGCTGGAAATACTGTACAGGTCCTACAATCTTGCATATAGCTGCACCAGCTGTCACTGAGTTGGTTCCAATTCATGGCAGTCCTATATACGTCCGAGGATATCAGTGCTCCACAGGGTTTACAGTAGCTGAATTTTTGGAAGCAGATTGCCAGGCCTTTCTTCTGAGGAGCCACTGGGTGAACTTCAGGCTCCAAGCACACTCAGGGACTCCAATCTTGCATAAACCTGAAGGTTATTAGAATCTAGCAAGCCAAAAAGCCTAATGCTCTTTGCAGAATCAGGTCCTAGGGATCAGATTCTGGGTCTGGGCACTTGACAGAAGATTCCACCAACTGATTCAATTAGAAGGTTAGTTACTGTCCTGTGACTAGAATATTGCGGCACCTGTCTCTACTAAATTTTATGTGAGAAACACATTGAAAGGACCAACAGGGCGACTGACTTCCTTTGGTGCCAACTTTCTAATAAGTGTTCATGTGTGGCAGCGTTTTGACCTGAGACTTGATTTCATGCTAACAGACCAACTGGGAGCACAATGACCTTCAATCACTGGAAGCTCCTGATGTCTACCAAAAAAGAACTGTACAACTGGCATTAGGGAAGCCAACTCACTAATTTCAATTTGCAATAGCTGTAGTGCCTGAAAGCTCTAAAATAAAGCCCACTGGGACATAACCTTTGGGCAAAAATATCACGACTCTGATTGAGCTGATGTACAAACTTGCTTGGACCCTCTGAGAAAATGACTGTTTCTCTTCAATGGCAAAACCACAGGAAGCTATGGAGACAGCCTTGGGGTGTGGGTTTTTCTGGGCTTGGGAGTCAGCCAAAAAATACCATCATTCTTGTTTCTGGCCACTAGAATGCAATGATACCTATGGATCTTTTGTTTTGTTTGAAATTTTTTTAATGATTTCCTCAAAACCACCTGGACTATGTAAGATACTCAAAATGATGTCATTTAAACAATATTCGTATTCAAAGGAATAGATAGGAGGCAATGACCCTACTTCCTTAATAAGTAAATGCAAACCAGAAGTATGTGCATTTTCAAAACAGTACTGTCTTGGATTCTCAGCAGCTGCATGTTCCTGCCCTCCAATGTTTTTTAAAACACTCAAGCTGAATATTAACCAAAATTTGATAGTAAACTATATTTTCTATAAACAGTTTCTCAAGGAAAATCTTTTAAACTATCCCTCCAGTGTCTGTGTGGGAGGGCACCTAGAAGTTGCTCTTGTTATTACTGAAAACAAAATTGATACATCTGTATCATGAAATATTGTTGTTATTAGGTGCCAGTGAGCCAGTTTTAACTCATAGCGACCTTTTGCACAACAGAACTAAGTAAGCACTGTGCGGTCCTGCATCAATCCTCACAATTGCTGCTGCCACTACGACAATCCATCTTGTTGGGGGGTTTTCCTCTTTTTTGCTGTCCCTTCACTTAACTAAGCACGCTGTCCTTCTTTGGGGACTTGTTCCTCCTGATAATATGTACGAAGTATGAGAAACAAAATCTCACCAATCTTGATTCTAAGGAGTATTCTGGTTGTATTTCTTCCAATCTGTTTGTTCTTCTGGCAATTCATTGTACCGTTAATATTCTTCTCCAAACCCATAACTCAAATGCATCAATTCTTCTACAGTCTACTTTATTCACTGTCACATGCATGTTAGGATATTGAAAATACCATGGCTTAGGACAGGCTCATGTCAGTCCTGAACTGACATCTTTGCTCTTCAACAATTTAAAGAGGTCTTCTGCAGCATATTTGCCGAATGCATTTCTTGACTTGCATTTCTTGACTGCTGCTTCGACAAGTGTTGATGGTGGATCCAAGCAAAATGAAGATTCTGAAAACATCATTTATCATGATGTTATTTATTACTTCAGTGGTGAGGAATTTTGTTTTCTTTATATTGAGGTGCAACCCATACCACAATGTAAAGAAAACAAAGGCTGTGGTCTTTGATCTTCATCAGTATTTTAAGTCTTCTTTGCTTTCAAATAAGCAAGGTTGTATCATCTGCATATCGCAGGTTGTTAATGAGTCTTCCTTCAATCTAGTTTCTCAGATTATTTGCTCAGCATACAAACTGAATAAGTATGATGATAGAATATGACCCTGGCACACATCCTTGCTGATTTTAAACCATTCAGTGTTCACTACTTCTGTTCAAACAACTGTCTCTTGGTCTAGGTACAGCTTCCACATGAGCACAATTAAGTATTCTGGAACATTCATTTTCTATAATGTTGTCCATAGCTTGTCATGATTCACACAATCGAAAGCACAGGTAAACATCTTTCTGGTGTTCTCTGCTTTCAGCTAAGATCCATCTGACATCAGCAATGATATCTTTGATCCATGTCCAAATTTCTTGGCATAGATGAATGAATGCTTCCAGTGTCGCATCAGTTTGTTGAAAGACTTCAATTTGCATTCCATCAATTCCTGGAGCCTTGTTCTTTGCCAATGCCTTTAGTGCATCTTGGACTTCTTCCTTCTGTACCATTGGCTCTTGATCGTATGCTACCTCTTGAAATGACTGAATATCAACCATTTCTTTTTGGTACAGTGACTCTGTGTATTCTTTCCATCTTCTTTTGATTGCCTTCTGTATCATTCAATATGCCTTCTGCCCATTGTTGTTGTTGCTAAATGCCATCAAGTTTGTTCCAATCATAGCAGCCCTCTATAGGGTTTCCAAGGAATGGCTGGTGAACTTGAGCCGCCGTCTTTGCAGCTCAAACTGACTTTGCAGTCTAGCGCATCAATCCACAGCACCATACCAGGACTCCATAGAATCCTTCAATATTGCAAGTTGAGGCTTTAATTTTTTCTTCAGTTTCCCCAGCTTGAGAAATGCTGAGCATTTTCTTCCCTTTTGCCAAGTGTTTACACATTTTGTTATAATATTTGACTTTGTCTTCTTGAGTTGACCTTTGGAATTTTCTGTTCAGGCTCTTGTGCCTCCTCATTTCTTCCATTTGCTTTAGCATCTCTACACTGAACAGCAATTTTCAGAGTCTCTTCTGACATCCATTTTGGTCTTTCCCTTCTTTCCTGTCTTCTTAATGACCTTTTGCTTTCTTACTGTATGATGTTCTTGATGTTATCCCACAACTCTCTGGTCTTCAGTCTTTAGTGCCTAATGCATCACATCTGTTGCTCAGATGATCTCTAATTCAGATGGGATATGTTCAAGGTTGTATTTTAGATCTTGTGAACTTGTTTAATTTTCTTTAGCTTCTGTCTGAACTTGTGTACGACCAGTTGATGGTCTGTTCCACATTCTGCCCTGGCCTTGTTTTGGCTGATGATCTGGAGCTTTTCCAGCATGTCTTTCCACAAATGTAGTCAATTTGATTTCTGTGTATTCCATCTGGTGAGGGCCATTAATACAGCCATCTTTTATGTTGCTTAAAAAAGGTATTTGCAATGAAGTCATTGGTCTTGCAAAATTATATCACATGATCTCCGACATCATTTCTATCACCGAGGCCATCTTTTCCAAGCACTTGATCTTTCCTCTTTTTTTCTAACCTTTACATTCCAATTGCCAGTAATTATCAATACATCTGGATTGCATGTTTGATCAATTTCAGACCGAATAAGTTAGTATAATTTTTCTATTTCATCATCACTGGCTTTAGTGTTTGGTGCATAAATTTGAATAAGAGCAATACTAACTGGTCTTCCTTGTTGTTGTATGGCTATTATCCTATCACATACAGCATTGTACTTCAAGACAGATCTTGATATGTTTGTTCTTTTTGATGAGAATATGATGCCATTCCTCTTCAATTTGTCATTCCTGGCATAGTAAACCACGTGATTATCAGATTCAGAATGGCCAATACCAGTTCATTTCAGCTCACTAATAGCTAGGATGTTGATGTTTATACATTCCATTTATTGACCATGTCCAATTTTCCTAGATTCTTACTTTATACATTCCATGTTCAGAATATTAACGGATGTTTACAGATGTTGATATCCCATGCGAGTAAAGTTTTACTAAAGGTAATACAGAAATGGCTGCAAGCATACATTGACATTGTATTTTCAATAACCTCATGTGCATGCGAAAGTTGAACAGTGAATAAGGAAAACCACACAAGAATTGATGCATTTGAGTTATAGTGTTGGAGGAGAATATTGGAAGTACCATGGGCTACCAAAAGAACAAATAGATCTGTGTTGGAATTACAATCGGAGTCCTCCTTGGAAGCCAGGATGGCCAAACCTCATCTTTCATACTTTGGACATATTATTGGGAAGGACCAGTCACTGGAGAAGGATATCATGTTTGGTAAAGTGGAGGGTTGGATAAAAAGAGGAAGACCCCCCGTCCCATGAGATGGAATGGCTCAAATGTAGCAATGAATGTGAGGTTGGCCCAGGATCAAGCAATGTTTTGTTCTGTTGCACATAGGGTTGCTATGAGTTGGTGCCGACTCAACGGCACCTGATAACAAAAACAACAGCTGTTTTGCTTCATTTTGAGTTTTGCCCCATAAGCAAATGAAGATCCCCAATGCTTTACTCCATTCGGAGACTTGGGATAGCTCCCCTTTTAAGTATTTGGCACTTGAAGAACTGGTTAAATGCCTTTGGTCTCTCTTTGGGAGATTTGTCCTTTAAAAAGGAATCCTGATAACCAGAGGAATGTATTTCCTAAGGTGGCATTTTAAACTGGAGAATAAATATCCTTAGGAAAGTTGCTATAGGCTAGAAGACAGAGTTGCTGCACCAAAACAAAATGGTCCGTGTTCAAACATTTCAAAAGGTAGCATATGATCAAGAGCCACTGATAATGAAGGAAGAAATCCAAGTTGCACTGAAGACATTGGCAAAAAACAAGGTTCTAGGAATTGATAGAATACAAATTGAAATCTTTCAAAAAACTGAGCACTGGAGGCACTCACTCAGGTATGCCAAGAAATCTGGAAGACAGTTACCTGGCCAATTGATATTTATGCCCATTTCAAAGAGAATGGAAATCCAATGAAAAGTGGAAATCATTGGACAATATCATTGATATCACCAAATACATTTTTTGCTAAAGATCATTCAAAATGACTGCAACAGTACATTGACTGGGGACATAGAGAGGTTCAAGCTGGATTCAGAGGAGAACGTGGAATGAGGGATATCAACCATCAACACTCATGGAAGCAATACTCAAGAGATCCAACAACATATTGCATTAGGCAAATCTGCAGCAAAAGACCTCTTTAAAGTGTTGAGAAGCAAAGATGTCAGTTTGAGAACTAAGGTGTGCCTTACTCAAGCCATGGTATTTTCAATGACCTCAATGCATGTGAAATTTGGACAGTGAATGAGGAAGACTGTAGAAGAACTGATTCATTCGTGCTATTGTGTTGGAGGAGAATATTAAAAGTACCATGGACTGCCAAAAGGACAAACCAATCTGTGTTGGAAGAAGTACAGCCAGAATGCTCCGTAGAAGCCAGATGGCCAGACTTTGTCTCTCATACTTAGGATATATTGTCAGGATAGACCAGTCTCTGGAGAAGGATTTCATGTTTGGTAAAGTGGACTAACACAGTGGCAGCAGCAATGGGCTCAGGCATAGCACCAATTGTGAGGATGGTGCAGAACCGGGCACCTTTTCCTTCTATTGTGCCTAGAGTTGCTATGAGTCAGTAGAGACTAGAAGGCAACTAACAACAACAATAACAACATCCTCCAGCCTGGCCCCTATACAATGGAATTCTGAGTATGAATTAATCCTGCCACATCAGTGAAATCCTGAACTTTTATATAATTTCTTGGAATCTAGCGTTTTCTCCAAAGGTCCCTGGGTAGTGTAAATGCTTTGTGCTTGTCTACTAACTGAAAGATTGGTGGCTTGGACTCAGTGAGAAAAAAGGCCTGGTGATTTGCTTCTGTAAAGACCAAAACCAAGAAACCCCTATGAAGCACAGTTCAACTCTCTTTCTGAGATTTGGAATCAACTGGACAGCTGTGAGTTTTTGTTTTTCCCCCTTGTAATAATGTTCTCTCTGCCTGATAGGATAGGAGTAGCCACTTCACAGCAAACCTGGAAAGGATACTGGGTACACACCTATTAAATGGTGCCAAAGGAGCCGTGAAATGCTGCAGCATTGGAAACCAGATGGCTGACCTTCCCTGCTGGTGTTGCACTGGCCTCTAACCCATTTATAATGGTGGCATAAGAAAGCAAGGTGTTGACGCTGCAGAAAGGCTTTGGAGGAGCAGTGTGACTAGTAAAAAGCGCAACTACCCCAGCAGGCAGCAGGCCTGATACTGGGCCCCACACTGCACTGGACTGCAATCCTGGGCCTCATCTGCCCTTGTCCCTGAAAGACTGAATTCAGAAAGTATGCAGTCAGGAACCCTTCCCAAGGTTTGACAGCTCCTCCAAAGCTGTGGGCCTGGGCTGACTTCTGTCTCTAGGAAATATGAGGATTCACACACTCAGACAAACTCACTTAGGAACATTAAACTTCAGCTTCATTTTGGTTGATAATTAAACCTCTGGATTAGTAACCTACTTGAAAAGAAAAGGGAAAAGAAAAGAAAAAAGCAAAGAATTTAATAATCGGTACCATAATATTTACAGCCTTGGAAACCCTGTACAGGGTCGCTATGAGTCGGAACAGACTCCATGGCATATAACAACAACAACAACAACATTAATATTTGCTCACTTCCTGAGGCCATGCCCGTTTAAAAAGAGCTGCTCATCCTCTTTTGTTGCCCTCCCTTTTTGTCAACTTCTAAGGATGGAAAGTTTTCCTGGCTGCAGATTATAAATGAGAACATTTACAAAAGGAAATGGGAGTGGCACCTGCTCTCTGCTCTGACAAAGGAACAGTTAAAATCAATCACAGAGCACCCGTCCCATGGCACTGTGCATGCCAGTGTTCCTTTATTCTTCATTTAACTTATTGGGAGGCCAAGCTGCCTCTACTCTCCCATCCAGGCCGCCCAAGCAGTGGCTTTGCTATTATTAAGTGCTATCGAGTTGGTCCCGACTCATAGTGACCCTATGGGGTTTCTGAAGAGTGGCTGGTGGGTTTGAACCACCGACCTTGTGGCTAGCAGCTCAATGCTTATCCTACAGCACCACACCAAAGGGCTTAGGCCCAGAATATTCTAGGACAAGGAAGCTGGGAGTTGGGTCTCTCTCTCTCACTATTCTCCTTTGAAGAGAAGCTTCCTTCTGGTTCTGGGCACACCGTAACCTCTCTTGCTCATGTGTTGACACATATGGCATCTCGTCAACCCTACTTCTGTGTCACTTCCTGGTGGGTACAGGGTCTCCCTCAACTGTAGCACAAGGGTGGTGCTTGAGGAACAGGTGCCCTGCATAGGGAAGCTGACCTCTCTCCGCCTCTTTATGTGAGACAAGCATCCCATGTACTTCCAGAGTGTGTAGCTTGTGTCTTACTTATTGTCGGCAACCTCAAACTGTGGTACATTTACACCTAAGGAAACTGAAGCTTAGGATGTCTGAGACACCTGTCCAAGGTCACAGAGTTAGTCAGTGCTCAATTCTACTGCACCAACCATATCAAAGTTTCTGCCATCTCTTAGCCAGCCAGCTCTTAGCTCAAAAGATCAGGATAATTTGAGTTCCTTTCTACAGAATATTCTCACTTATCCAGACCCAGTATCACTTTAAGCCTTTACATTTCTTTTTGTTTTCTTTGCAAATTGCTCATTTTCTTGATTCATAACACAGCTTCAAATTACTTTTGGCCTTTTCCAAAATATCAAAACTACCTTGAAAGGTCAAGAATTCACCACTGCCAAGACTATAAAGATGAAAATACTGTGAGAGCTGGAGCAATTTCCTAAGAAGAGCTTGTCAACTGTTTAGAGCCAGCACAGGATGAAGCCCAAAGCTTCACGAGGGCTACTCAGAAAGGGCCCATTCAATGGGACTTGCTGTTCTTTTGCAGAGTGTGATTGGATGATTGTAGGTCTCAGTTTTCAGGTATCCATTTAGTGTTTACTGGAATATTCCCAATAACAGGAAGCAGTAAGTGGTTAGGCAAAGAACAACAGATGTAAAGTGAACTCTTATTCGTCTGATAGAGGCAAGAGATACATGTGTGCTTTTTTTTTTTTTTTAAATTTTTTTTACCTTCTTCTTAGGTTTTTTACTGATGTATATTATTATACTGGCAAGTCATTTTGTACACACTAATGTTTTTTTTTTAAACCCACTTACACAATGATTGAACTCAATCTTCTTTGTCAGTCAAGTCAAAATGAACCGAACTTGAGCTTTACTTGGGTAATTAATTGGGTAATTACTTGGGTAATTAATGAACGGCCTTCTTTAAGCACAAGCAGCTCTGAGCTCAGGCTCCAGGCTTGGGCTAGGTGAGGTTTTAATGCCACATGACTAACTGCCACTTGCTTGAGGCCCCTCTTTTGTTACTCTTGCCCTTCAAGATATAAAAGAAAAGGGAGAATGTGAAAAAAACTGAGAAAGACCCCAATTCCTTCTCCCACCTTTACAAACAGCACAAAAATATACCTTTACGTGGATTTCTATTACAACTGAAACTTCCAATAAAGGTCTAAAAAATATCCAAATGCTTCAGCAAATTCAGAGTCTGTGCCTGAACTGGTCAGAATGATGCTAACAGGTAAGCTGTGACTATTTAACAGACCCTTCAAAGTAGTCCTGTTAGGAGATGGGGCTGTTCTACCAATGACTGCCACTTCTCAAGACACTGCTGAACGTACATTTTTATATTGTTAACATGGTGCCTCTAATTGGCTAAACCTGGTTCTGTTTATTTTCCCATAACTGTCCACATTTGGCACACTCACTGCAATTTAAGGATCACATAGGCGGCATTTTCCAATTTAGTCTGATGGCTATAAATTCAAGGTATTTAGCTTTTTGATTGTTTTTCCAGCAATTAGATATTCTAGAAAAGTGAAACATGGAGTCTTATCTTCCTAGCTAAGAAAAACTTGCTACCAAAACTTTCATGATGAAAACAGTACTTAAAACAGGAAAGGCCAGATACTCCAGACTTTATCACTATCATCACATAAAACGTCACATAAACAAGTTGTAAACACGATAACTTTGGGAATAGGATGTTCTCTCACAATTTTTTCACATCTTTCATGGCAGAAAGGTTACATTGGAAAGCACTTTTAGAAATACATGGACAGGATATTGGAAAATCCTTCAGAAACATAACAAAGCCTGCAGGAGAGCAAGCAAAAACCTTCAGAGTTCACTGCTCAGTGTCTTTTCATAAAATGTCACTCCCTTTAATGAATCCTCAAGGATTCTTGTTTTGCTATACTCTGGAAATGATCTTTCAACACTATAACAAACCACTTACAGCATTGACTAAGGTAAATGAGACAGTAAAAGCTGGAAAGAAGTGCAGATGAATAAATGTTCACAAGACTGCACTGTAACACTAAGTAACAGCTACCATTTTCAATTTGCAGATAAACAATACCTCTGTATTAACAGGCAGAAGAACTTTCTGCTACTGGGTCTTAGACTGGGAGCTCATGGAGGGCAGAGACTTTCTTCTTATCTTCTCCTATTATGCTGTTCTTTATTTACCTACCAATTCATTCATTAATTTTTCTCACCATTCAAAACATAATTAATTCCTACTATTTGTCAAATGACATAATGCATTAGGCAAAGCTGCTGCACAAGACCTTTTTAAAGTGTTGAAGAGCAAAGATGTCAGCTTGAGGACTAAGATGCACCTGACCCAAGCCATGGTATTTTCAATAACCTATATGCATGCAAAAGCTGGAAAGTGAATAAGGAAGCCCGTAGAAGAATTGATGCATTTGAGTTATGGGGTTTGAGAAGAATAGTGAAAGTGCCATGGGCTGCCAAAAGAACCAACAGATCTGTGTTGGAAGAAGTACAGCCAGAATGCTCCTTGGAGACCAGGATGGTTTAGACTTGTCTCTCATGCTTTGGACATACATCATCAGGAGGGACCAGTCGCTGGAGAGGGATATCATATTTGGTAAGGTGGAGGGTCAGAGAAAAAGAGGAAGATCCCCAGCGAGATGGATTAGCAAAGTGGCAGCATCAATGGGTTCAAGTGTGGTAACAATTGTGAGGTTGGCCCAGGACTGGGCAGTGTTTCGTTCTGTTGTGCACAGGGTTGCTATGAGTTGGTACTGACTCGATGGCACATCTAACAACAACAATTTGTCAGGAACTAGTTAACTCTTCACAGCTAGGAGCATTTCAAGTAACTTCATATACTTGAATCATATAATCATCTCATATAACTTTGCTATGTCCAGAAGTATATCATGAAAAACTTCAGAAGCTATCTTATTCAACTTTTATTATCCAAAGCTATATAATGAAATAGGTACTTCAATGTTTATAAAACTGAACTACTATAACAAGTCATTAAAATGAACTCATGTAAATATATATTATTTAAAATATTACAGACGGATGGATGGATGGAAAGAAAAATGGGTGGATGGGTAGATGAAAGGATGGATTGGTATATGGATGGATGGAAGGGTGGGTGGGTGGATGGAGTAGGGGACAGTGACGGTTTAGTGATAGAGTCCCTGCCTTCCATGCAGGAGACTCGGGTTCAATTCCTGGCCAATGAACCATGAGCATAGCCATCACTACTGTCATTGGTGACTCATATATTGCTATGATGCTTTGACTAAGACAGATTAGGAAGAAAGGTCTGGTGATGATCTCCTTCTGAAAATCAGTCAATGAGAACCCTATGGATCACAATAGTCTGATCTGGGGCTGGCGTAAGACTAGACAGCATTTTGTTCCATTATGCATACAGGCCAACTTGATGGTAGCAAACAATAACATACATACATATATGTTGCTGTTATGTGCTGTGGAGTCAGTTCTGACTCATAGCGACCCTGTACAGGGTTTCTGAGACTATGAATCTTTACGGGAGCAGAAAGCCTCATCTTTCTCCTGTGGAATACCTGGTAGTTTCGAACTGCTGACTATGAGATTAACAGCCTGATTTGTAACCACTACGTTACCAGAGCTCCATATATATGTGTGTGTGTGTGTGTGTGTGTGTGTGTGTGTGTGTGTGTATATACACATACACATAGATATATACACACACACACATATATATAAACAGTATACGGCTTATTCATATCTAGTATGCCCATACAAAAGTTCATGTTCTTCTTTCCCTACAGTACAAAGATATTGAGAGTCAGAGTATGGTACATAAATAACAAGGAAAGAAGGAACATGAAAGAGATGATAGTTAGGGCTCTCTGCCCATTAGGAGTCCAATCAATGCCGCCTACTATTGGTTGAAGGAAAACTACCCTTAACTCCCAGCTGCATCAGTTTCCCTGCTCCCTCGTTGGAAGGAAATGTCCGATTAAGAGAAGACACAATTTCAGATCATAAAACTAAACCTAGTAGCAGAGCAGCCCTGACCTTTCTCTTTTCTACAGTCGCCAAAAGAGAGATAGTGACTTCCCAAAAGCCATATGGAAAGCTTACAACGGGGCTGGGGCTGACTGTACCCCCTTAGCTCAGCTTCTCACCCAGCAGTGCTAGATAATGCATCCACAGAAAAGTAACATGAGGCATGCTTTGGGACTTCATGGAACCACTGGGCATTGTCTGCAAAATTCTGTGTGACTCTGCACTTTGCATCAGAGTCTGGACAAGATCCACAACTCAAAATATTGAAGAACTTCTGCATCATGGGATGGGTGTTGAGGGAAGGCTAGAGGTGAATGGCATTAACTCCAAACTAAAAGGAATTCACCTTTTCAATAACCTGAGACTACACCTGGCCCGGTGGAACTGTCTAAAGAGAACACATTTCTAGACTTCCTGGCCTTTAAAGGGATCAGGCAGTTAGGTGTGTCTGTGTAGATGCAGGCGGCAGCATCGCCAGCTTTCACTACTGATTAGGTGGTCTTGGAAGACCACAGGTCAGAAGTAATGAGCAAAGCCGAGTTCTCCAGAATCATGGAAAAGGTTTTGGTGTTAGTTGCCATAAGGCAAGGGGGCCCTAATGCACTGATTTAAGTGCTCAGCTTATAACCGAAAGGTCAATGATGGGAACCACCAGTGGCTCCATGGGAGAAAGATGTGGCAGTCTGCTTCCATAAAGTTTTATAACCTTGAAACCCTGCAGGGCAGTTCAACTCGGTCCTGTAGAGTTGCTGTACTATCAGTTGGAATCGACTTGACGGCAGAGGATTTGCTTTGGTTACGAGACACGACGGACGTGTAGTCTTTTAAAGCTGGGGCTGCCTGGACCTTCAATTAGGTCTCTCATTGTACCTGCTTGTGAACAAACATTGACCCCAGAAGACATAATGTGATCACAGGGGTCTATGCTTTTTCTTATTTTTTTATGTCAACAACAGTCCCAGGAGTAGGCAAAGATCTTGGAACTTGGTTACAGAGAACTAGATACATGTCAGACATTGCAATTTCCTTGGGAAACAAAAAAAATCTTTTCCTCACTCTATGGATGAGAAAATTGAAGCAAAAGGAGAAGTGTCCAAAGTGTTTCAAGAAGGTGAAGAGCCAAGAGTTTTGATGTTTGGACTTGCAAGTCAATATCCCACACTGGCTCTGGCAGGATGTTCCAACTCCTTTTGGGAATCAGGCAGTTCTGGAGCAGAGGGAAACACTAGTTGCTAAGGACAAGATGTGGGATAGAGTTTACGCCACACAACCACACATATGGAATCCATCACACATTAGAATGGAGACATGAGCCTTCACTGGGTAAGTGAGATAGGGAACGAGAACCTGGGGGTTACTCATCATTTTCCAAATCCAAGATTTATATCCCTTTTGGAAAAGAAGGAAAACCTGGCAGGAGCCCAGATTTGAGTAATAATTGCCACTGAGAAGCTTATGCAAAAATTCCTGGCACAAGCTTTGGACAGATCTTCCGATTGGGCTCCAGCCAGTCCTTGTAAATGACTGAGATTTAAAACCCTATCAAATGAGAGGAGAAGGGAATATTGTTGGTGCGGTAATTTCAAGCTTACAGTAGGAATGCTGGAAGACAACATCATCCATGCATCCCTACACACAAAGGATAAAAATAGTGAAACAGAGCAAACAAAGATCAATGCGCTAAGTAGGTAGAATAGAATATGGCTAGTGATCTTCTTTATGCTTAAATACATTTTCTGATTTTTCTGCAATTCTTGTGACGTATAGAGAAAAATTAAGGATATAGACACTTTGAAAGCTACTGACTTAGCATGCCACTAAAGAGTCCAAGCTTATTTCTGGCCAGGGCCATAATTAATTAAGGAATTAAAATAAATAAATTGAGACATATTAATTGAGGAATTAATATAAAGAAATGAGACATGGGGAACCTGCACATGAAGAATTCATTGTCTTTGCAAAGCAACAATGAAATACTTTCTTTTCTTTTTCTTTTTTTCTTTCTTTCTCTCTTTGGATGGCAGAGCCACAAAGAGTTGTTTTATTATTTTTATGCACAGACCCCTAGTTGAATTTTTCTCTTGGTGAATCATTCTCCGAGTTATTCATGATTTTATTAGTATCCCTTTTACTTTAAATTTTTGACTCTCCTACACTTTAGTATATTCTCATTAAAAGTTAGAAGCCACACATTAGCTACATTTTTATTCTACTAATCTTAGGTAGTTTTAATACTTATATTAACAATATTCTTAAGACTGCTAGGAGACAGGATTTGTCAATTGAATTACTGCCAGCTTAGGTTTAGTGATTGTAAACATTCTTCCTTGTAGCCTTAGTTTAAGGCAATAAAGAATCCTAAACTTGAAGAGCCATAAATAAGGGCTGTGGGTACAAAAATTTCTAAAAACAATTAGATAAAGGGTATGGTATATACAGATACTAAATAAAAAGTCTGACTTAGACTTTCTTAAATTAATGATCAGTAAATTAGAGAAGTTGTTTTTCATAACCTCAGTTTCCCTGATAAGTGTTTTTGTAGGCTATAAACAGATAGAGTATGGAAGAAGTTAATGGAGAGTTAATTGCACCTAACAACTAAAATTAACAAGATTTAACAGACAAAGGTTAAGAAATTGTGAAGGTTAACTTGTTTCCCATAGAAAAGAATAGATTTATGTATGAACAAATGTTTAACTAAAAGGTTTCAAGGTGCCTGAATGTCTCCTATGCCTTGAGATAATGTTTTTGCTGTAACGTCTCATCCCTGTTGTAAATTTAAGAATTGTAAACCATAAGGAATGTGCCTCAAGGTAGATTGTACCTTGATGTCATTGATTACTATGAATGCAATGTTTTCTGTAATGGTATATAAGGGGGTTGTAAGACAGAACAAAGAAGTAGTAGTAGTAGTAGTAGAAGTAGTAGTAGTAGTGTCAAGAATAGGGGGAGAAGAAGGAATATGAGATGGAGAGGAGACGAGACAAGAATGGAGGGAGGATAGAGGAAGTAATGGAGAGAATGGGAGCAGAAGAGGAGAGCAGGAGGGGAGCAGGAGAGGAGAGAAGGGAAGCAAGAGCCAGGGGAGGGGAGAAAGGACGAAGAAGATATGAGCAGGAGAGCAGGGGAGTAAAGAATGAGCGGGACAGTAAAGAATGAGAGAAGTAGAGTATTAGAGTAGCCATAGAAATAATAATAATAAAGCATGTAATGAGAAGATTTTGAATTTATTATAGCCTATGACTCCGTAATCCGCCGACACCGCATACGCTTTCGGAAATACCCTAGAATAAGTCTGCTGGGGCTGGCTCCCGGCATATTTCCTCCACAGAGGTGGACAGAGGCCACCTGGCCACTCAGCGAAGGAGGCAGACTAGGGCCCTGGAAATCCCCTGACTTCCTGCCCTCCATGCCATCCTACAGCAGCTGCTGGGTTTCTGTGGTTGGAAACTTCCGAGGCTAGTGCTAGGTGAGAAAAAACTGTACATAGAATTGTAAACTTCAAAACATCAGCCTCCAATGACATAGTACACCCTATTCCATCTCAAAGAACAGTCTGAAATTGAAATGGCACCCACAGAGAGAAAAGGACACAATCTGTAGGTCACAACTGTCATACTGCATGACTCCCGCCCTTGAATCTGGCTATTATATATGCCAGTCCTTCTGCATGGAATGCCTTCCTCTTGCCCTCTCTGTCCTGCGTCTTTCTAGAAATCCTATTCATCTTTAACATCAACTCAGAAGTTGCTCTGTGAGGCTTTCCCTGATTTTTGCCCATCTTGACAAATTAATTGGTAACAGGAGCATTATGGAGCACATCACAATGGAATGAGCTCATTATGGGCAACAGGTCTGCTTCACCGTCTGGAGAGTGTTCCTTGAGGGCAGTGGTTATTTTAATGGTCTTTGTATCTCTGGGACTCAAATGGCAGCTGAGTAAATGAATGCCTGCTAACAGACACACAGTAAGACTCTAACCTTCCTTTCCAAATCTCTGACCTGCCTTTCTGTTCTCTAGGTGCACTGCAGAATTCTTAGACTGCAAGTTGCTTCAGGACAGAAGTTTTTCTCACAGAAAGTTTTAATAGCTGGGTTTACTCTTAGCACTTTGTGCTCCTTAAGTGATAAGTAAATAGGATGGAAGGTAGCATTATATAACATCCAAAGATAAATGGACAGGCTGGCTATCACAAAGGCAAAAAGAAAAGAATAATTTACTATATGATGATACCAGTACATATCTACTATTCATTCCCACATCAATCTTTCCTTGTCATTCCTTAAAGCACACATACACAGATGCACTGGTGCTGCTGCTGTTGTTAGGCGCCATCAAGTCAGTACCAACTCACAATGACCCTATCCACAACAGAACGAAACACTGCCCAGTCCTGGGCCCACCTCACGATCACTGCTACATCTGAGCCCATCGCTGCCACCACTGTGCCAATCCATCTCACTGGGGGTATTCCTGTTTTTCTCTGACCCTCCACTTTACCAAACATGATATCCTTCTTCATTGACTGGTCCCTCCTGACAATATGTCTGAAGTATGAGAGACAAAATTTGGCCATCGTGGCTTCCAAGGACCACTCTGGCTATACTTCTTCTAACACAGATCTGTTGGTTCTTTTGGCAGTGCATGATACTTTCAATATTCTCCTCCAACACCATAACTCAAAAGCATCAATTCTTCTACGGTCTTCCTTATTCACTGTCCAGCTTTCGCATGCATATGAGGTTACTGAAAACACCATGGTTTGGGTCAGTCGCACCTTAGTACTCAAGCTGATATCTTTGCTCTTCAACACTTTAAATGCACAGATGCATATAACAAGTTACTTTAAGAAGTTTAACAATAACTCACCAGCACTGCCACTAAAACTCCCATTCCACAGTAAACACCAGAATGAGTATATTATTCGGGTTGCTGATCACTCATTAAAATTTCAAGAACAAGTTTCTGTGCACATCTTGCTACATCTGTGCAGTAGGCAGCTCCCAGATGACATGCAAACTAAATCTGGAGCCTGCCTCTTCTAACAGTCTGTTCCTGCATCATTACAAAGAACATTACACACACAGTTGTCTTTAAGCACAGCCCTACTCCTGCCTTGGTAGTTCTGAGAAAATTTTCTAGATGACCTCTGGGTCCCCAGAACAAGAGTACTACTGCATCAAATGCTAGAAGGTGCCTAGTTACATGCACTATAGGAAAAAAGAATAGTCACAAGAGTCCACATTACCCCCTACCCTCCCCATCCCCTCAGGACTGACTGAAGTTGAGCAAGGGAACTTTCTGGATTGATGAAAATGTTCTACATTTTATTGGAATGCAAGTTATATAGGTGTATACCAGTCACCATTGAGCTGATTCTGATGCATGCATGGAGACTCTATATTCCACAGGATTTTCAAAGGCTGATGTTTTTCAGAAGAACACTGCTAGGTCTTTCTTCAGAGGCACATCTGAATGGGCTCAAACTATCAACTTTTCAGTTAGCAATGGAGTACGTAACTGTTTATATCACCCAATTACATGGGCGTATATATTTGTCAAAAATAATCAAATTGTTCTCTTAAGGTTTATGTATTTTGATGTATTTAAATTTTAACTAGAAAAAAGAACTATACACAAATAATTAACTTTCTGTAGTAGTATAAGCAAACGCATGAATATACGGAGGATAACGTGTGCCTGTTACAGATAGGGAAAGGAAAATACTCATCAAATAGAGTAAAATATATTATGTACTCCTGATACAAGAACACAACATCTCTTTAATCCTCCTGCCAAAAACTCACATCCTGAATCCAATCATGAGGAAACACAAGCCAAAGTCAAACTAAGGGAAATTCTACAATCTAACCAGCCTGTATACTACTAAGAGTCGAGGTTAAGAAAGGCAAAGAAACTTTTCCAGTTTGAGGGAAGCCAAAAAAATACAGCAACTAAGTGTAATACTTGATCCTAAATTAGATCCTGATCTGGGGTTGTTGTTGTTGTGAAGTGCTGTCGAGTCGGTTTCGACCCATAGCGACCCTGCGTAGGATTTCCAAGGAGCAGCTGGTGAGCTTGAACCACCGACCTTGCAGTTCAAACTGCTTTGCAGTCTGGCGCATTAACTCACAGCGCCACACCAGAACTCCTGGGGGTGGGGGAGAGCTATAAAGAACTATTATTGGCAGAAACAACAACATTTGAATTATGGACTGTGAATTCGATAGTGGTATTGTACCCGCACAGAACTGTCTGGGCCAGATAAGCGTATTATGTTTAGGTACGAGAATGCTTTTTGTTTTTCAGAAGCATATACTGAAATATTGAGGATGAAGGCACACAGTGTCTCCAGATTACTCATAAATGGTTAAGAACAAAGCTAATATGTATCTGCATATCTGTGTGTATGTGCATATAGACACAGAGAGTGAGGTTGGGGCTGAAGAGGAGAGGATATGCACATACACAAATAGGGCCAAACGAAAGCAATGGGTAGATCTGGGTATGAGGTACATAGGAGTTTCTTGCTATATTCTTGCAAGTTTTTCTGTATATTTGAAATTATATCAAATAGAAATGTAGCCCTAAATTTTAATCCAAAAGTGAAAAAATAAAAATAATAAACTAACCCAATGTATTGAAAAATTCTTTCAGGATATTGGTTACAAAATTATGCATTTCCTCTGGTAGCTACTTTGAAAACGCCCACTGCAATCACGTCTATTCCAACTCACAGGGGCCACACAGAATTGCCCCAGAGGGCTGCTGAGGCTGCACTTCTAGACAAAGCAGACTGCCTCACCTGTCTCCCAGGGAGTGGCTGGTAGGTGTTAATTCTTGACCTTTATGTTAACCCATTGTACTACCAGAGATCCTTTTGGTAGCAACTCCATAGATCTTTTTCCCTTCCCCCTCCCCAAACTGCCTTCAAGTCAGTTTGACTCCTAGCAATCCCAAGTGTGCAAAGCAGACCTGCCCCACATGGTTTTCATGGCTGAAAAATGTCAGCAACACATCACCAGGGCTTCCTTCTGAGGTGGACTAAAACCACCAATCTTCAGTTAGTAGTTGAGTACTTAACTTTTTTGTGCCAGCCAGGGACTCTACAAATACTCTGTTGTTGTTAGGTCCCATAGAGTTGGTACCGACCCATAGTGACCTTATGCACAGCAGAATGAAACACTGCCCGTTGTTCTAAATTCCCTTTTAGAAATAGAAAATAGTGCATGTAACTGATGAAGTTTTTAAGTCTAGTGGGTACTGTTGTTGTTAAGGGCTGTCGAGTTGGTTCTCACTCATAGCAACCTTGTATGGGGTTTCTAAGAAGTGGCTGGTGGGTTTGGACCTTGCAGTTAGCAGTCCCGTACTTAGATAAGGTCATTTCCGAAAGGTTTACAAGACAATAAGCAGAAACAGGAATAAAAGCAACCCCCGCTATGTCCCCTCCCAATTCCTCAATATTTGTTTTATAAGATGGAACATTCATCTGGCTATATGTCAACTTAAGATAAAACAGGCTAAGTAATAGCTGTATATAGGTGATTTTTGCCTTCCCTACCAAAAGAAGCAGAAAACCCAGGCCCTACGGAAGGTCTACATGTAGTAAAAGTCAGGTCATAAATGAGTGTATTATTACTCAGTAAATTTATTCTACCTCTTAATCTTTCCGTCTGTATTTGTGGTTAAATCAAGATGCAAATATGGCCTTGATTCTAGAAAAGAAAAATATTGAAAGCTACCAAAGGAAAAAATTACGTCATAAATGTCAAAAGAGAATTTTTTTTAAGTCATTTTTAGCCTCAAGGAATCTTTTTAAGACAATGACAACTATGATATGACTCAGTATAAAAAACATTGTGCTAAGTGTGCATTAAGGAAAATTCGCATGTACAGAGAAGAAAATTTAATTGGATTTGTCATTTCAAAGTATTAATGTTAGGTTTGCAGATAATAGAGAATGACAGTCTCCTCAGCAAATAAAGAAGTGAGCCAAGTAAGTAAATGCTGTGTTTCTACTGTAAGGAAATACGTGCACCAATGAAGCAACCTTTTCAGCACAAAAGAAATTTAATACCCAGACCACATGAAAAGTGATCGCTATGGGAATAGCACAGCTGTTAAAATCCAAGTCAGTCTTTATTAAATCCTCCAGCATGTTTATGTAAAACAGGACTCTTAGAATGACCACCAAAGGAAATTATTTTGTTAACAAAAAAGTGATACCTGCATTTAATTTAATGCTTGTAATAAGTGTGAA
Source organism: Chrysochloris asiatica (assembly GCF_000296735.1). NCBI lineage: Eukaryota > Metazoa > Chordata > Mammalia > Afrosoricida > Chrysochloridae > Chrysochloris > Chrysochloris asiatica. Next base: position 4,003,628 of record NW_006408704.1, read on the forward strand.
AGAAAATTGCAAAAAACGATTCTCTTTTAAAGAATATAAGGGACCTGGTTAACTTGTATGCTTGGTATTCTTCTATAAACAGTATCTCTCAAGTGCTAATTTAATTAATAGACAAGGAATAAAAGAGTGTTTGCCTTTCACTTAGAGGCCCCAATTATCTTGATTTCATTGACTAGGGAGACCTACATAAAGACAGAGAAAAACTTCTGGCACCTGTACCAAACAACTTCAATAAGAAAATTAATACAGCCAAGTTATTCTGAATCCAATTAGCTCAGTCATTCAAAGAAAACATAAAATCCACTCTATTAGAGCATATAATTCTACCACTCGTATTTCTGGAGACAGAAACGCACTCAGACATCCTTAAGGTTCTCACTTGAGAAGACACATATACATTAAGGAGACCAGAGGACCAAGGAGCTCCTGGGGAGGCTAACCAGTGGTCAGCAGAGGCCCTTAGGATGTGCAGTGATAAAACAGGCTAAAAAAAAATTAAGCTAAACTTTTCAATGTCTAAAATTAACCTAAGTTATCTACATTGTTTGTCAAATCTCAGTTAACTTTTTGAAGAAACTGGTAAGGACTGTGCTTCTCACAGAATATAACCAAGTAAACTTTTCAAAGAACACTTGCCAGCCTAGAGCAGAGAGAAATTCCCAAGAATTCAGCCCCATTCACACTGTCAAGAGGTAGTTCCCAAATGATAACTAAGAGACCATAGTTTGGGATTAATAGTGCTGACACAACTTTGCAAAGTGTTTCAACATGAAAATCTTTACTTACCAAGAATCATGAGTTTCAAAAGTTCAAGTTGAAACTCACACTGGGTATTAGAAGGCTTAGAGAGGCACCCAAAAGGAAATCAGCTATAACATACAGTGTTGTTGTTAGGTGCCGGCGAGTCAATTTTGACTTATAGCGACCTTACGCACAACATAAAAAATACAGTACTCAGAGCCCGTTGAAAAGAAAAAAAACAAAACAAAAAACAACCAAAAACACACACACAAAAGATGCCAACAGTTTAGTCCTGAAGTACATCAGCGGGTTCCCATTACAATGGACAGCACACCAACTCTATTTCTAGAGGCCCTGGAGAGATCAAAGCTGAAATTGCCCTTTTATTGGCATCTCATCCAGGCCCCTAATCTCTTCACTTTTCTTTTGGTCATTACGTTGATCTACTAACAGCACATAGCCAAAACTGCCTAGTATTGCCCATGGTCTGAGTAACCCTTAAAACAGTGTTCTATGATAGCCTTTGAGAGGGACACACCAAGTTCTCAGTCTGGTTTCTCTTGAGGCTGAATACAGATCCATGCAAACAAGAGTATGCTTTCTGGTGTCTTGAATCCCAACCCTTCCCCAACAAAGCCCTGGCCATTTCAATGCTTCTGGCTGGTCAGGCAGTGGTCAAACGCTCAGGGCCTCACTTTTCAAACCAATTCCTCACATGCAAAATGACTTACTTTGGAAGAACAAGCTGTACATTTGTCAAATGCCAGGCTGACAGGAAGGACATTATCAAACCGTGACAAAAATCCCCGGATCTAAAAAACACACAAAACAAAATTCACATCAAACATGGAAGGACCACACCTATAAAATACATGTCTAAAGCTTAATAAGCAGTGGGCTAATGAAGATCAGCATGAATGGTTTCCTTTGTACAATGATAAGTCAAAAAATACTGCTACTAGGATTCCAGTTCATACCTGTACAGGTTTATGCTAAATAATATACATTTACACACGTGTCTGTGATCAGGGGATGGCTGCAGACAAGTTCTCTCAGTCTTAGTCTTGTTTGGCTGACTTTGGGGGAAAAAAGTCCAATAAAAAGCCAGTGGCTTCTGAGGGCATCTGCTGGGCCAACTTAATCCAAGGCAGAGGTGAGCTCAGAAGGTTAAGGCAACTGTTTGAGGGGGATTCTAAAGGGATAATCAGGGCAGATGTTCTCAAAGGACACAGGGTAACACAGGGGTTTATTAGAAAGAAGTTTTAAGAATATTGAAAACTGCACTGGTGAGAAAAAGGCCAGGAAAGTGACACTGAGGAATTTTTTTCCATCACAACAATGCACCTGCTCCTTCTTTGAGCATAGCAATGGCTAGCCTACAAGTATTTTGATGGGAAGCCTTGCCCCATACACTGTACAGGCCTGATCTTGCCACTTCAGACTTCTTTCTGTTCCCAAAACTCAAAGAACATTTTAAAGGAACATGATTTGAGTGCCTTAACAATATTAAAAAATGCTGTTTTGACATGGTATAAAGTGAAGAGCTCCGAATTCATCAAGGATGGGCTAGAGAGGTGGAAACACTGGCTTTGGGCGGTATAAACCTAAATGAAAGGTAAATCAACAAAGAATAGCTTTCATACTGACACTTTTAACAATGAAAGTTTCTATGATTTTGTAGTAACATTTTTTTTTTACTTATCCTCATGATCTAAGTTTGGAAAATACTATCAAAAAGTTTGTGGAAAAATTGAATTAAAAGATAATGGAATTTTCCCAGGAACTTTTTGATGCCCACCTTGTATATTGGGTCCTGTATTCCATTAGGGATCTGAGTCTACAAGTCTTTCAAGTATTTGAGAGCTAGAAACAAATTGATTCCAAAATATGAAAAGGAAGCTATAAAATCTAAAGTAGTGTTTTAATAAATGTCTTGAAAATATATAACCAGTTGAAGATCTCACATATAAGCTGTAGTGAATATGGGATAAGTATGCATTTCTACAATATGATATTGGGTGGGGGCTCAAAAAGACAAGAAGGTCTAGGGTGTCAAAAGGCAGAGAAGGTCCCAAATATATACTCAATTATTTGCTTGCTTTGGAACAGATAAACATATAATGAAAACTTCCAAACTTTATGGGTGAACAGCACCACCTTGAGCATAAACTTTAAGACTACACTGGTTTATATTTATATGGTATCAGCTATAACTAGGTCTCACAAACCGTAATTCAAGTACTTTATTCAGAACATTATACCTTAGAATTATGCTTACAACAAAAGCAGAGTTTCAATTACTTGCATTAATCATTGGAATATTATGATTGAAAAACAAGAATAGTAAAGCCTTTAAGATATTTCCAGGGTTTGGCATCTGTAATGACCCAGAAGACAAGGATTATGTCATGATTTATTTGATCTTCCCAACTAAGATACAAAAATAGTACTTCCAACTCCAAATCTTGCTTGTTTACTCTAACAATATCACAGATGTTCATTTTTTATCTCATCACAACTTTAATAGCAGAAGAACCAACCCACCCACCTTGTTACCCTTATTTGTCCTACCAACACCACCGCCCCCTCCAACTCCCACCAAAAACAAAACAAAATAAACAAAGCCTGACAAACTCTATAGAAATAGGTTTCCTTCTGAGTTCAGACAGCTCCATTTTTACACCCACACTGTAACTAATGTATTTATCACTAGAAAACCTCATCTTAAAAGGAAATGCCTGTAGCAATTTTGCAAACATTTGGTTCAATATGCTGTGTGATTTCCATGTAATACTAGATTAAAAGTGTGGTTTGGTAGAAACAATATATTAGCTTACTTTTAAAATGTGGTAATCCTTCATTTCCACACATCTCAGGACAATGGTGCCATTTCATGAAACAATTATTTGAGGCACAATCAGGGTCATGTTGGTGTTCTTAGATGCCACTGAGTCCCACCTGTGGTGACCTTATGTATGTTAAGTTGTTGTTGATAAGTGTATAGGACTTCCAAAGAGCCGCTGGTGAGCTTGAACCGCTGACATTATGGTTCAAACCGCTTGCAGTCTAGCGCATTAACCCACAGCACCACACAAGGACTCTATCTTATGTATGGTAGTGGTGGTGGTTGTGTGTCGTGGAGTCGGTTCCGACTCATAATGACCCTGTACAGGGTTTCCGAGGCTGTAAATCTTTATGGGAGCAGAAAGCCTCATCTTTCTCCCGCGGAACAGCTGATAGTTTCGAACTGCTGACCCTAAGGTTAGTAGTCCGATTCGTAACCACTACGCTCCCAGAGCGCCTTTACCCTATATGTAGCAGAACAAAATATTGCCATGTCTTGCCTCATCCTCATAGCCACCAGCACGTTCAAATCCATTGTTGCAATGACTGTTCCAATCTGTCTCACCAAGGGTCTCATTGCTCTCACTGGCCCTCTACTTGACCACATGTAATGTCGGCGCTCTGCAATTCATCCCTCCTAACTCTGTGCAGGGTCACTATGAGTTGGAACCGACTCCACAGTACTTAAAAACAACAACAACAATGATGTGAGTCTGGTACTGTCCTGTCATGAGCCATAAGGTTTTCATTGGCTTATTTTCAGAAGTAGATCCTCAGGCCTTTTTTCCTCATGGCTCTTTGTCTGGAAGCTCTGCTGCAACCTGTTCACCATGGGTAACCCTAGCATAGTTTCCAGCATCACAAGAAACATGCAAGCCACCACACTACAAAACCTGCCAGACAGATGGTGGAATCAGGGTCATGACAGTTTGCTATTCAGAACACAAAAACCAAGACATTGTATAGGCAGAAAAGACTTTAATGGGAAGTCACAAAAGGGAATGTTGGTATCATCATAAAATCTAAGAGCTGAAAATGGATCACAGACCTAAATGTTAAATTTAAAGCTATATATAAAGTGCCTAGAAGAAAACAGAGAGATTAAATGAGGGAACTGAATTTTTAGCAAAAATAGTCAAACAAACACAACTATAAATACATGAAAAACAAAAGACAAATTATATAGCTGGGACCTCCTAAAAACGAAATACTTATACTCATCAAAACACTTTTACCAAAAAGAGTCAAAAAAAAAAAAAAAACAAGCTATAGATTGGGGGGAAAATCTCTTGCAACAACCTATGTGACAAGAATCTAATCTCTAAAATATATAGAAAGCTTCAACAATGTAATAACGAAAAGGCAAACAATCCAATTTTTAAAATGGGCAAAGAACACTACAGATACTTCACCAAAGAGGACATTCAAGAGACTAACAAACACAGGAAAAGATACTTGCAATCATTAGTCATCAGAGAGATGCAAATCAAAACTACAATGAGATACCATCTCACCCTGCAAAAGTGGCACTGATTTTAAAACAACATATGTTGGTGAAGTTGTGGGGACATTGGAACTCTTATCCACTGCTGGTAAGATTATAAAATGGCACAATCACTATGGTAAACAGTGTGGTACTTCCACAAAAAGCTAGAAATAGAAACACCTTATGTTCAAGGTACTTTATAGGTTTAAATTTAACATTTAGGTCTATGATTCATTTTCAACAAGTTTTTGTATATGGTATGAGATATGGAACCTGTATGAGAATTTTTGTGTCTGTACTGATGCAACAAACTGATCTGTAATTTTCCTATTTTGTGATATTTTTACCTGACTTCAAGACCCTGGTGGTGCCATGGATTATGCATTGGGCTGCTAACAATAAGGTCAATGATTCAAACCACCTTATAGGAGCCCTGGTGGCAGTTCAGACCCACCAACTGCTTTGCAGGAACAAGATGAGGCATTCTGCTTCTGTAAAGAATTGCAGCCTTGAAAACTCTATAGAGGGTTACTATGAGTCAGAATTGACTATGTGGAAGTGAGTGGGTTTAGATTTTTATGATCCACCAACCCATTCCTATGTGTACCCTGTAGAGATCAAACAGCAATGATATAAACAGACATATGCACACTTATGTTCATTACAGCATTATTCACAACAGAATACTAAATGTCTGAGTTCATCGATAAGAAACAACCTAAGTGCTCATTAATGGATGCCTGGACAAACAAATGTTAACACATATATAATGGAATACTACACAACTATAAAGAATAATGAGGAGTCCACAAAACATCTTATAACATGGATGAATCTGTAGGACATTATGATGAATAAGATTAGTCAACCACAAAATAATGTATCAATAGGGTCTCACTTTTATAAAAAGTCAAGAGTAGGAGAGGAAGGGGAATCACTGTCTAGATAGTGTTGTTTGTTAAGTGCTGTCAAGTCAGTTCTGACTTACGGTGACCCTGGATAAGGTTTCTAAGGAGTGGCTGGTTGAGTTTGAACTGCCAACCTTGCCATTCAAACCAACCTTGCAATCCAGTGCTTATCCTACAGTGCTTTACCAGGACTTCTCTTGAGATAGTAGATAGTTGTTATTTTTGGTCATTTCCAGGTAAACAGAAATTAAAAGAATTTGTAAAAACCAAACCAACTTTACAAAAAATACTAAAGGGTGTTCTTTGGATGGAGAA
>NW_006408704.1:4010981-4016472 GCF_000296735.1 Chrysochloris asiatica
TGCCCCACAGCATTTCCTGAACTGTAAATCTTTACAGGAGCAGACTGTCTCACTGTTCTCCCAAAGAGCAACTGGTGGATTTGAATCTTTGACCTTTCAGTGAGCAGCAGAATGCTTAGCCCACTACACCTTGTTTAAAACTAAGCTGAGTAAAAACCACTTGAGCACTAGCCCATGCTCACCTGGAGGGAAATAAACAGCCGCTTTGGGAAGGAAGGCGCACTCTCCCAGTACATCTGGGAACTGCTGCTGAAGCCTCCAGTTTATAAGGCCATATATAAGTAAATGAACTCCAAACTCCAGATCCACCTTGGATGATGACAAAAGCCTTAAGCAAATTCAATTCCAAAATGGTGAGTTGAGTCACTTCAAAACTTCCTGGATACCACACATTGGTCTTTGTTTCAGATAACAGTTTCAGATAACCTTGGACCCACTCTCACTGAGAGTGAACTAGAGAAATGTGCTGGAAATGAGCTAGTATAAATATTGCAGAATGGAGCTAATCCTCCCAGCCCTAACCTATTCACTCCATGAGGCCACTTTTAGGAGAGTTTTTGTAACTTTCTTTTTAGGAGAGTCACTAAGCCATTTTATTTCAAAGTGAAAGAGAAAGATAAAACCAACATTTCCAAGTGTTCTCTTAAGTGACCACAATTGTGAGATTGCTTGTTGTTGCTGTTGTTACGTGCCATGGAGTCAGTTTCCAATGAGCAGCTTATGAGCTTGAACTACCAACCTTGAGGTTCAAACCAACTTTTCGGTCCAGCACATTAACCTACAGTGCCACAGCAGGAATGCTTAGTCAATGTAAATTAATCCTGATGTGAATCCCAGGAGTGTGGTGGTAGTGGTTATGTGTCGAGGAGTCAGTTCCGACTCATAGCGACTCTGTACAGGGTTTGTGAGGCTATAAATCTTTACGGGAGCAGAAAGCCTCATCTTTTTCCTGTGGAACAGCTGGTAGTTTCGAACTTCTGACCTTGAGGTTCGCAGCCCCATTTGTAATCACTATCCTATGAGAGCTCCTTCCCTACTTTACAGCTATGGAATGTGACATTTAGAAACCTGCCCAAGCTCTTGCCAAAGCAAGAGCTGCCTCAAGTCTTTATAGCAACAAGGTGAGAAATGAATGAAAGAATGTGAAATTATAAGGCCAAACTGGGATTCTAATCAGATCTATATGATCATGAAGTCTCAGGTAGCCTTCCACATGGACTCTCTCAAACAGGACCATATCAACAGGTAAGCAAAGTTCATAAGGCACAACCCATGTTTTTCAACTGACAAAGTTATGCCTAAGCCCTCTTGAGTCAAGAGATAGTCTGTGAAGTGCTCTTGAGTTTTGACATTATCTACAACTTAGCCCCTCTTTTGGGTATTTATTGTTGTTGCTATTAGGTGCCATAAAGTTGGTTCCAACTTATAGTGACTCTATGCACAACAGAATGAAATACTGGCCGGTCCTGTGCCATCCTCAAAAGTTGCTATGTGTGAGCCCATTGTTGCAGCTACTTCCTCTTTTTTGCTGACCCTCTACTTTACCACGGATGTTGTCCTTCTCCAGCTCCTTCCTGATAACATGTCCGAAGTATGAGAGACAAAGGCTTGCCATCCTGGCTTCTAAGAAGCATTCTGGCTGCGCGTCTTCCAAGACAGTCATTAGGAAAAGGGAAATCCTCTCTTCTAGGGCCTCATTGTCTTTAGACACCCAGCTATTGCCAGGTCTTGCACACAGATGCTCCGTCTGTTTAGGCCCTTTCCCATTAGCATGAGATTCCATCACATCCAAGTAGCTTGAGATCTGTTTACTATCTTGTTGTTAGGTGTCATCGATTCATAGAACCCTGCATAGGGTTTCTGAGGCTGTGAATATTCACAGGAGTAAAAAGCCTCATATGTCTCCTACAGAACAGATGGTGGGCTTGAACCGCTGACCTTGCCGTTAGCAGTTCAATGCTTATCCTACAGTGCCACCAGTGCTCCCATTTACTATGTTGTTGTTGTTAAGTGTTGTCGAGTTGATTCAACTCATAGTGACGTTATATAGGGTTTCTGAGGAACAGCTTGTGGGACTGAACTGCCGACCTGTGGTTCGCTGTTCAGTGCTGATCCTACAGCTTCACACCAGGAGTAAAGCAGTTGGTACTAAATACCAGGTGATCTTGTGCTAATTACTTAACCTTTCTGAACCTCAATAATAGTGCCTGGAACACAAAGGAAGACACCAGGAGCAGAACAAGAGTTAAAGGCAACAAAAGTAAATACTACCACATACATAATCCTGCAATACAGGAGTAACAACAATTCACGAGTAAAGACACAGACACTCAGTGTGAGAAGGCAAATAGGACTCCATTTAAAAGTATTTACAAGTTTGACAGAGGATATTTTTATATATGTGTTTATATGTGCTGCAGATATGTGAGTGCTTCAGAAAAGTTCATGGAAAGATGGAATTAAAGTCAGTAGAATTTTCTCATGAACTTTTTAAAGCACTCTTGTATATACAAGAATATACCAGAGCATACAGGGGGTAAAATCACGAAAACTTCTTGCTAAAACTACACACCTTGAGGGAGCAAGTCACTGGGCCTGAAGGTTCAGGACCACAATCTCAGAGGTCTACATGGTCAAATGACATAACACAGTTCATAAAGACAATGTTCTACAGCCTACTTTTTGAGTAGAAACTGGGATCTTAAAAGCTTGAGAGTGGTCATCTAAGGGGCAACTATTGGTCTCACCCCATCTGGAGCAAAGAAGAGTGAAGAAAATCAAAGACACATGGAAACAAGGCATCTAGAGGGCTAATGGACCCTGTGAAGCCCAGTCTACACAACCCTGAGACTAGAACAACCAGATGGTGCCTGGCTACCACTACTGACTGCTCAGTTAGAGTGGGAGAACAATGAAGAACAAAATTCAAAATAACAAAATAGACCAGGCTTACTGGTGAGATACAGACTGGGAGAACCCCCAAGACTACGGACCGTGGGCACCCTTCAGACCTGGAACAGAACTTGCCTCCATGGCTCATTTTCAGCCACATGAGTGAGAGGTCTGTAACGGGAACGTTAACACCAGGGAGGAATGCAATCTTTAGAACAATCAACCACCCAAAGTCAAAAGGGTAACATTTGACCAGGGATAGAAAAGAAGTATGGATGGAAACAATAAACACAGAAGGAAGTGCCTTTACATTGTGGTGATTACAGTCAATGTCACAAAACAAAATGCTTATGAACTGCTGAACAGAAAGCCAAGTCGCTCCTGTAAACTTTCACCCAAATCACAATAAAAAGTTTCAAAATAAATAAATAAAACTGCCTGACACAGTCATTGTTTAGAATCATGTGCTGAAGGCCAGCTGACTAGATGAACAGGTGGAGGGGAAGAGGAAGAGCAGATCATAGGTCACAATAGCTGATATGATAAAATAGCAGACATTGGTGGTGGTGGTTATGTGCCATGGAGTCGGAACCGACTCATAGTGACCCTGTACAGGGTTTCTGAGGCTGTAAATCTTTATGGGAGCAGAAAGTGTCATCTTTCACCCAAGGAACAGCTGGTAGTTTCGAACCGCTGACCTTAAGGTTCGCAGCCCGATTCATAACCACCATGCTACCAGAGCTCCTTAGTAGACATGAGGACTGCCCATTTCTTCCTGCCATTTCCAGAGCCATCAATCTGAGGGACACAGAACTGGAGGGAGGAGGAAATTCTCTTTTCTGACCTACAGCTCAAGAAATACACTTTTACTGCTATTTTCTTAACCTCTCTTCTCAGCAGCCAGTCGGTCCAGAACCCTAGGAGCACACTAAGACAAGCATTTCTGATCACAATAAAGGGACTTTATTAAAAGCCAGTGCAGAGGGTATGGCTGTAGAATTCAGCTCTGCCTCTGCATCTGTCTCACTTAGAGATCTCCCAGAGGCCTGCCCTAGTTCTGGCTTTCTTCTATGAAGGTAAACTAAAAGCACTGCAACTAGGGCTCCAGTTCCTACGTGCTCAGTTTTATACCAAATGAAACATGTTTCAACACGTTTCTCTGATCAATGGATGGTTGCAGATTAGTTCTCTCAGTGATACAACTGTCTTAGACTCACTGGGTGCCTTCAAAAAAGGTCCCATCAGTGGTTTCTGAGAGGAGCTGCTGAGCCAGACCAATTCAAGGCACCCAGGCCAGCTCAGAGGCTATGGTGACTGGTTTGGGGGACCCCAGAGGGATCACCTAGATAGGTTTTCTCAAAGGACACAGGACTTATTACAAAGATGGTTTAAGAAAACTGAAAACCGCAAAGCTGTGAGAAAAGGCCAGGAAAGTTGCCTTAAGGAATTTTTACTCATATAACAATGCACTTGCTCATTCTTTGAGGGTAGCAAAGGCTATCCTATGAGAATTTCACTGGGAAGCCTTATCCCATTCACTTTACAGCCCTGATCTTGCCCTTTCAGGCTTCTTTTTGTTCTCCAAACTCAAAGAACACCGAAAAGGAACATGATTTGAGTCCCTCAAGGTTTCAAAACTGCCATTTTGATGCAGTGTAAATCAAAGAGCACAGATTTCCTGGGGAAGAGTTAGAGAGTGGGTAGCACTGCCTTGTCTTCTGAAGTTATGGACCTAGATGAGGACATGCTGAGAAACAATAAGTTCACATTTTGATATTATTGTTTAATAAAGGTTTCTATGATTCTGTAGCAATATTTTTTAACTTAACATGGAACTTTTCTGAAAGCATCTGCTGAAAGAACACAAGGATCAGAAAGCACCATGTGGTTGGCAAGTCCAAACCCCAAGCACGGGAGTGTGCATCCAGGGTCTTTATTCATCAGTACTTTGAAACCAAGAGCCCAGGCACCCAAAGATGACCAAAAACAAACAAACACAAAAGTGAGCTGCTGGGTTCACAAGCAGAATGAATGAACCATGTGACCTTGGTGTCCAGACAACCACAGCATTGTCATCTTGTCTTTGCCATTCTCTGAGAGATAGCCAGCAGGCCACAGGCTACTACTTCCTGCCACTCAGAACCTCTCGCCAGCCTGCAAACAGTTTCTTAAGCTGTGCCTCCACCAAAGAACCCGAGCAAAAAACCTGAGTTGGGCCACACAGAACTCAGCCCAATCCCAGCAGTCAGGAAAAGAGAACTTGGGTTAGAGCCACAAAAAAAGAAATATACTCTACCAAAAATGCCAGACCCCAAAGAGTATAATATTCTATGTGATTTCACTTACAGAACATTCAACACCAGACTAAAGTCTCCCATGGTAGAGACAGTCAAGAGGTCTACTTGTGTACCTGTGTACAGAGAGGCAATGATGACTGGAAGAGGCATGAGAGTGGCTTCAGGATTGCCTGATGTGGTAATTAAGGTTTTGTCTCAACTTGACTAGGCCAGGATTCCCAAATCACATACCCGCCGCCGCTGAGGTCCAGGGCCCCCAAGGCCCAAACTGCCGCGCAGCCAGGATGCTGAGGCCCAGTGCC
>NW_006408704.1:4023147-4043546 GCF_000296735.1 Chrysochloris asiatica
CTCGTGATACTATAGTGAATAATGCTTATCAGGACGGATTATGAGGGTTGGAAATGCAAAGGTAGAAGTTTTGTAACAAGGAAGGGAGTGATTGATTCTCCAGGATAGGAGCGGAGGCCTCTGGGACCATCAACGGAGAAGAGCCGAGAGCGGGACCCTACCCAGAGAAACAGAGATGGAGGCAGAGATGATGACACAGAGTGATGAAGCAACTGGGGACTTTGGATCCAGAGAGGGAAAGGGACTGTAGGCTGAAAACTGGGGGGAGGAGGGGGAAGTGTAGGGAGCGGATTTCTGGGATATACCCTTTGGGTGGTTGAGGATGCATGGAGGGGATTGGAACCATGGCAGTGAGATGATATACGATGGAATGAATGTAAACCTAAAGTTCTCCCATGTAAACTATCATATAATTCACAATAAAACATTTAAAAAAGAAAATTCACTCCATGCATACATGGACCAGAAATTAAAAAAAAAAAAAAATACAGATCCCCAAAGGATCTGTATTCCTATTTTCTCATCTTAAATGGTTTTTCACAGTTTTCAAATTCAATGCGAGGTTTTGTTTTTGTTTATTTCAGGCCGAATTTCAGGGCTTTTCTGCACTTGGCCAGTCTCTGGATGGGTCAACTTCTAACTGTGGTCCAAGAGAGCTATCAAGGAGGTAATCCTCAGGCCTCCCAGGACATGCATGCAGGAGAGCTCAGGCCCACAGGGCACATGCTAAATTTGGCAACTTTCTCCAAATTACACAAGGAGTGACCAGTGGAGGCTTCGTGGTTCTCAGTCCAAGAACCATCACTTCTCTATGACATCTCATTCCGCAGGGGCCAATTAATAAACACTTTCCTTTGGGGAACTGAGACAAATGAGCCGAGAGAATTTCACTGGCCATGCTTTATAGAGAAGGCATACAAAGAGGTTGACCAAGTTCCTCTCTAACAGGAAATCATCTGCCTCAGAGCCAGGAAGAGCAGGGGTGGGGGTGTGTGTGCTGAATCTGAGCAGGGCACTGTAGCCCAGTGGGTTTTCAGAAACTATGGTCCCCCTCCTCAAAACACAGTTGTATAGATGGACTTACCCCACTAAAAAGAAAACAAAACAAAACTTTGAGCACCTATAAATGGGGCCCAAACAACCCCGATTAATATTTAAAGCTCTTTGCACACTTTCTTTTTTCGAGCATAGCTAAAAATAAAGGCTTGAAATTTGAAATAATGTAAGCAAGTATTCACACACACACTGGGACTTTTCCCATATATGGCTGCATTATTCTTCAGTTATTCTTCGGCCAGATGAAGAGATGGCCAAAACCCAAAATAATCCTTCAGACATTTGAAAGGAGAAAGGACTAGAGAGTTGGTGAATGACAAACAATTGGGAGGTTCAATGGGGATAAAACCGGAGAGGGATTAGTTGCCATAGTACTTGAAAAACATGGGCACATGCATTTTGACACTGGACACCTTCTATAAAGGGACTGTTTGGCCCCCTGGCCTCAGCACAGAGGAAACTACAGTTGCGGTAATTTAAACATAAAGGGCTTAAAGAAGGAAACCAGTGCAGGGGCATGACTGAAAATTTAATTAAGGCCCTTCTCAGACTCGGATCTGTAATGGAGAGGAGGGCACATCTCAAGGTCAGAAAGGAAGGGAAGGGTCCACGTGACAGCGGGAAAAGGCAGGGATTCAGCTGCTGTGTGAGAACATAAATAGCAGAGGTCAGCTCTGGAGGTCAGCGTCCTTAGGACAGATGCTTCTTACAGTATCTGTTGGGTCCTACTTGAAGTGTATCATGCCATACCATGCCACTGTGTGTGACACAAGGTGGGAAAGCCACATCTGCAAAGGGCTTTCTGGAATGCAAAGCCACATCACAGATGCTCCCCTGGGAACAAGATAAATAAAGCACTAATATTGGAGTTACTCAGTGATGCAAACGATCAAAGGTTGGCAGTTTGAACCTACCCACAGGTGCCTCAGAAGAAAGGCCTGGCAACCTGCTTCCAAAAGATCAGCTTTGGAAATCTAGGGAAAGCACTCTACACACATGAGGTCGCCATGACTTGATGGTGACTTGTGTGGTGCTTTGGTTTTTGACTAATACGGAACCTGAAGGCCAGGGAGGATTCAGTGACCTAACACAAGGTCTATTATTTGCTGCCTAGTGAGAGAGGCAAGATTTTATGCTAAGCCCTTCCCCTACATCACAGAAGCCCTGGTGGCACTGTGATTAAGCATTGAGCTGCTAACTATAAGGTTGGCAATTGAAAGCATCCATGGGAGGAAGATGAAGCTGTCTGGTCCTGTAAAGATTTACAGTCTTGGAATCCCTAAAGGACAGTTTGCTCTGTCCTCTTGGGTCACTGTGCATTGACTGGATGGCATGGGAGTGGGTAATGTCTACCACCAGCAGCTGAGGTAACTATTATCCATACAGAAAGAAAGTCTCGGAGAAGTTGAGGGACACGGCTAAGGCAGGGCTAGCATATAAGCACTATCCGCTGAATTCCAAAGTCTGCTCTGTCTTTGTCTACTTCACTATGAGGTCTCACTGTAGGATCAGCACTGGACTGCTAACCACAAAGTCAGCGGTTCAAACCTACCAGCTGCTCCTTGGAAACCCTATACAGGGTCTCTATGAGTCAGAACTGACCCGACAGCACTCAGTAACAATGAAAGTGATGAGGACATGGGAGACAAAAGCACCAAAACCTCATGGCCAAAGAATCAATTCCGACTCAAGTGACCCTACTTGGGGTCAGTTCCCACCCAACACATCTCATCTCAGGCACAGCCACCAACACTTATCTGTCACCAGAGGCTCACAGGTTGCTATGATACTAGAACAGGTTTCCTCAGAGCTTCCAGATTAAAATGGGCTAGGAATAAAGGCCTGGTGGATCTAATTATAAAAAAAATCAGTCAATGAAAACTCTATGAATACCAGCAATCTAATCCCATTGTCATCATAAATTGGGGCAGCTCTTGAACAAACTAACAATGGAGGCAACATGTGAAACACACCAAAGATTCTAGGTGGCACTACTTGTTCATGATTTCCTTTTGTACGATCACCTAAAATGGGGTATCTACCAGGTGATCCTGAAGTTCTCCTACTAGAAATCCAGGGAAACTAGAGGATACGTAGGGTGGGTCTGAAATGAGCTGGAGTGATGAGATAGCGAAAGTGACCCTAAATACTTCCCCTGTACCAATGGGATCAGGCTAGAATTGTGATTTCACTTCCAAATCACTAACCTGGTGAGGCACAAGCCCAAGAGACGTTGGAGGCTCATTCATGCGGTCATCACTACTGCTGGCAATGGCATAGCCCCTAAGAAAGGGAGACAATTAAGAGTTGTTCATTTAATAAAGTTACACTTAGCATAATGTGGAAGAGGTCCTGTAAGATTCACAAGGATAATCAAAATGCCCCTGAGCTACTAAAACAATTATTTTCATGGGGTGGGAGTTGGGGGAAGGAAGGCAGAAAGAGGAATACAAAAACAAACAAAAATATAAAAAAAAAATAGGTTTGGAGTCAGAAACAGAGGCATTGGTGACCACAGGCAAATTGCTTAATGTCTCTGTGTGCATCATCCATAGAACAGAAATAAGGTGGTTGTGAGGAACAGAGTAGGAACCCATTAAATAAATCACCAAGTATGGTATTTGGCACATGATAAATTCATAAATGTTCACTCCATTTCTCTGAGATAGTCTTGTCAAACACCACAGCACAATTTTGTATTGATAATTTGAAACTGAAGACAATCTAATCTGAACTTCTTGAGCTAATATAAATGCCACCAAAATAGAGGATGGAGAAAGGAAAGTGAAGGATGCCTTGAGTAGGAGGGAGAGTGGTGTGAAGGACACACCTTGAGGACAATGGTGTGAAAAGTGTTTGTGTTACAGAGATGTCACCCAGAGCCTGAGTTGAACTGGTTCTTTGTGGTTCTGTCAGAATGGATATGGTGAATCCAGAATGGGCCCAAATTTGTGAACCAGCATGACAGCCACAACAGGAAAATTTATGTATTGATACAGTGTTAGAAATTTCACCTCCCTCTTAGAATGCAAGGGTAGTGGTGTGCTACATAGCAGCCAAATATCTTGATCAGCCAAGCTGGAAACAACAGAGCCCCACTCAAAGATGACGGTCAACCATGTTGTTCTGAGTATGTCACTCTCCAAAGTCCTAGATATAATCCAATCTCCCACATCAGGCTAGTGAGAAGGCCCACTACACCCCTTCTAAGTCTCCCATTCCTGGGCTTCGACCCATAATTTTTTCCATTGTGGCTATTGTTCTAATTCACCCAAATTAAAAAAATTTGAGTCTGTTCCCGATTTCACTGCATTGTCCACAAATGAACTGGTTTGAAGCCCTGGTTTTAAACTATGCCCAGGGCAAATATGGCAAAAAGAGGGTTCAGTGTTGAGGAATCAATCTGTGAATCAGTTCTCAAAATTTCATCCGAAATGCTTCCTGTCAGGAGGCAGCAATAAACAAACAAACTTAAGTGGAAATCCTCTCTCATACTTCAGACATACTATCAAGAGAGACCAGTCCTTGGTGAAGGACAGCATGCTTAGTAAAGTGGAAGGTCAGTGAAAAAGAGGAAGACCCCCAATGAGACGGACTGGCAAAGTGGAAGCAGCAATGGGTTCAACTGTAAAAATGACTGTGAGGATGGCACAGGGCCGATCAGTGTTTTGTTCTGGCGCACATATGGTCACTATTAGTCTGAACCAGCTCACCAGCACCTAACAATAACAACAACTGGGTGCACCTGTTGTTTGAACCCTAAGTAGGAGTTCATATTTACCCATTAATACATTGATCCAATGTGTTCTGGTCATTTTGAAACCTGAGTATGTCATTCTATTCTTCACTATCCCTGCTGACTTTGTATTTACCTGCCATTTTGCCACACTTGCCTTTATTCACCTTGCAGGTAAAAATAGTTACAAAGTCTGCTCTGTCTTTGTCTACTTCAATCCTGTGGTATACCACCTGAGACTTCTCTCAGAATTGGACCTGTACTTCTGAATTGGGTTTGTTGTTGTTGTTGTTATTGTTGTTTTAATGTTTTATTGTGGATTATGTGATAGTTTACATGGGAGAACATTAGCTTTACTTTCATCCTATCTTATAATGTTTCACTGCCATCAATACAATCCCCTCCATGCATCATCAAACAACCAAAGGGTATACCCTGCAGGTCCCCTGGTCATCAGCACACAGTCCCTCTCCCTCTCTGGGTCTAGTGTCCCCAGATGCTCCATCTCTCCACATCGTTGTCTCTGCCTCCATCTCGGGCATCACTGTTTCTCTGGGTAAGGTCCCGTACTCTGCTTTTCTCCCTTGATGGTCCCAGGGACCTCTGGTTCTGGACTGCAAAGTCAACCACTCCCCTCCTTTTGATACAAAATGTCTACCTTCACATTTCCAACCCTCACAGTCAGTTCTGATAGCAATTATTCACTATTGTACCACAAGAGACCTATCCCCATCTCCTTTCATCAGCCCCATCCAGACAGGTTGGAAACCACTCAGTGGGAGATTCTACCTTCCTCCATGCCCTCTGGATCTAGGATCCTTCTTGAAAGCTTGTAAGCCAGTCACTTCTTGCCTTTGTAGGGCTCCCCCCTTCCCCATTTTGGGTAGCCAGTGTGCAAGTTGCCCAGGGTGGGAATGGTCCTCACTGTAGAGATCTGTTCCCTCTTTTGAGCTACTGCATTCATAGGTGTAGGTCAAGGTCATCAAATTGTATCAGATTACCCTTTTTTCCCTCTTCTGTTTCTAGTTGAGTTCTGATCACCTAGCCATTGAAGCCAGGGCAAGTGGGTATTATCTGCAAGTGTGGGTGTTCTTATGCATTTGCCCTTTCTTATCAGCAGGACACTTCACTCTCCACTCTAGTTCTCTGTGGCTATGCCACTGAGTCTTGCCCCAGGAGTCCCCATGTCTCGCCATACTGCTGGCCAACCAGGTCTCCACTGGGTTCATAGGAATCTATTGAATGTGGTACGGCTTAGCTCGCAGAGAAGCATTGTTTTTAATACCCTTTGTGTAGGATTAGATTTTATTCTCAAATGTATTCTTTACAAAGAATTGTATGCTTATTAATATTTGATCCTTTTGGAGACAATTCCTTTCCATCTAGCTGAAATGAAAACCCACCCTCATGACCTAGGCTTGTTCCTGTAGATCCAGCTGTACTAGCCCCTGTCCAGCGTGTCTAGTACTGTTTAGCTCACATCTCCAGGGAGCCTGTTCAGCATTGCATCAGATTTTAGGGACCCTACAGTTATGGAATGAATGGTGTTCACAAAAATATGTGCTGGAATCCCAACCCCTATACAAGTGGATTATCTGTCTGGGATTAAAGTCTTCCTTGTTTTGTCAATGAGACATATCAGTATTGTTATTTTTGTTGGGTACCATAAAGTAGGTTCCAATTCAGTGACTGTATGTGGGATTTCTGAGGAGCAATTGCTGGGTTTGAGTCACCAACCTTGTGGTTCAAACTGGCCTTTCAGTGCTTGTCCTATATCACCACACCAGAACTCCATAGGATAGTCCTAAACCTATCACTTCTGAGATTTAAAAGGAGACTAGGCACAGAAACTTTGTTGCTGTTAGGTGACAGCAAGTCGGTACCAACTCTTAGTGACCCCATGCATAACAAAACGAAACAGTGTCCCGTTACATGACAACCTCTGGGCCCATTGCTGCTGTCACTGTGCCAGTATATCTCATTGAGGGTCTTTTTCTCTGACTTTACCAAATATGCTATCCTTCTCCAGGAACTGTCCCTCCTGATAATATATCCTAAATATGAGAGATGAAGTCTGGCCACCCTAGCTTCCAAGGAGCATTCTGGCTGTACTGTTTGTTCTTTTGGCAGTCCATGGTAATTTTAAAATTCTTCTCCAACACCATAACTCAAATATAAAATCAATTCTTCTAAGGTCTTCTTTATTCATGGTCCCACTTTCGCATGCATATGAGGTTATTGAAAATACCATGGCTTGGTTCAGGTTCACCTTAGTCTTCAAAATGACATTTTTGCTCTTCAAGATTTGAAAGAGGTTTTCTGCAGCAGATTTGCCTACTAATGCAATACGTCGTTTGATTGCTTGATTGCTGATTCCATGAGTGTTGATGGCTGATGCAAGCAAAATTAAGTCTTTAACAACTTCAATCTTTTCTCCATTTATTGGTTGTTTATTGGTCCAGTGGTGAGGATTTTTGTTTTCTTTACATTGAGGTGCAAGCCATACCGAAGGCTGTGGTCCTTGATCTTCTTCAGTAAGTATTTTAAGTCTTCTTCACTTTCAGCAAGCAAGGTTGTATCATCTGCATATCAAGGGTTATTAATGAGTCTTCCTCCAATCCTGATGCCACATTTTTCTTCATGTAATCCAACTTCTCAAATTATTTGCTCAGCATACATATTGAATAAGTATGGAGAAAGAATACAACCCTGGCACACACCTCTCCTAATTTTAAACCATTAGGTATTCTCTTGTTCTGTTTGAATACTGCCTCTTGATCAATGTACAGGCTCCTGATGAGCACAATGAAATATTTCAGAACACTCACTCTCCACAGTGTTGCCCCTAGCTTGTCATGATCCACACTACTGAAAAGTCCTTGTGTAGTCAATTAAGCACAAGTAAACACCTTTCTGGTATTCTCTGCTTTCAGCCACATCTGACATTAGCAATGATATCTCTTGTTCTATGTCCTCATCTGAATTCAGCTTGAACCTCTGGGAAATTCTCTGTCAATGTATGCTTGTAGCCATGATGGTATTATCTTTAGCAAAATTTTACTTGCACGCAATATTAATGATATTGTCTAATGATTTCTTCATTCCACTGGGTCACCTCTCTTTGAAATGGGCACAAATATAGATCTCTTCCAATCAGTTGCCCAGGTAGCTATCTTCCAAATTTCTTGGCATAGATGAGTGAGTGCCTCCAGTGCTGCATAAGTTTGTTGGAAGATTTCAATTTGTATGCCATCAATTCCCAGAGCCTTGTACTTTGCCAAAACCAATACACCTTGGACTTCTTCCTTCAGTATCATTGGCTCTTGATCATATACTATCTCTTGAAACAGTCGAACATCAACCATTTGCTTTTGGTACAGTGACTGTGTATTTCTTCCATCTTCTTTTGATGCTTTCTGCATCATTCAATATTTGGCCCAGAGAATCCTTCAATATTGCAAGTTGGGGCTTCATTCTTTTCCTTCAGTTCCCTCAGCTTGAGAAATGCTAAACATGTTCACCCCTTTTAGTTTTGTAACTCCAAGTCTTTGCACACTTCATTATAGTATTTGACTTTGTCTTCTCAAATTGCCCTTTGACATTTTCTATTCAGCTCTTTTACGTCCTCTTTTCTTCCATTTGCTTTAGCATCTTTATGCTGGAGAGCAGGTTTCAGAGTCTCTTCTCACATTCATTTTGGTCTAGCAAGCATAAGTGGAGAAAGATTGATATCACATAGAGATCACCAAGGAATAGAAGAAGAGGAGCTAGAAGAAAGCTACAAGGGAGAGAAAGCCCTGAATGCAGACTTCTAACTGCGTTTGTTGTTGTTAAGTGCCGTCAGGTTGGTTTTGACTCATAGTGTCCCTGAGTGGGGTTTCCGAAGAGCAGCTGGTGGGTTTGATCTGCCTTGTGCTTCACAATCCTGTACTTATCCTAGGGTGCCCCATTGGAAGTGCTCTAATTTCTGGGACAGTTGAAATGGATTACTGTTTGTTAAAGCACCCCCAACCCTGCTGGTGGTATTTCTGTCCTTTCTTGTTTAGATAACTAAAACAAGCACCCAAATCAGACACCACCCGAACAGGCCAGGTGTCCCTACCTCACCTGTGGTCATCTTTTCTTTTTCCTCCTCCAACACCATAACTCAAAACCACCAATTCTTCTACAGTTTTGCCTTTCTTTTTTTCTTTCTTTCTTTTTTTTGTAAAGTTTCTATTGTGAATTCAGTGAAAATTTACAGGACAGATCGTCAGTTTTACATTCAACAAATCATATGCTTTGTTTCATTACAATGATTATAATCACTTCTTTGTACCATCAGTTAACAGTATTTCTCTCTATTCATTTTAGTTCTTTTTTTTTTTTTAATACTCAGGCATATATAATAATTTAAACCACCAACCAAAGGGCACATTCTGCAAGCCTGCCTCGTGGCCACCAACTCTCAGTCCCTCTTTCCATGAATCTAGAATCCTCAGCTGCTCCATCTCTGGTGTCACTGGATAAGGTCCCGCATTCTGCTTTAGCTCTTCTCCCTTGATGGTCCTAGGGTCCTCTGTTTCTGTACTGTAAGGTTAACCACTCCCCTGTTTTTGTTACAAAACTTCTACCTTTACAATTGTGACTGTCGCAATTAGTCATGATAGCAATTACTCACTACTGAATCCTAAGAATCTTATCCCCATCTCCTTTTACCAGACTCATTTAGACAAGATGAAAACTATTCAGTGGGGACGCTATCTTCCCCCACACACCCTTAAACTAAGCTCCCTCTTGAAACCTTGTAAGCCAGTCACTTTGTGCCCTTAACTGCCCCCTCATTTTAGCTACCAATGTCTAAGTTTACCATCCCTCTCTACCCTGTATACAGAGGGGATAGCATTGATACTTGATCTGAACTTGTCCACTCTTAATGCCATTGTCTGTTTACTCTTCTGTCTCTGTCACTAACCTGTGAACTCCTTGATATTGGGACATCTGATTCACTTCATCCCCAATACCTAGCAATGAGCCTGGTTTCAAACAGACATTCAAATTATTAGCAAATGTGCCCATTCATTCAACAAATATTTTTTGAGCATCTATCTTAGGTCTAGCAATGTTACAGTGCTAGTGGTACAATAGGGAACAAAAGAGACCAACCTCCTGCTTTTTTTTTTTTTTTGAGTTGTATTCTGCTCTGTTGAATGATCAGACAAATGTATATATGACTCAGTAACATGAATGAGTGAGTGAAAAAAGTTTCAGTCTAGGGCTTGGGTGGTTTTTTGGTGCTACTCTAACAGAAATACCACAAGTGGGTGGCTTTAACAAACAGAAATGAATTTTCTCACAGTTTAAGGGGGCAGAAGTTCAAATTGAGGCACTGATTCTAGGGACGGCTCTTTCTGTCTGCTCTGGGGGAAAACCTTGTCACAGCTTCTCTTGTGTTCTTCTTGGCTTTCCGTGAGGACTTCCTCATGGTCTCTATCTTTCCTCTATTCCACGCCTAATTTGCTCTTTTGTATCTCAGATGTGATTGGTTTAAGACATACCCCACTGGTGTCACTAGGGTTAGTGGTACCCTTCTCCCCATGGACCTCCTCCTGCCCCAGATCAGACGGAATCCTTAATCATGTTTATTATCCATTTTAATCATATAGTAATTGCGATAAATATATCTGTAAACTTCTTATATGTAATATTTCTTAGATTCTATGAATACTAACAACAAATTTGTTTTGTAAAATTTTTCTACATTGAATTACAACATTACTAGTTAACTGAAAAAAAAAAAAGAACAAAAAACTTATGTAGCAAGAAGAGCAAAAGAGATCACAAAGAATAAGGCACAGAAAGCTTTTTATTTGTATTTAACTCCAAAGTGCCTATATTAGATACAAGAGGTCGTCTTTTCAACTGCATAGAAAAGCTCTGAGAAACAAAATAAATAAAATGTTGATGCTAATTTGCATATGGGTCTTCAGAGAATTGGAGAATATAAATCTTACAAAAGTTTTATACTTTCCTGCCACTATGATAAACAACACAGCGTGGTGTTTACAGTATGGAGCCAAATTGGCTAAACTAGATCCTGGCTGCTTCAGCACTGACTGGGTAAGTTCCAGCAGATGACTTAGCTTTTCTCTCTCTCAATTTCCCCATCGTAAAATGAAACTAATAATAAACTGTTTGCTGATAAGTTTGTCATGCAGGTTAAACAAGTTATTATCTGTACAGTGCTTAGAACAGTGCCTTTGGTTGGCAGGTTGGTTATGCGCCGTGGAGTTGGTTCCGACTCATAGCAGCCCTGCATAGGGTTTCCGAGGCTGTAAATCTTTACAGAAGCAGAAAGCCTCATTTTTCTCTTACGGAAGAACTGACCCAACTTGTAACCACTATGCTACCAGAGCTCCTTAGGGCAGTATCTAACACTAAGTAAGCACTATATATTGTTGTGTGTCAATGAGTTGGCTCCAACTCATAGTGATGCTGTACAGGGTTTCAGAGAGCAGCCGGTGGGTTTGAACTGCCTACCCTGTGGTTAATGGTCCAGTGCTTATCCTACAGGGCCAAACCTGGACTCAAGCACCATGTAAATATATGAAAAATAAAATAAATCACAGTGTAATTGTCATATATAAAGAAATCTAGACAGCTGCCACTGAGTTGATTCCAACTCTTGGTGATACCACACATGTCCAGGTAGAACTGTGCTCCACAGGGTTTCTCAGTGGCTGAGTTTGGGGAAGTAGATCACCAGGCACCTCTGGGTGGACCCAAGCTGCCAACTTTCAGTTAGCAGCCAAGTGACAAGCCTTTTGTGTCATCCAGGAACTGTCTCATGTCAAATATTTGGGTGTAAATATCCATTTGACTTCAATCTGGCATGACTGACATGTGGTAGCATGGTTTTGTCCAGATAGAGAGAATCTTAAATTATTTTAGCATTTTTTTTCTTTTCTCGCCTCTTCTTTTCCTGTCTTCTTTCTAACTACACTGACTGTTTTTAAAATTAATTTTTGTGTCACTTCTACTTCACTCAAGAGCATGTAACTCTATTGTTGAGAAGCATGCCAACTTTTATGTAGGGAAATAACATATATACAATGTGTTGTAGACTGAAAAAGGAGCCCTAGTAGTGTAGTGGATTAAGAACTGGGCTGTTGACTGCAAGGTCAGCAATTCAAATCTATCAGCTGCTCCACAGGAAAAAGATAAGGCTTTCTGCTCCCATAAAGATGTACAGGCTCAGAACTCTGTACAGGGTTGGTATGAGTTGGAACCAACTTTGCAAACCACCACCACCATAGACTAAAAAACCCAAGGTCAAGTTGAAACAAAAGCCATCAGACCACTTAATTTCTTCACACTCCCATGTAAGCCTAATACACTTTGAGTACTTAATAAGTTAAACAGTATTTTTAAAAATTAGAGTAGAAATAGTAGACTAGGTGGTCAGGACCTGAGAGTAAGTAGAAAAGCTGGGTAAAGCATAAAGAGCTATACTTGAAAGCATCACAAATCTACCAAGGTAAGGAAGAACTGGAGAGCCAAGAATTGTAAGAGGATAAAAGCCTGTAAAGGTCAACAAGGGTCACTTTTCCCCAAGAAATGACTGCCAGTAGAAGTCCTGCCTATGAGGATCAAAAACTCAACAGTGATACTGGCAGCCTCCTGGGGAGGCGGGCAAACTGGAGACTGAGGCCTGTCAATAAGGAGAAATCCTGTAAAATGTGCACAGCTTTGGTATGGGATTTGGACTCCTGATGTGGCGCTGTAGGATCAGTACTGAACTGTAAAGGCTGACAGTTCAAACCAACCAGCTACTCCTCAGAAATCCTATACAGGGTCGCTATGAGTCAGAACCAACTGATGGCACTCAACAACAACAATAACGTGTGAACTAGAATGCAATAGCATTATTTTCTACTCATCATCATGTATGGGTGTGTGGGTGTGTGGGGGGTTATGTGTGGGTGTATTGAAAACTCTATTGTATACACTGCCCAGATTCAACAATTTCCAATACATAGCCAACCCCCGTTATCTATATCATCACCCTTGTTTTTTCTCCTTCTATTGGATTATTTTAAAGTAAAGCAAGCAAGTTTGTATCATCTGTATATTGCAGGTTGTTAATGAGTCTATATAGTGAATAAAAAAAAATGAGTATGGCAGACCCACAGCTGGTTTCCCACTCAACATCCATTCTTCCTCTTCTCTCTCACCCCAATTTTATTCAGGGAGACAATGTGCCTGACCCTCATGTTTCTGTCTTTCTTGCAGCTACAAGTGATCATGTCACACAGGAAATCAGAATCAGTGAGCCTTCTAGGAAAGTTACTTCAAACAGAACAAACTCGGCTGACCACTGCTACCATTCCTTTCTTCTTAACTGTTAGAGAAGCAGTAACTATCTTGTAACTACAAGCTGACAAGAAGAAGGAAGAAAGCCAAGAGTGGCTGAGTGAATAATAAGGAAGAGTCTGCATTAGTGATGGCAAAACAGAGCCTTTGTGCCACCCGTGAACTGCCTACCTCTGACTTCCTGTTACGTAAGAATAAATCCCATCTGCCTGCAGGTGGGTCTCTGTTGTTAAGTGTGCCTTTGGGTTGGTTCTGAACTCAGTGACCCAGTATAGGGTTTCCAAGGAGCGGTGGGTTTGAACCGCTGACCTTGTGGTTCAAACAGACTTTGCAGTCCAGTGTTGTATCCCATTGCACCACTCTGTTACATATAGCCAAATGCAATTTCTAACATAGGATTCATGCATTATCTTATGTTTATGGTAAACCATATAGTGTGTGCTAGTAAAGAATTCAAACATGAAGACCCTAAGGTCCCATCAATATAAATTAAAATAGTTTTTCTTCTCATCAGTTACCAAGTAGCATTAGATTTCATCTCCACAAAGATGCAGGTGTGCAACCCCAAAGATCTCATGGCATATTCTTTACCCCAAAGAAGCAGAACAGAATTTGTTTCTAATTTTGCTTTTTTCCCCTTTTAACTGTGGTAAAATATATAACTGAAAATTTGCCATTTTCACCATTTTTTTACATAAATTGTACTGAGGTGGCATAGATACGTATATAGCAAACTATTTGCCATTTCAACCATTTTTATGTGTACAATGCAGGGATATTAATTATACCCACCATTTTGTGCAACTATCAGCACAATTTCCAAAAGTTTTTCATCACCCTGAACAGAAACTTACTACCTCTTAAGCAATAACTCCACCTAATCATGATTCTTTTAGCACAGAAAGAGCAATGTAATTCTCAGAGGAGTCAGACTCAAAAGAGGCCAAGGGAGACACTTTTGAACAACTGCTTATGAAAGCTTCCTTTGTTTCAACAACCATCTCCAAACAGCAGACTCACCCTTCTGGATGCTGCAAAACAGAAACCATCAATTCCACTGCCAAGGCTCCTGCAATCATGGCCAGACCGGGGCGGCTCACAGTGCACTGCTGGTCCAAGGTCCGGTCTCGGGTTGACTGGAGAGAGACAGTCCACAGGATAAAAGCTGTATTCTGCTGAACATTGGCTGTCTGAAGCATGAATTGCTTCCATGACACAGCTATCCAATATAACTAAATGGTCATCTTGACAAAGGATATGCAGCCTCAGGTATTATTTCATGCTAGTATTAAGAAAAAACAAGATACATAATTGGGTAATTAGCAACTATGAATAAATTAAATATTGAAGGACATCCACCAAAAATGATGGCCTGACTGGATCTTCGTTGTCGTTGTTGTTAGGTGAAGTAGAGCGGGTTCCGAGCTCAGAGTGACTCTATGTACAATAAGATAAAACAATTCCGACTCCATCGTTGTCATGTGTGAGCCCACTGGTGCAGCCACTGTGTCAATCAATCTTGCTGAGACCTACTTTATGCTCCAGTAACTAACCCAGTTCCACTCTTCTGTGCTTAGAGTTAAGACACAGAGACAAAGAAAGAGTAACCAAAGGACAAGTCTCTGAGTCTGCCCTGTCATCCTAACTAAGGAGCTCGTGCCGTTCACTCTTGCAGTCCTTGGTTTGGGTGTCCCTCTCACAGTATGGGCCTCTCATCACCCTGAGTATGATCCTAGGGCTTCAATGCTCCTTAAAAGCGAGGATGGTGAGACTGTGGCTTGCTGACTTGGGACACAGTTATCAGGACAGACAAATCGCTAGAAAAGGACACGGTGTTTGGTAGAGTAGAGGCCAATGAGAAAAAGGGACACCCTCAGTGAGATGAGAGCTACAACAACCACCACAATGGACCAAACAAACTAACAATCATGAAGACGGCATGAGACTGGGCCACATTCAGTTCAGTTAGACACATGGTCGCTGCCAAGTTGGAGCTCACTCAATGGCAACTATATACTGTGGTTCTTAAACAAAAGTCTTCATTAGTTCAACCAAAGAAATCCCCATCCTCCCACTCTGGGCAAGCTAAGAGCTAAGAGGTGGTTAGGGAATGACTCTGAAATTTCCATCTTGTGATCAGATGTGTCGTTACTGTAACTGATCCTTAATCCTTTTTGTTGGCAATAATGAAATAGCAGAACCAATTGCATGAATAGTATAATACCCTACAATAAGTACTGGACTGCAAGCCACAAGGTCTGTGGTTCAAACCCACAGCTGCTGCACAGGAGAAAGATGAGGCTTTCTGTTCTTGCATAGGTTTAAAGTGTTGGAAACCCTATACAGGGTTGCTATGAGTCAGAACCAACTCAACGGCATTTAACAACAACGATATATATGAAATAAACTATTATAACAACTTGATCAAGACCATAGCCATTCTCCTTCACATGGGACAATGGTGATGGTGTGCTGTTGTGTTAGTTTTGAACCATAATGACCCTGTATAGGGTTTTTGAGGCTATAAATCCATATGGGAGGAGAAAACTTCATCTTTCTTCTGAGGAGTGACTGGTAGATTTGAACTGCTGACTTTGCAGTTAGCAGCCCAGCTGGTAATCCATTATGCTATTAGGGTTCCTTCAAAGAAGACAATATTTACTTTTTTTTTTTTTTCCTTTAAATTGGAAGCCAGTCATCCAAAATACATATGAATTTTAAAGGAACACACTTAAAAGGAGGTGAGAAAGTGCTTTACTTCACCAGAAATTGTTATTTGTACTGATAAAAGGCCATTCGGACAGACTCCTGACTGGTGTGTTGTCTTCAATGCTACAGGATTACAGGATCATCCATTTATATAGTGGTGCTGGCTGGTCCAAGAACCTTCACATGTAACCACCTTACACTGTATTTAATGAGTCCTGGTGGCACAATGGTTAAGCACCCTGCTGCAAACCAAAAGGCGAAATTAGCAGCTCAGTGCTTATCCCACAGCACCACACCTGAATTCTTTACATGTAAGTAGGTCTCCTATATGGCATGGGACGTGCTTATACTAAGAAGTTACTCATTGTTTACCTGAACTTTAAAGTTAACTGGGATTCCTGTGTTTTTACCATCCTACCCCATCTTGTAAGGAGCTCTGGTAGTGTAGTGGTTACGAATCGGGCTGCGAACCTCAAGGTCAGCAGTTCGAAACTACCAGCTGCTCCACGGGAGAAAGATGAGGCGTTCTGCTCCCGTAAAGATTAACAGCCTCGGAAACTCTGTACAGGGTTGCTATGAGTCGGAACCGACTCCACGGCACACAACAACAACAACAACAGCCCCCATCTTGTAGAGACACGGGGAGCCTGAGAGATTTCACTGGAATGACGCAGTGAGGCGGCATCAGGAGCAGGCTAGCACCTGGGTCTTTACAACCTCTCGAGCACAAGAGCTAATGCTGAGCTAGCAGGGACAGTCTACCCTGCAGTTTCCTCAGTGAGTTTCCCCACAACATGGTTGGCATCTGAATTGATAATAGTGACTAGGGAACAGCTGCACACAGTTGATGATGCCAATCAAGGCTCAGGGTGGGATAATGTCCTCTCCAGAGAAATGGAAATGTCTGCTCTTTGTTAAAAGACAATACAGCAGTCATAAATTAAAGAGCTGGGTCTCTTTGCCCCAGTGAGCAAGATAGCCTTAAGAAATAACTGGAACCACAAAGAAATCCACTTACATCTCCGGGGGCCACCACATCATTACAGAAATAGCAACCAAGTTTGTAGCCAGGGATGTTGGCAAAAAGGGATGAGCCTAGGAGGTCGGCAGATGCCACAGGGTGGTTGGGACACAAGTCCCCAGCTTCCTGCTGCTTAGGTTTCTTCAGGCCATGTCTCATGACCACAAATGTGTCAAATCCCAGGGCAGCATTGATGACCAGCTGCAGGTGTCAAGGAATAAAAGAAAATGGTTAAGCTAAGAGACATATATGTTTCAACCAAGCCATGGTTAATTTCATATTTGGTCAACCTATTTATTTCCTAAGTATTTACATGTGCATGTAATTAGAGTCTACAAGCTAACGCTAAAAGTTACTTAATACTGAAGGCTTATTAAATCCTAGTGTGGCACTATAAGGTAAAGCACTGGACCACAAGGCCGATTTGAACCACAAGGTTGGCAGTTCAAACTCACCAGCTGCTCCTCAGAAACCATGTACAGGATTGCCGACTTGGCAGCGCTTAACAACAGCAACGTTAAGTGAAAAAATTTGACCAGTGATTTCCACAAATCATCCCATTTAATTTCATTTTAAACTCCCTACAAACATTTGCCATTTATAAATGAGGATAATGAGAGTCAAAGAAGTTAGTTGTGTAACTTGCCCATGATCACTTAGTGGGTAAGAGGCAGGGTAGGTATACATAATCAAATCTATATAGTTCTCAACGGAGCTCTGGTAGCATAGTGGTTACGAATTGGGCTGCTAACCTCAAGGTCGGTAGTTCAAAACTACCAGCTGTTCCGCTGGAGAAAGATGAGGCTTTCTGCTACCATAAAGATTTGCAGCCTTGGAAACCCCATGCAGTGTCGCTATGAGTCGGAACCGACTCCATGGTACTTAACAGCAACAACAACATATAGTTCTCAAGCCTGTTCTTTGCAACATTATGCTATACTCTGCCATGTCCACAGAGTTTTATAGTTTATATTATACTTTATTGAATTGTATAATTCATATAGTATATCATTCATTCCCCACAAACATTTAATTAATTTTTTTTTCATTTATTCCATAAGATCTTAATTGTAATTTAACTTTTCTCCCCAAATTTCTGATTATAAAGTTTAAAAAAATAAAGAAAAACCACATTAAAAAACAAGTAAATCTGTCCATCTATAGTCAGTTGACCTTGGACAAAAGGCTAAAACACATTCAATGGGGAAGGGATAGTCTCGTCAACAAATGGTTCTGGCAAAACTGGAAGTCCATTTGCAGAAGAATGGAATAAGACCCATATCTCACACCATATACAAAAGCAAACTCAATGTGGATTGAAGACCTAAATGTGAACCCTAAAACTATGAAGATGATCATCGAAAAAATAGGGACAAGACTTTTGATAAATGGCATAAATATGCTATCAAACATAAATGACAACACACAATGCACAAGACAAAATAGATGACTGGGGCCTCCTAAAAATCAGACACTCATGGGAATCAAAAGATTTCACCAAAAGAGTAAAAAGAGAACCCACAGACTGGGGAAAAAGTTTGGCAATGACATACCAGACAAGGGATTATTCTCTAAAATTTATAGAACACTTCAACACCTTAAGAAGACAAATAATCCAGTTCAAAAATGGACAAAGGAGAGTAACAGATACCTCACTAAAGAAGACATTCAGGTAGCCAACACACATATGAACATTAGTCATTTTTGTTGTTAAGTGCTGTTGCCATTTATAAAAGGCAAATGTTTGTAGGGAGTTTAAAATGAAATTAAATGGGACGATATGTGCAAATCACTGGTCAAATCTTTTCACTTACCATTGCTGTTGTTAAGTGCAGCCAAGTCGGCAATCCTGTATGGGATTTTCCGAGGAGCAGCTGGTGGACTTTAAACTAGCGACCTTGTGGTTCAGAGTCCAGTACTCAACTGACAGCGCCACACCAGCAGCCATTGCTGCTGTTAAGTGCTGTTGAGTTGGTTCTGACTCATAGCAACCATGTATAGTATTTCCAAGGAGCGGACTAGTGGGTTTGAACTGCTGACCTTGTGGCTCAAACTGAGCCAGTGCATTATCCTGCAGCAGTAAATGTAAATTTACCAAGACTCCATGTAAATCAAAACAACAATGAGGTTATCATGTTACCCCAACATTGATAATAACACTCAAAAACAGAGAAAACAAGTGCTGGTGAAGGTGTGGAGAAACTAGGACCCTTCTACATTGCTGGTGGGACTGTAAAATGGTGCAACCACTGTGGAAAACAGTATGACGCTTCTTCAAAAATTTGGAAATAGAAATACCTATGAGCCAGCAGTCCCTCTGCTTGGTTGATATTCCTTTTTTTTTTTTTTTTTGGTGGATATTCTTAAGAAATAAGAGCTGTGAAACAAATAGATATATGCACAACATGACAAACATTATCTGAGACCACTGTTGTAAAAAGTTAAGAAAAGGTTTTCTGGCTAAAAGAAACATTCTATGATGGTTACCAGGGATGGGAGGGAAGGGAAAAATATTCACGGAGCAGAAAGTTGAAGGCAGTGGAAGACACAGGGAGGAGAGCAATACAGTGAATAGAGGTAAATACTGTTAACTGATGGGACATGGAGGGGATTGCAATCACTGTACTTACACCAAGTGTATGATTTGTTGAATGTGGGATTGATGATCTGTTCTGTAAACTTCCACTCAATTCACAATAAAAAGTTAAAAAGAAAACAAAAATTGCTCAAAATCCCACAGTTCAAACAATTACTATTAGTTTGGAATGTATCTTCTGTAAATGTCTCTCTGTTTGTCTCCCTTCCTCTTTCTCCTCCTCTTCTCTCTCTATTTTTCTGCCCCTCGGTCTCTCTCTACACATGCATAGTCATGAAGAAAGTCATATATGCATGATATTGTGCCTTAGTTAAATGTAACATAATATGCTCTTTTCATATCATTAACATTGTTTTAAAACATAGTTGTAAGAACAAACAAGATGGTGGATTGGGTGGAAGTGTGGTAAGGAGTTCCGCCAGCAACAACACAGAATACCCAACCAAGCAGGCTCAGAGGATGATCCCAGAACTCTGAACCACAAATAAAGGAATATTTATAAGGTTGGAAGGCTTACAGCTAGGGGAATTTGTGTCAGAAGCATGAAATCCATTGCTTTCTAGTTTGAAACACTCAGCTGCTCCAGGAGCCACCATCTTGGGTGGCCCATCAGCAAATGATGGTTCTGTGCACTTTTCTCTCCCGAGCTTAACTTTATTCACTTCACTGTGGTCAATTCTACTTTGAGGCGGCATTTTTTAACCCCAGTCACATTCTGAGTGCCTTCCTACCTTCCGGTCCTGTATCTGACAATGTTTCTCTGCTATTCACAGAGCTTTCAGTGACTAGCAATTCAGAAGTAGTTTGTCACTCTTTCTTTCTAGTCTGTCTTTGTCTGGAAGCTCATCTGAAACCTGTCCACCATGGGTGACCCTGCCAGTTATTTAAAATACTGGTGGCATAGCCCTCAGAATCACAGCAACTCAAGC
>NW_006408704.1:4046322-4050921 GCF_000296735.1 Chrysochloris asiatica
GAGAGAAATACTGTTAATTGATGATACATGGAGGAGATTATAATCAATGTAATGAAACAAGGTATATGATTTGTTGAATGTAAAACTGATGATATGCCCTATAAACTTTCACTCAATCCACAATAAAAACCTTAAAAAAACAAACAAACACATAATTGTGAATGGCTACATACTAGTCAGGAACCCTGAAAGTGTACTGGGTTCCAAGATGGGTAACCTACCAGTTGCTTAATCAAATCTACCAGTTGCTCCAAGGAAGAAAGATGAGGTTTTCTGCTCCTGTAAAGATGTACAGCCTCGGAAATCCTATACAGTGTTGCTATGAGTTGGAAACGACTCCATGGTACACAACCACCACCACACACTGTTAAGACTCTTGGATACTCAAACAATTAGTGCTTGACTACTAAACTACTCCTGGTGTGGTGTTATAGATGTTGTAGGTATACACTGGACTGCTACTAAAAGGTCATTGGTTCAAACCCAATAGCCGCTCACTGGAAACCCTCTACAGGGTCACTATGACTTGAAACTGCCTCAACGGCACTTAACAACAACAAACATAAAAAAAGTACTGATGTTGCACTGTAGGATAAGCTCTGGACTGCTAATCGCAAGGTTGGCAGTTCAAACCCACAAGCCACTCCTCAGAAACCCTATACAGAGTTGCTACGAGTTGGAACCAACTTGAAAGGCACTTAACAACAAGAAGACACCTAAAGGTTGGCAGTATGAACTCACCAGCAGTGCCAGAGACAAAGGAGTTGATTAGTTTCCATAAAGATCACAGTTAAGAAAAGCCGTGAAATCGTTCCACCTGTATGTAACCCATGGGGCTGCCAGGAGTTGCAGCTGACTTGATGGAAACTGGTTTCGTTTTGGGTTTTACATGCTATTACACTATGTACTCGTTTATTTAACCACTCAATACTGCTAACTGCTGACACATGTTATTGTGAAGCGCCGTCGAGTCGGTTCCGACCCATAGCGACCCTGTATAGGGTTTCCAAGGAGCGGCTGGTGAGCTTGAACCACGGACCTTGCAGTTCAAACGGCTTTTTAGTCTGGTGCATTAACCGACAGTGCCACACCAGGACTCTTCCTTCTAGGGTAGCGCACCTTAAAGGATTGTCATGGAATTGGAAGAGCATAATGACAAATATTCTACTGGATGCAGGTGTGTGGAGCAGACTCTTAGATGAAAGTCCTTTGGCACCATGTCACCAGATCACACAAATTACACCTTTGATGGGGGAAAGGGAGGTGAGGTGCACTGAGTCACAGACAGAGCACAGACCCCTGGCCCCCATGTACTCTACCTTTCTCTTGCTCGCAGCAATGACAGTAGGAAGCCACCGACTTTCCCTGGTGTCCATCAAGAGGAAAATGACATCATGGCTGTCGATGAGTTGTTCCAGCTGCTCCACATCCTTGCGGGCTTGCTCTAGGGTGATGCTGGAGAAATTCACTGGGTGTCCAGGCATGGGGATGCTCATATTGAACCCTTGAGCATTCTAGGGAAACGTGCAGATGCGCTTAGTGTGAAGCAAAGAGACAGGCTGCAGACATCACAGCTCATGTTTCCCCAGAGCTACAAGCAGGTATGTGTGGTCTCTGGCTTGATTAGATTGCTATCACTTACCCTACCCACGCCCTCAGCTTCTTCATTTCACTGAAGTACTGTCTCCCTCAGCTTCCTGAAATAGGATGAACAGGATGATCCCAGTTCCAGAGTAGGAGGGGGAATCACTTCCTGTCGAGGCTATGAGAAAACAGTATCTGTGGCTCCTTCCTATCTTCTGAAGCCAAGAAATGTCTCACAGTGCCCTCTGACTGCTCAAGCACCCTCTTTCCAGCCAGATTGACTCTCCCCAACTGCCCTCACCTCGATCCTCACAGTGTGCAACACTGCTACACAGCTCGTTCTCACAAAAATCATGTAACAAATTCACATATGACTGGAATGACTGATTGTTGGTGTTAAGTGATGTCGAGTCAGTTCTAACTCATAGCGACTCAGTAGTGTTTCCAAGAAGTAGCCAGTGGGTTTGAACTGCTGACCTTGTGATTAACAGTCCAGTGCTTATCCTAAAGTGTCACACCAGGAATACAAAGTGTCAACCAGGATACTGGAATGACTGATAGTCTTGCCTTAATCTTCTCAAGGACATATGCATTTAAAAAACAAAACACAAAACCCCATCATCAGTTTCCTTGCTAACTTTTAGCCATTATAATCTAGCTGGAGTCTGGAGACAGGAGATGGGTTTTGCTCCTTGCCCCAAAGTAGAAGCTGTCCTGTTGCTTGAGTTGTGGCGAGCCAGGGTCTTTCCCTGGGGCTCTGAACCATTTTCCAGTCCATGGCCCCACAAGGTCTCAACAGATTAACAGTGAGTCACATGTGGAATTATCGGAATCAGGCAAATGAACTTTCCACAGAGAAGAAGAGTGTTCTACAATCAAAAGCTGCCTTCCTCCCACCACATGCCACCTGCCACAGAGAAAGGAAGCATGGGAAAACGTCAAAGTTTTCATTCATTTGCCAAAACCCCTTATTTATAGGAACTTTTTTTTTTTAATAGTACAGCACACATAAGTCTTTTGCAAAAAAAAAAAATCTATTTTTGTACATAACAGATACTTCAGCCTTATCATCAACTTTAGACCTACTCTCTGGAATTCTAAAGAAGGGCAGTAACAATAACAGCTGCAACATCAAAAAGACTAGGAAGGAAAAGGTTGTAAACCCAGCAAAAAGGGCAACCAGGCAGCAAGGGCTTCAGAAAGAATAAAAGTTCCCAGACAAGTTAATTTCAGCAACGAGAACAGCACAAAGATGGTAAGAGGACCTCAGTAAGTAAGTAAGTAAATAAGTAAGTGTTGTTTAGAGCCGTTGAATCGGTTCCAACCCCACAGCAACCCTGAATAGGAGTTCTGAGGTGGGTTTGAACCACCTACTGTGTGGTTTAAAATGACTTGGCAGCCCAGTGCATTATCCTGCAGCGCCACACCAAGACTCCAAATAAGTGTTGTACCAGGTGCCAAATACTGTAACAGTAGTTAAAGCAACTACAGCAGTAGTTATAATGCTAATAATACCATCCTCCTAGTGTGGCACTGTAGGGTCAGCATTGGACTGCTAGTCACAGCTTCAGGCCAGCTCATCCTCAGAAATCTATACAGGGTTGCTATGAGTTGGAACCGACTAGATGGCACTTAACAACAACTACACTGGTATATTGGGGAGTGCAGTGGATCCATATGATAAGCACTACAAGCACTGGGCTGAGAACCACAAGATCATCGGTTTGAGCCCACCAGCCGCTCCAAGGAGGAAAGATGAGGCTTTCTGTGCCAGTACAGATTTAAAGTCTCTGAAACCATATATAGGGTCACTAAGAGTCAGAACAACAACTGGTATATTACAAGGAGCCCTGGTAATGTAGTACGTTAGGAGGTGGGTTGCTAATCTGAAGGTCAAAAGTTCGGATCCACTAGCTGTTTGGTGGGAGAAAGATGAGGTTTTCTATTCTTGTAAAGATTTACAGCCTCAGAAACCCTCATAGCAACTCTGTATAGGATTTCCAAGGCTGTAAATCTTTGTAGAAAACCTCCCTCAGAGTGGTTGGTGAATTAAAACTGGTCAGCAGTTTGAAACTACCAGCTGTTCCGCAGGAGAAAGGTGAGGTTTTCTGCTCCCATAAAGACTTACAACCTCGGAAACCCTGTACAGAGTCACTATGGGTCGGAATCAACTCTACGGCACTTAACAACAACAATGGAACCCACTACCTTAGGGCTCCTTAGAGCATAGAATAAATGCTTATAATTGTAAGTCACTAGATAGGCACTATTGTCAAGCAGACACCAAAATAACATGCAACTTCAATGGCAGGAAAGCAACTTATTCTTAGTTCTTTTGGTACTTAATACATTTATTGTTTTTAGTGCCATCAAGTAAATTCCAACTCATAGCGACCCTGTACAAGGTTTCCAAGGCTTTAAATCTTTGCTGGCACAGAAAGCCTCATCTTTCACCATCAGAGCAGGTGGTGGTGTGTTTCAACCACTGACCTTGTAGTTAGTTGTTGTTGCTAAGTGTTGCCAAGTTGGTTCCAAGTCATAGTGACCCTGTATAGGGTTTTTGAGGAGCAGCTGTAGACTTTGAACTGCTGACCTTGCGCTCCAGTGCATTAACCTGCAGCGTTATACCAGGACTCCTCGTCATTAGTGGTGGTGATGTGCTGTGAACTCGATTCTGACTCATAGCAACTCTGTATAGGGTTTCCAAGGCTGTAAATCTTTATGGGAGCAGAAAGCCTCATCGTGATCCCACAGAACTTCTGGTAGTTTCCAACTGCTGACCTTGAGTTTAGCAGCTCGACTTGTAACCACTATGCTTGTTGTTGTTGTTATGTGGAGTCGGAACCGACTCATAGCAACTCTGCATAGGGTTTGTTGTTGTTGTTGTTGTTATGTGGAGTCGGTTCCGACTCATACCAACTCTGCATAGGGTTTGTTGTTGTTGTTGTTGTTATGTGCCGTGGAGTCGGAACCGACTCATAGCAACTCTGCATAGGGTTTGTTGTTGTTGTTGTT
>NW_006408704.1:4051021-4055734 GCF_000296735.1 Chrysochloris asiatica
TCGCTATGGGTCGAAACCGACTCGACGGCACTTAACAACAACAACAACAACACTACCAGAGCAGTGCTTAATCAATACTACTGAATTAAACTCAGTGAATGATGTTCCTCAGGTACACTAAAGGACAAAACCATCAAAGGTGCTTCTATAGCAAGGATGTCTAAATTGGAAGACTAACTAAACAGAGGAACTTCAAGAGGTAGGCTGATTTGGGAAGGGTCAGAGAGCCTCTTTAAGCACAGTATAAACGTATGTTTTGAATCTAACTCTGGCCAGATAAAAAATGATTAAGCATGAAAGATGCAAAGTCTGTTTTGCTAGATGACCTAAAAATAAATAAATAAGCAGAAACAAAAACCAAACCAGACCTAAAAACAAACAAACAAACAAAAGAACAGCTGGAAAGATTTTGAGCCAAATGAGAAGAATGAGGTATCTCTTATCATCTGGTGTTTTTAAAATAAATAATGCAACTCAAAAATAAGAAATAGCTAGAGTCCTGGTGTGGTGCTATAAGAAGACAAGCACTGAACTGATAACCACAAGGTTGGTTGTTCAAACCCACTAGCTGTTCCTTGGAAACCCTATGCAGGGTCGCTGTGAGTTGGCACCAACTTGATGGCACTTAACAACAACAACAAAGAGTAAAAAGTGTAACTTTCAGCCTTGCCTTCCTGTTTTACAGAAGTCCATAAATCTGTACTCAGTAACTATAAATTATTTTAGTGATGGAGGAAAAGTAAAACCTTACATTGGAGCCACCATAAATACTATTTTTGAACAAGGTGAGATATAAAAATATACACACCCCACAAAAACTCAACATAAATTCCTATTGTACCATGTAACTTACAAGACGTTTTTTCCATACATTCTTCAAATATTAATATTCCTGATAATATATGAGAGTTTTGTCTTGTTTTTTAATCCCCATCTCCAAGATGGGGACACAGAGACCCAGTACCTAGTAGTAAGTGGCAGGTGCTGGATTCTTCCACTAATACCATAGAGCCTCATTCTTCAAAACTCAAAAACTTAAAGGTACAGAATAAAACCTCTGATGTTCCCCAAAAAGCATCAACATACCACTCCAGGGAATATTTTCTGAAGCCGGTCTGCTGCAGCCAGGGCCTTGGCCTTACCACCCACTAGACAATCTTCAAATTCATAGAGAGGTTGCCTCACAGGATTGGAGTAGGAGACCTTGGCATTGTCCACAAACGTGATGTGTCTGACGCCCCAGCCCTGTATGGAGACAGGATATCATGGTGTGTCTCTGATGAACAGTTCACAATGCATCTCTCATCATCTCCCAAGAAGCAGTTTTGCTTTAGAGTAGCCTGAGGACCTCAAAATAAAGGCAGCTTCAAAAATTGAACTGTGCAAATTCTTTAATCAAGAAAATGTCAACTTCCTTTAAAAAAAAACAAAGTAATCACATAGTCAGTGCCTGGTGTCCTGCAGTACTGAAACTGAGAGAAGTCACAGTGAGTCTGACTAAATACTCATTATTTTTGACAAGGGCACCAGAGAAAGATTTGGAGGCAAGTCCCATAAGAACTGTCTAGCTGCTGTCTTAAAAGGATTAGCAATTGCCCACAAACGCCTTTGGCTCTTCTTAATGCATAATTCAGTAAAAATAACAACTCCTCTTGAAACTCATATGAAGGTGGAATGAATGCCTCAAAAGAAAAGCAGCTTACAGCTTATTTCCCACTCTGTAGACTACTCTGTAGACTATTCTGTACCATTTCTCCAAGAGGCAAAAGCCGTGTTAATCATCTGGGAGTTGGAGGATGACGCTATAGTCTCAGAAAGAATTTTCAAGATTTCATAGACTTTATGACATCTCTTCTAAAGTTTTATAAGGCCAAAACATTGTAAAGTTGGGAAGGGATCTCTAAACTCCTTAGACCAATCCCTTTGTTTTTAAAATATAAAACTGATGCTCAGAAAAAATCTGTTTCACTTAGGGACAAAATGAAAACATATACCTTTTTTGTGTGTGTATTTTAGTAGATCATAAATAAGCATAGTGATCCAGTGGTCCAAGAGAAGCCCCCTACAGGACTGGCTACAAAACTAATATTCTAGTCTCATTTAAGGTCATTTTAAGTGTCCTTCCATTAAGGCCTCTGGGGTTCAATTAGGCTGATGATGCCATGAAACAATGAACAAGGAAAGACCCAAGATTTGTTTTCAGGATTGAGAATGACAGACCACAACCCACCTTTCATAAGCAGAGTTTAGATTACCTCTTAGTTTTGAAGCCTCCTGGTAACTCTTGGGTCTACCCACCCAGTTTTGTAAGTTTTCACCAGCTAAGAATTGACCCAACAGCAGTTTACAATGGAGGGGAAATAAAGGTATGGAAACTGCAAAAGTCACTAATGCTTGGTTTGGAGAAATTGAATTCTGAAGAATTTTTTGCATTCCTTAAGCAATTGCTGAGTGGATAGCAAAGGAAGGCAGTCTGGGAACATGCCGGGCAGTGGGTAGAAAGCCAAACAAAAACCACATGCCTTAGAGGTTTGTCACATGCAGGTGGACTTTTGCACTTAACTTTTGGTTTCCTGGAATG
Organism: Chrysochloris asiatica; assembly: GCF_000296735.1. Lineage (NCBI taxonomy): Eukaryota > Metazoa > Chordata > Mammalia > Afrosoricida > Chrysochloridae > Chrysochloris > Chrysochloris asiatica. The sequence continues at coordinate 4,053,603 of NW_006408704.1, forward strand.
CTACACAGTTAAATGGCTAATCTGCAAAGATTAAAGAAAATTACAATACTCAATGCTGGTGAGGGTGCGGCAATGAGATAGCTATTTTACTGGTTGAGAATGTAAACTGATGACTTTTCTAGGAAACAATTTCACATTTTGCTTCAAGAATATAAGTGTTCATATCCTCTGACCCACTTTCAGCAATCTATACTAGGGAAATCATCTGAAATGCTGACAGAGAGTTAGTCACATAAATGTTCTTTGCAAATTATAAATGCAAAATGTTGGAAAGTATGCTGATGCCTAAGAGTAGGAGAATGTTTTGGTGAATTATGTTTCATCCTATAGGAAGGCACATTCTACAGTCAGTAGAGATTCTTTGTAGACATCATTTCTAATGACATGGGAGATAAAAGCAGGGACATAATTATTACATACCAAATAAGAGGTACCCACAGACACTGGAAGGAAACTGGTGAAAAGTAAAGAGAGCTTCTGAGGGTAGAAAGAGGGCACCTGTTTTTCTTGATTGGTAACTTCTATACAGGCCGTCCCAGGGTTATGAACGAGACCAGCAGGTCAGTTGGAACCAATACATACACTTCTTACTGAGCCTTTATTTAGTACAAGAAAAGGATTGAAGTCTTTTCAATTACTTGAAAGCTGTACATACAGAAAGTGAAGAAGACTGTGGTAAAGAATTTGCTGGAAATAGGGGTTTGGTTCCATTGGTTCAAAGTTTTGAAACACAAGGACTGACTGTACTTTCAAATTTCTATAATGGGTCTACATTGATTTTATAATTTTTAAAAATTGGTAATAAAAATTAAGCATATAATTCAATTCTAGAAACTAGAATAAGAACAATAAAATAAATTTGACACAGGAGGAAAGACTTAATAAAGATACAAATACAGATTAATGAATCTGAAAAGTGAAACAAAACAAAATTCCTGAAAAATTATAAAGTCAATAAATAAACACAAAAGTTGGTTCTCCAAAATGACTTGGTAAAAATTAACAATTTATCCAGTCTCTGGCAAGATGGAAAAAACCCCAAAACAAAACAGAAAAAAAAACAGAAGAACACAAATATACAGCACTAGGAATGTGAAAAGATTTAAAAGAAGATAAAGAGAAGACTTAAAAGAAACAGAGAAAAGTGTTTAACTACTTTGTGCCAATTAACTTTTAAATTTCCACCATTCATCTGCCTGTTATATTGTTGTGACTTGTGCGTTACTGTGATGCTGGAAGCTATGCCATCAGTATTTTACATACCACCAGCTGGTTCACCCATGGTGGACAGGTTTCAGTGGAGCTTCCAGACTAAGACAGACTAGAAAAAAGGATAGGTAGACCATTTCTGAATAGGTAGCCATGAAAATTTGATGAAAAGCAGCAGAACATTATCAGATATAGTGCCGGAAGGTAAGCCCTCAGGTTGGAAGGCACTCAAAATACAACTGAGAAACGGATGCCTCCTTAGAGTTGATTTTAATGACATGGATGGAATTAAGCTTTCAAGACCTTCATTTGTTGATGTGGCACAGCTCAAAATCAGAAGGAACAGCTGCAAACATCCATTAATAACTAGAACGTGGACTGTATGAAATATGAATCTAGGGAAATTGGAAGTTGTCAAAAATTAAATAGAAAATATTGGTCTTTCCATGTGCAGAAAAAAAGAGTGATGACACTGAAGATGCTTGGAATCAACTAATCCAATGGACCAATGAAGCATGTGAACATCAGTCTCCATGACTCTGAAACCAGAAGAACCAGATAGTGTCCAGCTACCACAACCAACTCTTCTGAAAGGAATCACATTATAAGGTCCCAGACTGAGTGGGAGAAAATGTGGAACAGAACTCAAAATTATTAAAAAGGCCAGGCTTAAAAGTCTGAGCTGATTTCTCTTCTTTGTATTTAAATGTCCCAGTACATCCCCTTGTAGACTAAGCCGCGCCTGACCCAAACCATGATATTTTCAATCACCTCATATGCATGTTATTGAAAGACTCTCTGGGCAAATTATTGAATGATGCAGAACGCATCAAGAAAAGATGGAAGGAATACACAGAGTCATTGTACCAAAAGGAAATGGTTAATGTTCAACCATTTCAAGAGGTACCATATGAACAAGAGCC
>NW_006408704.1:4058709-4089167 GCF_000296735.1 Chrysochloris asiatica
TGCTATGAGTCGGTTCCGACTCAATGGCACCTGACAACAACAACATAGGGTCTCTATGAGTCAGAATTAATAGACTTGACAGCACCTAATATCTATAATTTTTTTAATTTAGATAAAACGGGTAATTTTTTAGGAAACCATAATGACTAAACTGATTCAAGTGGTATGAAATCCAACAAAGACAAGCAACATAGAAGATCCCCTCATCCTCTCAACAAATTCCAAAAGGCTCTACTCCCAAGAGGACTGATACTGAAACCATCAAGGAAAAGATAATTCATACTTCAAGATAGTTGAGGAGTGCAGATAAACCAGCGAATATGCAAAGGCACCCAAAGGAAAAACCTTACTATAGGTTGGCTTGACTTGGTAATGCAAGATGTGAAAAATACAAATGAAATTTTAAAAAAACAATATCAAATACAAAAGTTTAATGAATTCTCATTAAGTCAAGTAACAAAACAGAGAGGCCCATTCTCACTGCTGTTATTCATCATTACTATGGAGTCTTAGCCAATCCTGCACAGCAAGGAGAAGGAAAAAAACATATCAGTACTAGTGTAGAATACTAATCAACTGATACATTGAAAAAAATCAAATAAAGAACTACTAAACTAAGAGAGCTTTAGAGAGATGGTCAAATAAAAGATAAATATGCAAGACTCATTGTCTTCCCTATATACCTGAAATAGTGACCTGGACACTTTAATGGGAGAGAGTATCTATAAAAGAAAAAATAATTAAATACATAGAAATAAATAAGACATGTGCAAGACCTAAAGAAACATTAAGATGAAGATGATGCAGATAAATGAAGAGATACACCATACTTCTGAAACTATGGATCAATACTATAAAGATGTCAATCCTTCCCAATTTGTCTACCAGTTAATTACAATTTCAATGAAAACTGTGAGAAAGAATATAGAATAAATCAATCAGTGGAACAAATAAAGAGTACAGAAAGCAACCCATGTATATAAAAGGACTTAGTATTTGATAAAGGTGGAAAAGAGAATTTGATTATTAAATGAATGTCATTAAAATAACTGACTACTCATTTTCAGGGAAAATATACAAAAATAAATTCCATGTTGATGAAGATCAAAACATTATTTAAAAAACTGTTCTATCAACTATAAAGGAAAACGTTAAGAGACTCAATAACATAAAAATTTTAAACTTGTATATGGCTAAATATTTTATCACATTACAGAATAAAGGTTAACAACAACAATTTTTAAAGAATGCAAATCAGTAAAAGAAACACAGCCCGAAGTACATGAATAGAAAAAATAAAATTCACAAAAGAAATAAAAATAAAAACTCACTCTCACTAATTAAAGCAATTTAAATTACAATAATGAAATGTGACTTAATCAACTGGACTGAGAAAAAATTAAATATTGATATACTCAATTTGGCAAGAGGGTGGAAAAAGCTCTGTCACATGTTTCTAGTAATATAATGTTCTTAGAAGATAATTGAGTTTGACAAAATATATACAAGTTATACATTCTAACACAGATACAAAAAGATGTAAGTATGAAAATGTCCAATTCAACACAGTCTCTTTTTTAATGAAAACAACCTAAAACAGATTAAATAAACTGGGAATATAATCACATAAGAAAATATTATGTATATATAAATTTGGAAGATAACCCAAATTGTTAAAGATAAAAACATTAAGATAAAACCTGTCATAGACAGTACAGGATCCAATATAGTTTTATAAGAAAAAATATATAAATAACAAACAACAGCATTCTCTCTATATCTTTATATATCCATATGAAATCTTCTGGGACAGATAATACTGCAAACTATCAATGAAATCTGGTTAAATCTGGGAAATGGGACTTTGGAATGGGAATGGAGAGAGATCTTACAGTCCTATATTGATTGAATTTGTATACTAAAAGCATGTATTACTTTCACAATTGAAACGATACTGAAAATAGAAGAAAGGGAATGAGGGAGAGAAGGAAAAGTTGGGGGTGGATGAACCTGGAAGACTGGAGGCAATCATGTACAGTAAAACCAGAGGAGAAGCCACAGTGTTAAAGGTACCATTCAGTACCTGCCCACTTACCATTAGTATTCTAGCTACATTACAACCCAAGGTGCCAGCTCCAAGCAACAGACATTTGACAGACACAACCTTGTCCAAGTCCAAAGTAGGGACCAATCTCCAGCACATCAATTTGAGATTTAGATCCACAGATGACTCAGCTAGCCTAGAAAATGAAAGAAGCCATTATTTACACCCCAATCTTGTTCTCAAACAGGAAAATAAATCATGAGGAAATTGGGATCCATGGGAGAATAGGATGAAGCCTGAGAGTAAACAGGGAGGAGAGATTTCACAGTTTGCCACAGCTTGCATGCTGCTGTGCACTAAGAGTTGCTGCTAACTCATAGTGACCCTACAATACAGAGTAGAACTGCCCCATAAGGGTTCTAGGTTGAAATCTTTACAAGAGCGGATTATCAGGGCTTTTTTTTCCCAGTAGAACAAGTTGGTGGTTTTGAACTGCCAACCTTTCAGTTATTACCCCAGTGCTTAACCAGTATCACCAGGGCTCCTTGCATGCCAATATATTCCTCAGCAATTGCTAGTGGTGGGCCACACATTTGATATGGCACTTCTAGTAACTAAGGTGAAAATGGACTCTTGTTGCAGTTGTCGAGTACCATCGAGTCAGTTCCAACTCATAGCAACTGTGTGTAGGGTTTCCAAGGAGTGGCTGATGGTTTTGAACCTCCAGTCTCGAAGTTGGCAGTGCAGAGCTTCTCCTATAGCATCACACCAGGACTCCATAGGAGTTATAGAGCACATCAGTAAAGGCTGCATTTATATCCTCTCTTAAATACAATACTATTTTCCTTGAAATATTCCCAATTATGTCCTTGAATGTAGCCCAACAGCACCAAGTTACAGGCTGTGGGTGAGGTGTATAGGTCTGAGGATCTGAGCCTGAAGCAAGGACAAAATTTACACTGTCTAGATGGACTACAAGGAGTTCTGATAGCATAGTGGTTACAAATCGGGCTGCTAACCTCAGGGTCAGCAGTTCGAAACTACCAGCTGTTCCATGAGAGAAAGATGAGGTTTTCTACTCCCATAAAGATTTACAGCCTCAGAAACCCTGTAAAGGTTCACTATGAGTTGGAAGCGTGTAATCACCACCACCACCAGATGGACCATATGTTCTTCAGGATATCCAGAATGAATACTAATTCTTATAATCAGACTGAAATTCAGCATCAGACAGCACAGAGCAGGGTCAGTGGGAACGTAGCCCCAGGACAGGGGGTAAGACAGTCATTCTGACAGACCTAATGCCACAAAAAGTCCTAAGGCAGAAGGCAACATTGCAAGTGTACCTTTTAGGGTCCATGCACTCACTGAGGTTCACCATCCTTGGTCCCATGCCTCCTTTCTGGTTCTTCTCCCACCCGACTGCTTTGGGGCAATCTTAAGGCAAATAAAACAACAAGTTTAATGAAAAAGAGAAGAATGAAAACAAGTAAGAAAGCAGAAAACTTACTTTAATAAGATCAATATTCACAACGACCCATGCATCGATAAACTAAGAGTTTAGCAGGCCATGGTTGCCTCCCATCATCCTGGGCTACTAGAAATCTTTGCTGTTGTTCTTAAGGGCCGTACCGTCGATTCCAACTCATCGCAACCCTGTATAGGGTTTCCATGGAGCAGGTGTTTGCAGTCCAGTGCACTATCCTGCAGCACTATGCCAGCACTCTTTAGAGAACTGAGCAGTTTTTTTTTCTAGAGGGACTTCTGAAATAGCCCTGAAATCTGTCCTAAGGTGCCTCATCTTCTGCAATTACTGGAAGTTGTATAAAACAAGACAATCATCTTTGGGGTGGGTATAACTATGTGAGGGCTCCTTTCACTGTAAGACTTTGAACTTGTGAGTTCAGCAAGTCCCTTGTGTCCTCATTCTATCATGTCCTTCTGCTCAGCCTCACAGCTCCCAGTTGACTATACCTGTTAAAATGCTCTCTCCTTTACGCTTATTCGTGTCCATTCAGACTTTCCTTTTCCCTAACTTATCACTTCTTCATGGATCTCTCTTTTACATGCTGTAGGATAAGCACAGGGTGGCTAATCGCAAGGTCAGCAGTTCAACCCTCCAGCTGCTTCATAGGAGAAGGATAAAGCTTTCTGCTCCAGTAAAGGTTTACAGCCTCGAAAACTCCATACATGGTTGCTATGAGTCCGAATGGACTCGATTGCAGTGGGTCTGGTTTTGCTAATAGTAGTGTCGAAGGAGCCCTGGTGGTGCTCACTGTAAGTTTGTGGGTTTGAACCCACCAGTCTCTCCACAGCAGAAAGATTTAGAGCCTCAGGAACGGTATGGAGTAGCTCTACTCTACCAGCTGGAGTTGACAACAGTGAGTTTATGGCAGCCTCAAGCAGCCTTGGTGGTGCAGTGGTTTATGTGCCCCGCAGTGGCTCCATAGGAGAAAAGACTTGGCAATTTGATCCCATAAAAATGACATCCTAGGAAACCCTACGGGGCAGTTCTACTCCGTCCTGTAGGGTGTCACTAGCAATCAGAATGGTCTCCATGGCACAGAAGGGCAAGAGCAGTAGCCCCTGCAACTCCAATCCCAGCAAAAAATAAGATTCTTGTGGCTAAGTATGCTTTAAAAATGCTCCTACATCTATATTCTATATCCGCCCCCAGCATCCAAATCTGGACATTCATATTGCACATCAGGAAGACAAACACCCTGAGAAACCTACAGAGAAAAATCCAGTTTATTTTATTTGGCTTTGTGTTTTCCAAACTTACTTAGATCTCCAAACCTCCCTCCTTTGCCCCTAAACACTAATTAATATTTCATAGGGCACATTCAGAAAAATGCTGTTCTATGCTATGATTGGAAGATTGTCTAAAAAATCTCAAGTGCTTTGGTGAACATTCTTGCCAGCGCCTCATCTTAACTGAAAGCTAGTTCCTGGTGAGACGGCAGTCATGTGAGCTTGACCCCTCACTCCCTCACACTCCCTACATCTCAGAACTTTTCTTTCTCATTGAATCCCCACTGCTCATACTGAAGTGTCAACTTCTTAGCAGGAATTCTACATGTTGTTTCAGTCAGTCAGAACTTCCCCTTCCAGCATAACCTCCAGTATCTGCAGGAATATAAACTCCTTCACCTAAACCCAAGATGTACAAGGACTGCTTGTTGTTGCTGTTAAGTGCTGTCAGGTAGCCCTGTACAGGGTTTCTGAGGTGCAGCTGGTAGGTTTGAACCACCAACCTTGTGATTAGCAGTCCAGTGCTTATCCTGCAGTGCCACATTCAGGCTACACAGAACTGCTAAGGGTTGTTTGATGTTTGTTTTCACTTGCACACTTTTGTTTGGCTAGTTTCCTATTTTTAGATTTCTATCAACATCTCTATTTTCCTTTCCTCGGGAATGCTCTAGCTTTTGGGTTTTGGTTTTTAAAATAGTATTGCTTAACACAATTATGGAACTTAGAAGGTGTTGATTTTGTTTACACAATCTTTCCATTCTGGGATAGGATATCCAACTGGAAACCATGGGCTAATTATCTTTGAAACTTCCTTGAGGCCCTGATTTGGCTGGGGCATCATTCACAGCAAGAAACCAGAATACAAATGTCTTTTCCCACTTTGAAGTCAGGCACCGGGGGTGGTCTCCTTTTTAAGCCATGGAAAATTAAAACTAAAATAATAGGTTTGAGATTTTTAAAGAGTGTAACATTTGAATATTCTTTTTCCAAGGGGGAAAAAAAGAGTTCAAACCTGTAATTAATTCGTATTTTGCTTGACTTCTTTATTAACCTCATGTTAAATTAAAAATGCCTTTCTACTACATAGCATAAATGAGCCCTGGTGGTGCTCTGGATTAAGCACTGGGCTGCTAACCAAAAGTTCAGCGGTTCAAATCCATCAGCCCCTCTACAGGAGAAAGATGAGGCTGTTGCTTCCACAAAGATTGACAGTCTCAGAGCCTTAGGGAACACTTCTCTCTTCTCTCAGGCCTTACCAGTCAGAATTGATTCCCAGCAGTGGTGGGAATGCATAGCACAGAACTTGACAAGAACTATGGACTCAAAATCTAGTACTATAATTAATAACCCCAGTCTCAGCTTCCTCCCATTATACAGACAAAAAATTATGATACAAAACAAATGTCATTTTAAAAAACACTTTTTTACTCATAAAGTTATAGTCATTTCTAAGAAAACTTGATACACTTTAAATTTGTATCAATAATGAAATATACTACATATGACAATAACAATTCATCTACCATATCTGCCCCCACATAATCCACACTCATAAAATATACCCAAAATAACAAAACGGTTGTCGGTGATTGCATGTTGCTGTAATGCTGGTAACTATGCCACTGGTATTCCAAGTACCAGCAGGGTCACCCATGGTGGACAGGTTCAGTGGAGATTCTAGACTAAGACAGACTAGGAAGAATGGGCTGGCAATTTACTTCTGAGAACAAGCCAGTGAATATCCTATGTTTTACAACAGAAAATACAGTGCTGGAAGGTAGGAAGGTAGTCAAAATCTACAGTGGCTGCAAACAACGGAGTGAGCAGACCCATGACTTGAAGATGACTCAGGACTCACTGGACGACATTTATACAGAAGGTTGTCACGAGTCAGAGCTCAATCAGTTGTCCCACTCTACCTACATACTGAGAAGGGATGCACTCTGGTAGCATAGTGGTTACAAGTCAGGCTGCCAACCTCAAGGTCAGCAGTTCGAAACTACCAGCTGTTCCATGGGAGAACGATGAGGCTTTCTGCTCCCGTAAAGATCTACAGCCTCAGAAATCCTGTACAGGGTCGCTGTGAATCAGAACCGACTCCACGGCACATAACAACAACAACCCACCTGATTTGGAGTCCTGGTGTAGCACTATGGGTTAATGCATGAAACTGCAAAGTCATCTGAACTGCAAGGTTGGCAGTTCAAGCTCACTATGTCGCTATGGATCAGAATCGACTCAACAGCACTTAACAACAACAACCACACGCCTGCTTTGGCTTCTGATAAAGGATAATTATAACTAAAAACAACAATCATGAGGTAATATTTTTTAGGGGGAAATTAGCTTCTGTGTTCCTATGGTTGGGCAACCAGGAGACCCACATCAGGGACAGAAAGTTACGATGAGGGGATCTCTCCCTCCTCCAGGCAGAGTCTGCTACCTGTGTGGCAGTGGTCTGAATGTCATTCCTATCAGCTACACTGTCCTTGCAATTATGCAATATTTTAGCAATACCAAAAAGCATTATGATACTAATACCTTCAGTTCACATCATTATATAGCATTCACACCTTTGCTTCCTAAATATTAGAAAACATTAATTTATTTGAAAAAACATTGCCCTTCTTAAATTGAATAATCCATAATCAATAGCAGTTATAAAGAAGATACACTGAAGGCATTATTGGACAACAGAAAACCGCTTTTTCAAATGAAAATGGACAGCATTTCCTGGTGAGTAGGAAGTATAAGGAACCTAGCATCTTCATCATAAAAGTAAAAAGACAGGGTAAAAATTACCCTATAGGGTTGAAGGAGGGATTAAACAGGAAACACAGGGAAGGTACCTACCTAATGGTCTGCTTGGAAAAGACCAGGCACTCACTGCATATTCGCGAACACTCACCTCATTCATTCTCCTCAAAACAAACTACAGCTGCAGTTTCATAAGACAGAGGTTTTATTAACTTCCAGTAAGTTATCATTAGAACCAAACCCACTGCAGTCAGGTCGATCACGACTCATAGCGAACCTAAAGGACAGGTTAGAACCGCCCCCTGAGGTTTCCAAGGCTGTAAATCTTTATGGGAGCAGACTGCCACCAATGGAGTGATTGGTATGTTCAAAGCACCGACCTGTTGGGTTGTACCCAAGGGCTTTAATCATTGCACTACCAGGGCTCCTTTAGTTAACATTATCTTTGTTGTTGTTGTTAAGTGCAACTCATGGCAACCCTGAATAGGATTTCTGAGGGGCAGCTGGTTGGTTTGCACCTTGTTAGCAGTCCAGTGCTTATCCTACAACGTCACATCAGGACTCCAACATTATCTTTAGTTAACATTATAAGGAAGCTATCTTAGAATGTGCCAGGAGAGGATGCTAAATCAAATGCAAATATCTGAAGACATCAGAAAAGCAATGGATGTCTTAAGACTCTAAACTAAAAATGTTAGCAGTTTCCTCCTTTGGCTGACTTTGCAGAGTACTCTGTCAATCTTTATAAAAATCCTACAGATAAGATCACATACAAAATGTCATCAGAGTCAATCCTGAATCCTTTTGCACTCTAGAAATAATATATCAGAAGATATTCTAACACCGTGAAAGTACTTTGTTGTGTTAAGTGTGGTTGAGTTGGTTCCAACTCACAGTGACTGAGTTTCCAAGGAGTGGCTGGTGAGTTTGAACCGCTGACCTTGTGGTTCAAAGTGACCTTGCAGTCCAGTGCATTATCCTGCAGCACCACACCAGGACTCCAAAGGGAGCTGTCCTCTACCCTAATTGATTTGAGCACACAACCTTCTGATAAGGAGCCAGAAGTGCTACTGTTAGAAAGCATAAAAGTCACAGAAATCTAAGAGGTTATTTTGCAATGGGAGCCGTGGTGTGGCGCTGTGGGTTAATGCACTAGACAGCAAAGTTGGCTTGAACAGCAAGGTTGGCAGTTCAAGCTCATCAGCTTTTCCTTGGAAACCCTATACAGGGTTACTGTGGGGCGGAACCGACTCGACAGCACTCAATAACAACAACAATTTGGGATGGAATATCTTGAAATAATCAATGGCAACCACCACCAACATACACAAGGGGGCTTTAGAAAGTTAGTGGAAGAATCCCACTATCTTTTACAAGGGAGCTCCAAAAAGATCATAGAAAATGGAATTATCAGATAATGGAATGTTCCCACAAACCCTCTTTCTATGAACTTTTTGGAGCGTTCTCATATATAGACATATGTACCAAACCCAAATGACGAAAACCAGGTCCAGTTGCCTTTGAGTTGATTCTGACTCACAGCAACCCCACGTGTGCACAGTAGAACTGCTCCATAGGGTGTTGCGGACAGTGTAAGACTGGTCAGAGGTTCAAGGCCCTATAGGCCCGAGTGTAACAAATGAAGCCACTTGGCAGTTAATAGCAAATTGTTTTTCATCAAATTGTTTAGTCACATTTATTTAATTCCAAACATGAGCCCTGGATGTCCACAGAGAAATGCAATATTCCCCTAAGTTTCTAAGGTCAAGATTTTTCCCCTAGAACCAAGGCAGTAAAACTTCCTCAGAGGACGAACAAGGACAGGTTTACTGGGATTAAGCAGGGAGGCTCTGGAGAGGAACTGCCCGGGGTATATTCACTTGGGGTGGAGTGGTAAATTCTGTGAATACGGGATTAAGGACAATGGGGACAACGCCCTCGGACCACCCTGGGTTCAATCAGTTTGATCCAAGTGAAGGTTAAACCTAGTAAGGAAGAAAGGAATATTGGTTTAAGTAAGGTTTACTGGCTTAATTTATCTTAAAGATTGTCTTGTCTGAATACCATTCTTCTTCTGTAAAGATCCCTCCCAGCTGGTGTGAAGTTCCTCCCCTAAATAAAACAGAGGCCAGGACCTCCCCAGGTGTGCATTACTGGTTGGAAGGCATGGAGTAAAGATTGCGGTGCATTACGGGTTGGAAGGCATGCAGTAAAGATTGCAGGGCAGTGAGTTGCTGCCTGCAGAGGCCATGATGCCTGTAGTCCCAAGCCTGCCCACCAGTGATGTATCCACCCTGGCTTTGGGGTGCCTCATTGTCTCCCTTCTTCTGTTTGTCTGTGTATTCTTTCGCTATCCCTATCGCCGCTGGATCTCCCCTCCTCGTGAACCAAACACTCGTGACAACTATGTCGAGGGCAGACCCGGACATTAGGGTTTTCAGGGCTGTGACCTTTCTGAAGCAGATCACCAGGGCTTTCTTCCGTAGTGCTCTGAGTTCACACATGCATATTTCTAAAATTTCTCTGAGCCTATATTTCCTAAATTACAAAATATGGATAGTAACTGATAATAGTTTACGACACAGATGATGGATGTAAAATGTGGATGAAATAGCACCTAGGTTGAGTGGTTTACTAGATACAGACCAGGATCAAATACAATTGTAAGCATGTAACAAATTTATAACTGCATTAATCATGTTCCATCCTTCAAGCAGGGACAGGGATATAGATTTTTGTGCTAAATGGAAACAAAAACTAGGGAGAAGCCATTCTCAAAACTGAAAAAACTGCCTGGGGACAACGTTCTCCTGGTAATCTCTGTCACTGCTCCCATGTGAACAGCAGAGGGCAGCCTCTGTTATAAGGGGGGTACTCACACTGGCCCAGAGGCATAAATCATCCCACCCCACCCACACAAACACATTGAGAAGGGATAGAGGGACACTACACCTGAGTTGGCATCTGATAAGGGATAATTATATGCAGTCTCAAATTACCTGGGCTAAATGCCATTTCTGGAAGCTTCACTTCAAAGACGATGCTGTGGGTGATGTCTCTCATCCCTTGCAGTGTGCGGTCCCGGAAGCAGAGCACCTCCACAGACTGGAAACGGCTACTCCTGTAGCCATGCCCCAGGTGATGGTTGTTTAGGTTTTTGTTTTTTAAGGAAGAAAAAGAATGAATTGACATCAGAGCTTAGTAAACTCAGTAGGACAGAATTCAGTTCATTTTAATTAGCCTCTCTGGTACCCTTAGAATTTGCCTTAACCCTGAAGATATTTTGGTCCTAGACATATAGGTTTCTACGTCTAAGTGCTTACAGATTGGAAACTGAATGGGCTGTGATTTCTTTCTAGGTGAATTTTATGTAGCAAGCACACTGCACATGACCCTGACAAATGAATCTTAAATGCAGCAAAATAAAAATAAAATACCAAAGTTCACAAGACATTTACATAGAACTTAAAAGAACTTCTGATTCACCCTCTACCTCTAAAAGCATGCTTTTAAATAGCACCCCAGTTAGTAACTAGGCAGCCCGTTTGTCCTGTATAGACATACCACCTAGATAAATACATACATAACATTCTCCCTGTGGGGAAAAAAATGTAAATTATCTTCTTTTAAACAAACATTTTTACTTAAGTAGAACAGACATGCAAAAATGTACACAAGCCCTAAGTATAAAGAAGCCCGACCCATGCTTCACCCCAGTCATTAAGAGTTACTACTACTCTAACTGCTAAACCCAAATGTTGCTTTTGCCTGTTTTAAAACTTTTTACATTTGGTTTGTTTCTCTCAACACTGTATTTCTGAAATCCATTCATTTTGATATATGTATCAATAATGCATTCCGATTCACTGCAATACAGCAGCCCATTGTAATGAATACATTACAACTTAGTATTTGTTAGCATTCTTGACAGATACCAGGGTATTATGAACAATGTTGCTATATGCATTTCTGTACATGTTTTGACTGTATCTATGTACCATTACGTGGGAGAAAGATGAGGCTTTCTGCTCCCATATAGAATTACAGCCTCGGAAACCCTACGTGGGGTCGCTATGAGCCGGAACGGACTCCATGGCACACCACCACCACCACCATGTATCACTGCGTACCTGAGAATAAAGTCTCTGAGCCATAGTGTTTTTATCTTTGGAACATACTACTAAACAGTTTTCCAGCAGGTTTTGAAAGTTCCAATTGCTCCATATCTTTGACAACACTTGGTATTGTAATTTAAAAAATCTTATTGGAGGCTATATAGCTGTATCTCATCATTACTGTTAATGATTAATGAACTAGAGGATCTTTTCACATGTGTATTAATTAGTTTTTTGGACACTGTTTTAGTTTCTATCGGTTACAAAAAAAGTGATGGAGACAGCAGGGAAAGAAGGCTCAAGAATTTCAGCGTCAGGACTTCCAGCTGTCCGTCCCACCTTGGTCCGGTATGATCAAGTCTGCAGCTCCACAACAGACTTGATGAAGCGCTCACCACTGATGGAGATTAGACCAGGACTGATTTCCTGTTTTATTAACTGACTTGTAGGGGAAATATACACTTTAGAAAACAGTGATACAGACAAAGGCAGGCACACGGTCAAAGGTATACACACAAAAATAAACAAACTGACAAATACACACATACACACACACTTGTAAATACCATCTGTGGGCTGCTAGGACCAAAAAATTCCTCAAAGGCCATCCAGGGTGCTGAACTAGGTTACATGGGTCATATACACCGATTGTTATCTGTGAACAGAAAAGGTTTCCAGAGTGAACAAAGAATCATGTCATATTCACAACACAGACACTGAGGATACTTCCTCGTCGTCCCTCTTCATGCTAGTGCATAAAGCATTAAAAATTAGACACAGGGTGAAGGACAAAAGCAAAAGGCTTTCACACGGTAGAACTTGTCACGATATGCCCAGTGCCACACCTGGCACAGAATAAGAACTAGGACATTTAGAAGGAAGAATGTAATAAAGCTAGGGAAAGGAGGGGGACAGTCAACTGTTAAGAAAACCCTTTTTTAAAGGACGTTAATCTGTGAAAATTGCCAGTTTTGTATGTAATAAGAAAAGCAAAGAGAAGCCATGATACTGTAACTCTATCTTCAGATCAAATTAAGAGGCCTAGAAGCCTTGGTATGCTAAACCTCTTCCCTCTTCTACTCCCCCAAATCTGATCTCCATTTGGAAAAATCTACTCAACTTCAAATACCATTTCATCACAGAAGACTTCACAGTAGAAGCCACCACCCCGACCTTTGTGCTTCCATTGTTCCTCATACATTATATATAAGACAGCTTTCTCTTTTTCTGACTTTTGCCTCTCAAAAGATAATAAGTGCCTACAACCAGATTTGGTTTCTAAATTTCATTCTCCACTAGAAGGAATCAGGGTTCCTTGGAGATTCTAAGGTTGGAGCAGGGAAAATACAAGATGAGCTTGGAGCATAGGGGCATATCATAGGAACACAGGTGCCAATCTGAGAGAGTGCTCAATGACCAAAGCAACAAAATAAGGAATGTAGTATCGGATTATAAACCAAAGTACAAAACAAATGTATGTGAGTCCAGACAGATACCAATAAGTATAGTGACAACTTTTCCTTACGGAAGAATTCCAAACACTAGAGGTAGATTGTTTCCCCTCCTTTTTTTTTTTTTTTGATGGTTTACGCATGCTTGCTTTATTCAAGGTACTTCTGTTCCTTCCAGTTTTTTAATAGGTCCCAGGTCTCCAGCTCCTGGCTCAGCTTCTCCTCGTTTAACGTGAGCTAGACTAAGTGATTCATTGCCAAAGGAAAAAAATAGCACCTTTATAACAGGGAAAAGAAACCTGGCAAACACTATCCTAACCAAGTGGCTGAGGTTACCACCACCAGTGATGTCATGTCCTCCTGATAGGGTGTGATGACAAGGGCGGTGACAAGATTACTTCCCTCAGTGGTGGTGGTGGTGTGCTGTGGACCCTGTACGGGCTTTCTGAGGCTGTAAATCTTTATGGGAGCAGAAAGCCTCATCTTTTTTCTCCGGGGAACTGCTGGTAGTCTCAAACTGCTGACCTTGAGGGTTAGCAGCCCGACTCGTAACCACTAAGTTACGAGAGCTCAGTGGTGCTCCTCACAAAAACCTATAAGCCTAGTCTAGGCATGAGACGAACATCAGATAAACCTCCAGAGATTCTAATTCAATTAGTCTGTGGGGCACCCTGACCATTAGGATTTCAAAAGCTCCCTGAGAGATTTAAATCAGGTATTTGAACCGGTTCATCCCAGTTTGAGCCCCTACTGAGAATTCACATTTCCACTCAACACACTGAATCAGAATCTACACTTTAACAAAATGATTTTTATATATACTACCATTTGAGAACAAGTGGCTAGACTCTAAAATAGGGCTCATTATATTTTTCTTTATAATGAATGATTCAGTGTTGAACCACTGCAATTTCTTGATTCAAAGACCCCATAGAGTGTGGAGATAGGGGGAGAGGACAACATCACTACATTAAATATCCAAAATAATTACATGAAATTCCTGATTTTAGAAAAATAAAGATATGAAAAAAAAAGCCTTTTTAGGGAGGAGAAACTATAGGCGGTGTTGCATCTCTTTCTCCATTGCTGGTCTACACACTTTGTGAGGGCAGGAGCAGTGTCTCTTATTCATCTTTCCATACCTAGTGCCGAACACAGTGCCGGGTGCGCAACACATGCTAGTTGAGAACATGACTGAATTGGGAAATTTCTCCAGGTCCTAAAACATGGTATGAGTCGGTACCGACTCGATGGCACCTAACAACAACCCTCATCAAGGTGCACTGACGGAACTGGCAAACAACAAGGTACCAGGAATTGATGGAATAAAAATTGAAATTTTTCAAGAAAGTCAGGCGGCACTGGAGGCACGCACTCATCTATGCCAAGAAATTTGGAAGACAACTATCTGGCCAATTGATTGGAAGAGATCCATATTTGTGCTCATTCCAAAGAGAGGTGACCCAAAGGTATGCGGAAATCATTGGACAATATCTTTGCTATCCCATGCGAGGAAAGTGTTACTAAAGGTAATACAGAAACAGCTACAAGCATACATTGACAGAGAACTTCCAGAGGTTCAAGCCAGATTCAAAAGAGGCTGTGGAATGAGGTATATCACTGCTGATGTCTAATGAATCTTGGCCAAAAGCAGAGAACATCAGAAAGATATTTACCTGTGCTTTATTGACGTAAAGGCTTTTGATTATGATAAGCTATGGACAACACTGTGAAGTAAGAGTATTCCTTAACACTTAATTGTGCTCATGAGGAATCTGTACATGGACCAAGAGGCAGTTGTTCGAACAGAACAAGGGAACACTAAACGGTTTAAAATTAAGAAAGGTGTGCAACAGGGTTGTACTCTTTCACCACACTTATTCAACTTGTATGCCGAGCAAATAATACGAGAAGCTGGGTTATATAAAGAAAAACAGGGCATCAGGATTGGAGGAAGGCTCATTAACAACCTGCGATATGCAGATGATACAACCAAGCTTGCTGAAAGTGAAAAAGAGTTAAAATACTTACTGATGAAGATCAAAGAGCATAGCCTTCAATATGGATTGCATCTCAATGTAAAGAAAACAAAAATCCTAACCACTGCCCCAATAAACAACATTCTTATCAAGGAAGGAAAGATTAAAGATGTCAAGGACTTTATTCTTCTTGGATCAACTATCAGCACTTACTGAAGCATCAGTCAAGAAATCAAATGACGTATTGCATTAGGCAAATCTGCTGCACAAGACCTTTCTAAAGTGTTGAAGAGCAAAGACGTCAGCTTGAAGACTAAGGTGTGCCTGACCCAAGCCATGGTATTTTCAATAACCTCATATGCATGCAAAAGCTGGACAGTGAATAAGGAAGACCATAGAAGAATTCATGCATTTGAGTTATGGTGTTGGAAAAGAATACTGAAAGTGCCATGGGCTCCCAGAAGAACAAACTGATCTGTGTTTGTTCTTTTGTGCAGCCAGAGTGCTCCTTGGGGCCAGGATGACCAAACTTCATCTCTTGTACTTTGGACATATTGTCAGGAGGGACCAGTCACTGGAAAAGGGTATCATGTTTGTTAAGGTGGAAGGTCAGAGAAAAAGAGGAAGACCCCCAACGAGGTGGACTGGCAAAGTGGCAGCATCAATGGGCTCAAACATGGCAACAATAGTGAGGCTGACCCAGGATCGGGCAGTGTTTCATTTTGCTATGCATAACGTCGCTATGAGTGGGTACCGAGTCGATGGCATCTAATAACAACAACAGCACCCTCATCAACTTGATAGTACATAACAATAACAACAACTCTCACCAACAGAGAATTGCCAGAAACTCGAGCCAAGTTCAGAAGAGGACGTGGAAATAATGGGACCATTGCTGACATCACATGGATGTTATGAAAGCAGAAAATACCAGAAAGATGCTTATTTGTGGTTTATTGACTATGCAAAGGTTTTTTACTTGTGTGGATCATGACAAACTATGGATAACACTGCAAAGAATGGGTATTTCAGAACACTTAACTGTGCTCACGAGGAACCTGTACATAGACCAAGAGGCAGTCATTCAAAAAGAACAAGGGGATACAGAATGGTTTAAAATTAGGTTGTGTTCTTTCACCCTATTTATACAATCTGTATGATGAGCAAATACTCCAAGAAATTAGATTATATGAAGAAGAACATGCATCAGGATTGGAGAAAGACTCATGATACACCTGGCTTGCTTAAAGTGAAGAGGACTTAAAATACTTACTGACAAAGATCAAAGAATTTAAGAAGAGCTTAAATTCCCTTCACTGCAGAATGAGAACATATGCCTGCTGATTCTACAGTCAGATGTTTTCTGGCACTATACCAAGCCATTTTCCTCTTGTAAACTATTTCAAACATTACAGACATGGAAATGATAACCTTTCCCTTTTCCCCCCCTTTCTTGCAAATTTCTTTAGTGTGGATTGCACCTCAGTGTAAACAAAACAAAAATCCTCACAACTGTACCAATAACATCACGACAAATAGAGAAAAGATTTAAGTCGTCAAAGACTCATTTTGCTTGGATCCACAATCAACACACATGGAAACAATAGCCAAAAAATCAAATAGGCAAATCTGCTGCACAAGACCTCTTCAGTTTTTCAAGAGCAAAGATATCAATTTGAGGACTAAGGTGTGCCTGATCCAAGGCATGGTATTTTCAATAACCTCATATGCATATGAAAGTTGGACAATGAATAAAGAAGACCCTAGAAAAACTGATGTGTTTGAATTATGGTGATGGAGAAGAACATTGCAAATACCATGGGCTGCTGAAAAAACAAACAAAGCTGTCTTGAAAACCATAGTGCTCCTTAGAGTTTAGGATGGTGAGACTTTGTCTCTCATACTTTGGACACATAATCAGGAAGGACCAGTTCCTAGAGTAGAGCATTACACTTGGTAGAGTGGAAGGTCCACAAAAAAGAGGACGACCACTCATGAGATGGATTGGTCCAGTGGCAGCAGCAATGGGCTCAAGTATAACAACTGTGAGGATGGCAAAGGACTGGGCAGTGTTTGTTTGGCTGTGCACAGGGTTACTATGAGTCAGAACCACCTCAATGGCACCTAACAACATCCCACCACACATGGGCAGGGACTCTAGGAGGCAGCTGGAGAGGAACTGGTGATATCTGGCCATCTGAAGCCTGAAGTTCACATACAAAACCATGAGGCAGCATCTCATCAGTTCCTTTTCCTCCCTGCTTTCCTTTCTCAGTACTCCAAGTCCTCTATTAAGGACATTCCCTCCCTGAGATTCTGCTGGGTGGGAATGTGAGAGTATGGTCTCAAAGAGGATTTTCTATGCAAGGCAAGGGCTTCATCTGAGTTAAGAAGCTGTCTTCCTTGAGTTCTCTGGTGCAGCTGGCCCCGGCTGCCACCGCCACTCTTCCACCAGGGACACCTTTAATATCATGCTCACCTATGTTACCATGACAGACAGTCTCTACCAGACAAGTGACGTTTACCAAGTAATGATCACTTCAACTTCACAGTCTTGCTACCCAGCAAGAAAAGGGAGAGAAGGGAGAGGTTGTCATCTCTACTTGCGTAATGTTTGAAACAGTTTATAAGAGGAAAATGGCTTGGTACAGTGCAAGAAAGCAACTGGCTGTAGAATCACCAGACATATGTTCCTTTGCTGCAGTGAAGGGGATGTAAGACTCTGGGGATGTCCCTTTCTCACCTGTACAATTGTTCCACTTGAAAAGATTCCTCCTGGTTCCAAATTATACAGCTTGATAGAACATTAAAGAGGAAAAAGATTCTACAAAGATCACACAACATCTTATAGGGTATCTACAGGCTACTCAATGGGTTATTTAGGGAGAATCCAGGCAACATCAATGCAGACAATATTATTCAGATTGAGATGCTGGATTTCCACTCTCAAATGTGACTCCATAAGTCTGGCTCTCATCTGGGGTCCCACATCAACTTATTCTCATGTGACCAAAACCGCTCTCACTATGCCTCAGTTTCTCCTCTACAGAATAAGGATGGCTTTCACCTGTACTCAGCATGGAGCCTAGACACATGGTAAACACCCAACAAATGGTAACTATAGTAACAACATAAATAAATGCTATTCTGGTAACTTCAACTTCATTGACCTTTTTGTTCAATTCAGTCCATTTCAAGGTTATCTTTTCTTTACTGGCAGAGAAAAAAAGAGGATAAGTTTTATTTTATCAAAGATTCTCTGGGTCTTAGTCTTATCACCTGCAAATGTGGCATTTGGACTAAATGATCAGTAAATTATATAAATTAGGATGAAATTTAAATTATATAAATTAGAATGCTATACTAGATACCATCAGTGGATGTCTAATTTCAAAGAATGAACCTATTTCTGACACTAAGTGCAAAGGCAATGAGGTAGAGAGGTAGTAAGAAAACAAAAAAAATTTTTTTTTTTTTTAAAGCAGAAAAGACAAGGATTCCATTTCTCACAGCCCCCTGACCTAAGATAAGCTATAGAGTCAGACTGATCTGCCAAAGAGGAAAATCTATCATTTACCCATGAAGGGAGGTCAGCATGACAACGCTTGTCAATGCTTCAGCGTCAGTCTCAGGACCATATGAGGCAAGCATCAGGACAAAAGAGGGATGGACCCATTTGGCACAAGGGTGGACAGAATTGCAACTGTCTTTGATGATTCAAAAATGACTCCAAAATCTTTGAGTGCTTTGGGAACCAAACAAAGAACCTCAATCATTTTGGGAATTAGTTAGCACAATGCTAGGTAAGTCAGCTTTTCATGGCATTTAGAAATAATCCTTAGCTAAGAATTCCAGGTTCTGGTTCTATCTTTGCCATAAAGTCACTGTGTGAATTTGGGCAAATCACTTCCTCTTATAATAAAAATCAGCAGAAAGAAGCAAAAGGTAATTGGAAAAGAAAATCTGTTTTAGTCAGTTTATGAAATCAACATTCCATTTTAGGTGGCTGAAAGCACATAACTCACTGAAGTGGTCCAGTCATGATCTGGCTCCAGTCCATCAAGCAATTTGTTGAACACGTACAATGTGAAAAAGGAAAGTGGGCAAAATTGTCGACTTGAGAATGTTCAGCTGGAAGCATTTCCACCAGGAACCCATAAAGCATGCTTCTCGGGAAAATGACTGTCCTTTTCACCCAAACACTTGCTGCAACAAAAATGCAGTTAGGGAGATGACATGTTTCTGGAAAAATCCAAATGTCTAATGCACTGCAATGTCACAGACAGCTGCTATGATGCAAAAAGAAAAAAATCACTGAATGAAGAAAAGCCCAGCTAAGAGTGTATAAATTGTCACTCCTTTGCCACTGTGAAGAACAAGAATTAAAGGCTAATATTGTTGAAATTACAGAACATTTCCCAAATATCCAGTCTTCAATAACTGTTGTGGGGAAATGGAAGAACCAAGCAAGCTTTCCCGAAACACTCATAATGGGGAAAGCAATATGGACTGTTTTTAATGGAATCACAGAACCAGCCTGTTGTAGCAACGCATTACCACTGCGGGTAAATAGATGGAATCAACCTTTCATTGAGGGAAATAAAAGCTTACACAAGATTCACTTTCAATATAAATGTGGAAAAATGAATAACACCTAGTGATGATAAGGGCGTGCAGTTGCAGGAGAAGAAATCCAGCAGTGTTTGGGTGCAACATGGTATAAGCTAGATGCTAGAGCTCACTCTGTCAGGCTTGTGACACTTCTGTTGCTATCTCTGTCCAATTCCAAACTCTGTGACTTCACACTGGGAACCTGAAATTGGACAAGCAGGAAGTAATGACACCAAGAAAATAAATACACACTACAAATCCGGGCTTCCCCTCCACTTTGCCCCCAGCTCCGAGAATTGTTGTGAAACATTTGCCAGCATATCACTTTAAAATGCTGAAACTCTTCAACCCAGGAATTCTTCATCTAGAAATCGTTTCTAAGGAAAGAATTAAAAATATGTGGTGGAGGAAGGGGATTTCATACACAAGATGCTCCTAATAGTGCAGAAATATTACAAATCTAAATGTAAAACAAACAAAAAATTAGTTATAAACTACACTATTACTTATCCATTAAATAGGATGTTAATGCATCATTAATTGTGTCTACTGTTTGAAGAAGTGTGGATGCTGACTACAAGTCGTAGCTGAGGATTATTTTAATATCTGCATTTATTTTAAAAGGGGAGGAGGACAGGAGAAAGATTTCTAACAAAAGTAGCCACTTTGTGCTGTTACCTGTAATACAAATAGTAAATGTTCATTTAGTCTTTGATTATTCTTTAAAAAGTCAACAGAGAATGCCAGGTGAAAGGGTTCAGAGCAGATCTCCAACACTCTGAACCACAGAGGTAGGAATATTTTAAAAGTTTGAAGGCTTACAGCTAGTGGAAACTTGTAGTGAAAGTAAGAAATCGTGTACTTTTGACAGTACTTTTGTACTGTTGGCAGCTCACCAGAGCCAACAACTTGGGCGAGACCAAATAAATGGCAAGACCAAGTGGGGGAACAGACCAATCACAGAATATTGCTGTGGGAACCTTGGAGCAAAAGTGGACAATATATTTGTCGGTTTTGCTTTGTTCTGATTTTTTTTGGTATCTGTTCAGTCACTGTTTGAGCACCTCCATTCTGATGAATAGAGGGGGTGCCTGAGCGAGTGGACATCCCTCAGCCCCACCACAGGTGGGTTCTTCTGCCACGCATGCACAGATAATTGCAACCCAAGAGCCAGTTCTGAACTGTTTTGTTTTTTTTTAAAACAGGGAAAAGACCAGAAAAGGGGTGTGGAGAAGGAAAGAGAATTTAAAAATAAAACAGGCCAAAAATTAAATTAAATCGTGAGGTACAGCATAACAACCAACAGTGGCATCTTGAAATTTATCAGGCGGCCTTGAAGGCAAGAAGCTAAAAGAGAACATTGAAGTCATACTCATATTAGGCTACAGAGGTTTGTTTTTTTTCTTCTCTCCCTCCTCTCCCTAGTCTGCAATTATAGACTACAGTATCCAATCTAGTTTTTTTGTTGTTGGGTTTGGGGGGGGAGGGGTTTGGTGGTTTTTATTTTTGTTTTGTTGCTGCTGCTGATTTGCTGTTTTATGCTCCCCCTTTTACTTTATGGGACTCTTTCTCTCCCTATATTACCCAAGAAGAGACAGCAACTGCTGCCAAATAGTCAAGCTACAATCACATTCTATAAAACACCAAAATCCAGGCAAGAACCAATACCAGCTGCCATATACCAGGGAGCCACACAACACCTGTGAAAGTTACTCCGAGTTAAACAATAAGAAGAGTGAAAAGGGGAGCCCACATCCTGATCACATCTACCTGTAGGCAATCAGAAAGCATAAAAAATACCAAAACATATACTCAATTAAGTATTAAGGCCACAGATAAACACTAAACATGCCCATGAAGCAAAAGCAAATGACCATATTAGCACATGTCCAGAAACAAGTTAAAATGTCTGAGACAAATGACCTAGAGGTAGACCTGGACTCCATTCTGTAAGGATGGCAGGTCTTGGAAATGCCTGAGATGAAATTCAGAAAAATGATTATAAAATGTTTCAAAACACTTTACAATGGAGTTGAGAAAAATAAGTCAGGAAAGCATTACAGGAACAATCAAATTAAGATAGATACAGTATTGGAAACAATTCACAACCTACAGAAAGAAGTCCAAATGATCAATAATAGAATATCAGAAATAGACAATATTCTGAAAGGGCAAAGGAGTAGAATAGAAGAGATGGAAGGCAGAACCAGTGATCTGGAAGACAAATCTCTCAATACCACTAAGATAGAAGAGCAAACAGAAAAAAGGATTGAAAAATCTGAAGAAGGTCTAAGATTCATGTTGGGTAACATGAAGAGGAATAACTTAAGATATATCGGCATTCCAGAACAAGAAGAATCACACAAGTCCACAGAGGAAATAGTTGAAGAACTGCTGGAAGAAAATTTCTCTAACATCCTGAAAAGTGAAAAGATAAACATTCAAGAAGCTCAACAAACCCCAGGAAGGATAGACCCCAAAAGAAAATCACCAAGACGTATCATAATCAAGCTCTCCAAAATCAAAGTTAAGGAGACAATCCTGAAAACAGCTAGAGAAAAGAGAAGTGTTACATACAAAGGCAAGGAAGTCAGATTAAACTTGGCTCTATCAGCAAAAACCATGCAGGCAAGAAGGCAATATATAAAATTCTGAAAGAAAAAAACTGTCAACCAAGTATCCTTTATCCCAGAAAGTAATAAATCAGATATGACAGTGTAATCAAACACTCCAGGACAAACAGAAGTTAAGGGATTTTTCCAAAGCCAACCCTGCACTACAAAACATCCTAAAGGGAGTTCTGTGGACTGAGAACCAACAAGAACAGACAACAACCAGAGATAGACATATGTGGCAGAATTCCCAGAACTAAATCAACAGAAGGAATAGTCGAGAACAGAGCAAAACTATAAGAACAAACTCAGAGAATCTGGGAGGTCAGTCTATGATCAAAACAATTACAATATAAAAGAAGGTAAACACGTAGGAACAGAATCCAGATGGTGAGAAGGTCACGTAGATTACAGGATAAAATAGACTTCACTAAATGTAGGTAAAAGTTAATGGAATATAAGGTAACCTCAAGGAAAATTAACACTTCACAATATACCAAAAAAATGAAAATCCAAGAACATGGAAACCTTGTCGCACACCTTTTTTAATTTTAAAACATTCAGTGTTCCCATGTTCTATTCGAACAACTGTCTCTTGGTCCAGGTACAGATTCTTCATGAGCACAACTAAGTGTTCTGGAATACTCATACTTTGTAATGATGTCCGTAGCTTGTCATGATCCACACAATCGATAGCCTTTGCGTAGTCAATAAAGCACAGGTAAACATCTTTCTGATATTCTCTGCTTTTCAGCCAAGATTCATCAGATATCAGAAATGATATCCCTTGTTCCACAGCCTCTTCTGAACCTGGCTTGAACTTCTGGAAGTTCTCTGTCAATGTATGATTGTAGCCATTTCTGCATTACCTTTAGCAAAACTTTACTCGCATGGGATATCAAAGAGATTGTCTGATGATTTCCACATTCCATTGGGTCACCTCTCTTTAGAATAGGCACACATATGGATCTCTTCCAATCAGTCGTCCAGATAGTTGTCTTCCAAATTTCTTGGTAGAGATGAGAAGGTGCCTCCAGTGCTGTCTCACTTTCTTGAAAGATTTCAATTTTTATTCCATCAATTCCTGGTGCCTTGTTCTTTGCCAATTCCTTCAATGCACCTTGGATTTCCTCCTTCAGTATCATTGGCTCTTGATCATATGCTACCTCTTGAAATGGTTGAACGTGAACCATTTCCATTTGGTTCTGTGTATTACTTCCATCTTCTCTTGATGCTTTCTGCATCATTCAATAATTTGCCCAGTGAATCTTTCAATAACGAAAATCAAAGCATCAAAATATTATTATTGTTATTACTGTATTATTACACTTAAGATGCTTTAATATATCTTTAATATATATGTTGTCGTTATATGCCGTGGAGTCGGTTCTGACTCATAGCAACCTGTATAGGGTTTCTGAGGTTGTAAATCTTTATGGGAGCAGAAAGCCTCATCTTTCTCCCGCGGAACAGCTAGTAGTTTCGAACTGCTGACTGTGAGATAAGCAGCCCAAACAGACTGAGTCTTGGGGAACAGTGGGAGATGGGAGGATCCAGCTTTAAGAGGCCTTAAATGCCAAGCAAAGTAGTTTGAACTAAGTAGAAGAGGGTAGACCATATATACATGTTAGAAAGTGCTTGTGGGTAGGCATGTGACTGACAGATGAGAACATTCATGACCACAGGTACCACAGGTAAGGGTATCAATCTGTCCAGCTTCTGATGTGCTTTTCATAGAACAGACCAACAACCACAGTATCAGCTGCACAATTCCAATATCTGAATCTCTAGTTAACTTTCCACACACCAACATCTCATCTCCCCTAGACCTTCATTTTCTTGAGAAGATGTATGATTAGACCTATGCTTTCTGGTCCACCATGAAGGGATTCAACATATGTGCCAAGTTACTGCAATGTTTCCTGCACTAGTCCTGAGCTGAGGAAGGGTGCTGTGCCTGAACTCTACATGGAACCCCCAGAGAGAAGGCAACTGAACACTCCCCAGAGCTCTTCAATATCAAAATTATCACACTTAATCTCATAACCTTATAACACTCAATTTTTAATTTACAATCTCATATATGGCTAAGGTATCCTATTATATATCTGATCACTTCTAAAAAGACATCTTTCATTTATTCAAACAAATTTTATTGAGGACCTAAAGTCAATAATATAAGTGCTAGATACTATGTAGACACAGATAGATAAGGCATGTGACCTGCCCTCAAAGTGCTTACACTTTAATATGGCATAAAATAGAGGTGGTAAAAGGTCCGTTGCTGTTACTGCTTGTTGTTGATTCTGACTCATTGTGACCCCATATGAGGGTCAGATAATAAAGTACAGGGAGTTGGCAGATGGGATGGGTCACACATGGCCACGAGGAGTCTTCATGGTGAAAGTAGAATTTAAGGAGAGCTTAGAAATGGATAGAATTTCATTAAATGGAGAGCTTTTGTTGGGATTTTCATAGGTAGAAAACACGTTTCCAGATGATGATACCAGATTAGCAAAATCAGAGACAGAAAAAGTCCTAGGGGTGCTTAATGGGGCGGCTGGTGAAAATCAGATTAGTTTAGCTGAAGCAAGGGCTTACAGAGAAAGTGGTAGGAGATGAGGTGGGAAAGGAAGCTCAGAGCTAGAAGACACCACTAGGCGCTTTTTCAATGAATGATAATAGTATTGTTGTTAAGTGCACAACTCATAACAACCTGTATAGGGTTTCTGAAGAGCAGGTGGTGGATTTGAGCAGCTGACCTTGCTGTTAGCATGGATAGCAGTCCAGCACTTACCCTACAGTGCCACATAGGAATGTGAATATTAGAGAAGGATATTTCTGTAAAGGTAGTATGCAAGATGGAAGCAAGAGGAATCTACTTGTCCAAGAGTTAGATAATGAGGGCCCAAACTGTAGGGGGATGGAGAGAAAGGGGGTAAAATACACCAGGAAGGAAAACTAGAAATCACTATCACTAACAAGGAGTAAGGAATGCAAACTTACTCTGAGGTGTAACAGAGGTAGGGGAGTTGTTAGGAGGAGCTGATGTGAAAACTGCAGGCATGGAGAGGGTAGAGATAAAGAAATATTCTAAAACATCCTATGGCTAGTTAAGAAAATCTAAATGAGTTTCATTATTATAACGTGAACTTCAGATTTTTCCCCCTAGATAATGAAATGATACTCAAAATTTCTCTAACCTGTGTCCTTTGATCTTGGAAGAAATCACTGTAGTGTTTCAGCAAGGAAAGCTGCACCGTGCTCTCGTCATACTTGATTAAGAAGTATGGTAGGGCTGTCACACCCTCGGTGTGACACAAGTCATCATATGCAAGCTCAAGGGCTTGAACCTGAAAACAGAAAACATCGCCATTTCTAGATTATTATTAACGTCCTTCAAGCAAAAAATTAACATACATTGAAAGGCATCTTAAAGCCAGAAGACCCCTTTTGCAGCAACTGAACATAACAGTGCCTCAGAGCATCTCACTTAACTTTCACACAGCACTTTCAGCATGCCCGATGCAGGGCCTGAGATGGGGACACCAAGTAATGTTATCTATAGTACAGGGCAGTGCTTCTCTGTGATGTCAGCCACAAAGCTTAAGAAGGCAGCCAACATACATACTTTCTGTCCTTGTAGTAACTCAGTACAAATCTACCCTGTTTGAATTTTATCCAACATTACTTATAAATTTTTCTCTTTTATTTATGAATTTTACTTTTATATAATCTTTTCTTAAAACCATTTTATTGAGACATAATTCACACACTGTACAAATAATCCATTTAAAGTGTTCAGAGGATTCTAGTATAAACACAGGGTTGTGCAACCATACATTTTTGCCCCTCCTAAATGAGGTCCCATACCCACTAGTAGTTAGTGCCTGTCCATCCTTTCCCCACCATCTACATGAGGTGGCTTCCAAAAATTCATGGAAAAATGAAAAGAGAATCGAATTTTTCATGAACTTTTGGAAGGGTCCTTGATTTTCTTCTTGGGAAAGTAGTTCCTAAAACTAACTTAAAAGAAAGAAAGGAAAATAAAACAATAAGGTCTGCTCCCTGACTTCAGTATTCAGAGTTCTAGTCACTAGTATGCTTTATGAATTTAAATCGTCTTGCAACTCAATATTTGCCTTAACAACAATCAGAATTTTTTAGTTTAAGCTTGCTCTTCTACCAGGCTGACTGTTTTTATTGTTCTCAGGATCATCTCTAACAACCTAATCATCTTTCTTAAACTGCAAAGACTAGCTCTGCAAGCCTTATTCCTGATGTAGACATTCTGCAACTTGGTAGAAGGGCAGAAGAATCTCTAGTTTGTCTCAAAGACTCTCTGTAAAGATACTAAGTGTTTCTGGGCATTTCTGCATTTCAACAAACAGTAGTCATGATTCCTGGCTCCTTTCCTAGGGTAGAACAGAGAGTATAGCACTTATTGTCTACTTAACAAAGAAGGAGGTCTTCTTCCCAAAGGACAGTGCTTTCTGGTTCCCCAGGCCAAAAGTGAAGACCACAAATTGGGAAACTGTTGCAGTCTTTTAAAATGCTTCTATAATCCTCCCTCTTGGCATAGCAAGTCCCTAAGTGTCACTGAAAACCTGGAAAAGTCTTCTTCACTCCTCCCGCCAAGTGATTTCACAAACATTTTTTTAAAAAAGTCTCTACCTAGTCACCAGCTGTCATTCACCATAGTGCCTATTTCTCTTCAGAATGAACTAGTGTCGCACATAAACCCAAGTTTAGTTTAGTTGCTTGCATTTGTTCTATTTTTTGATACCTGTTTTGGTGAAAACCGTTGATGCAAACTCACTGGTCCTTGAATGAGAGGTATACTCTCTGGAAGACAGAGGGCAGGGTAGCAAAACCAATAGTAGAAGTGGTATTTCTTTAGATCCTAGAAAACAATAGAAACTAGGCTATTAGAATAGCACTAACAGACAAACACTGTATGATCCCACTTATAAGAAATCTCTGAAATGATTGGTGGTGGGAGGCTGGGAAGGTGAGGGAGGAAAGGAGGATGGGGAAAAAATCGTATTTTAGGGGATGCAAATCATTTGTGCTGTACTGCTATCCCAAGGGTTAGCATTTCAACCTTGAGAATAAAGAGTCTGACAATCTGATTCTGTTACGATTAAAGCCCAGGCAATCCTATGAAGTAGTTCTGTAGTACATGGGGTTACCTTGGGTCAACACTAACTCAAAGGCAATGACAACAACAACGACAAATTCCTCAATATAGATGAAAGAAAAAAGAATAGCACCAACAATGAAGCTAAAATACATGTCTTGCCGTAACTTCTCATAGCCACTTGTTGTTGTTGTTATGTGCCGTTGAGCCAGTTCCAACCCATAGCGACCCTGTATAGAGTTTCCAAGATAAAGCTGGTGAGCTTGAACAGCCAACCTTGCAGTTCAAACAGCTTTGCAGTCTAGTGCATTAGCCCACAGCGCCACACCAGAACTCCCACAGCCACTTAGGACAGAAAAACTGACTCACACAAAACATGACCAGCTTGCTTGATATTCTCATCTCTTCTTGATAGAATGTAGTGCTCCTGTCAATCTCAAAACACTCCCTCATGCACATACCACACACTAATAGTATGAAGATAAACGTAATTCTCTTTATTGGTCACTTGCTAACACAGAATTATGTTAAGTGGCTGACATTATTGCTCCTATTATTTAATCCACTCTTGGAAGTGGCTATTATCATCCCATTTTATAAACAGAAAACAGAAGCTTAGATAACAAAACAAAGGTGGTGAGTGCAGAGAAGGAGTCAGAACTCTGCACCTAAACTGCAGCTTTCCCCCACTATATCATATGCACTCAGTGCACCATCTGTAGAGGCACGGCTCTCAGTGTCATACCCCTCACAGTCAGATACATTACGTCTGCTCTGAAAGAAGCTGTGCTAACTCCACACCTATATATGAGTGACAGAATATATAGTTTCCAGAAATTTCTTATTAGTGAAATTCAAGTCAACAACAACTATTAAGCACTTGTTGTGTACCAAGACCACCACCTATCTATCAGTGGTGGCTTGCATGTTGCTGTGATACTGGAAACTGTATCACCAGTATTCCAAATACCAGCTGCATCACCAGTAGTGAACAAGTTTCCGTGGCATTTCTAGACTAAGAGAGACTAGGAAGAAAGGTCTGGTGATCTACTTCTGAAAACCAGAAGTGGCTCATAAGAGAATATTTTCTGATACAGTGCAGGAAGATGAGTGCTCTAGGATGGCAGTCACTAGTAATACACAGAGGCTGCGACAACGGATTACAGCATATCCACGAGAAGAAGATGACGCAGGACTGTACTATGTTTTGTGCTGTTGGACGTGGGCCTGATGTTAGTGCAGCTGACTCGATGGTAGTTAATAACAGCAACCTGTGCAAAAGAAATACTGGGTACTAACCACAAAGATGAGTACAACCATTTCCCAGCCCTTGGGCAGCTACTCACTTTATGATAAGAGAGTACACTGTTAGCTGCAGGAGTCACAACAGAGGCTCTCAGTACTAAGGGGTTCCATCGTTTCAGGAGTATTGTCCTGCTCCCTCAGCAGGGACGAGAGACATGAAGCTATCCTTGACACTATTCCCATTCAGACACACTAATTGTGTTTCTGAATTCCCATAGCATCAGTGGCCCCAACACCCAATGTGTTTGGATCGGGTAGACTCCCCAGCAATCTGTGACTGCTGACCACTAAGGCAGTTTCTCTGGCTCATTATTATTTCTTCTTGAATCTTGCTAAGAATAAAACTGGATGGTTGTTTTAGATTATTTTTTTATTACTGAGATAGAATTTACATGCCATAATTCATATTCATTATAATGTGCATAGTTTAGTGGTTTTAAGTGTGTTTACTGACAAGGTTGTACCCCCATCACCACTAATTCAACATTTTTATTGCCCTCAAAAGAAGGTCCTTAGCCACTAATAGTCATTGCTATTTCCCCACTTCCCCAGCCCCTGTTGTGGTTGCTAAGTGACGTAGAGTCCATTCCAACTCACAGGGACCCTGTACAGTTGGTGGTTTTGAACTGCTGATCTTGTGATTAGCAGTCCAGTGCTTATACTACAGCAACACACCCCTGGCAACCTTTACTCTACTGTCTGTCTTTATGGATTTGCGTATTCTAGACTTTTTATATGAATGGAATCATATTAAATAAGTTTTAAAATATAAATTTATATATAATGTGTGCCCAGATGAGAAAGTCAAATAATTACAGTTTCAGCGATCTCTAATTCTGTCACTAATTAATCAACTAAGAACACATTCCCTTTAGACAATAGCAAAGCAAATTGCAAAATTGAAATTAATGAAGTGCCTGTTCCTTTGAGTCATAGAAACAGCAGAAACGAAAGCAAAAACACCTCCAGAGACTATTATCTCTTTGTATTTAAATGATTTGCCATACCTGATCTTTAGTAAAAGGTTAAACAATTCACGATCAAAGACTTCACAATTTCTAAGATGCTTTAGCAGGTCATCTTCAAAAGTCAAATGGCTTCTTGACGTTCTTAGGATTTTTGGAGGGGATACAAAGGACTTCAATTAAATTGGACACAAAGCTCTGAAGATTTCAAAAGATAGAGTTTTATTTTTTTAGAGCCAGGCTAAGAACACTCAGTAAAAAGGGCAAAGAGGCCAATACACATACACTGACTCCAGGAAATGCCTTAAAATTGGAATAAGAAGTAATATTATTTATCACACAGTATTGATTATGTTCTACTAGTGAGGATCTTTAGTATATAAAATTTATTGATCAAATAACAAAACCAAAAATCGTTTAGTTCAACTGAGGTTGTTGTTGTTGATTAGTGCCGACGAGTCAGTTTTGACTCATAGTGTCCCTGTATATGGTTTCCAAGGAGTAGTTGGAGGGTTTGAATTGCCAACCTTGTGGTTTTAGCAGTCCAGTGCTTATCCTACAGTGTATCACCTAGTAGCCCCCAAACCAAACCCACCCCATTGCCTTTGAGTTGATTCCAACTTCTAGTGACTCTACAGAACAGAAGTCTATAGGACAGGGAGTCCTGGGGTGGCACTGTAGGATAAAGACCTGGATCATGAGGTCAGCTTGAACTGCAAGGCCAG
>NW_006408704.1:4089402-4090749 GCF_000296735.1 Chrysochloris asiatica
GTTCGCAGCCCGATTCGTAACCACTACGCTACCAGAAAATCTCACCTTTCTCCCATGGAGAGGTTTGAAACGCCAACCTTGTAGTTAGCAGTCCAATGTTTAACCCACTATGCAACTAGGGCTCCCTACAACATTACTGATATTTATAGACACATAGCTCTGGTAGTATAGTGCTTATGAATCAGGCTGCTAATTTCAGCATCAGCAGTTCCATGGGAGAAAGATGAGGCTTTCTGCTCCTGTAAAGATTTACAGCCTCAAAAACCTGTACAGGGTCGTTATGAGTCAGAACCGACTCCACGGCACACAACCACCACCACCACCACCATACCCAAATTATCAAAGCAAAATAGCCCCTAGTAAGGATCCCTCAGGAATCCCTGCGTGGTGCTGCAGGATAAGCGCTGGACTGCTAACTGAAAAGCTGGTGGTTCAAACCCACCATTCTCTTTTTGGAAACCCTATAAAGGATGCCTCAGAGTTGGAACCAAATCTATGACACTTAACAACAAGAAGAAGGATCCTTCTTAGAGCTCTGGCGGCAGTGTAGGATAAGCAATGGACTGCTAACCACAAAATCAGCAGTTCAAACTAACAGTCACTCCATGAGAGACAGAAGAGACTTGCTGCACTGCTTAAGATTTACAGCCATGAAAACCCTATGCAGGGTATCTATAACTTGGAAACAACCAGAAGGCACTGAACAGCAATAGTTGTTAAGTGCTGTCAAACTGGTTCTGACTCATAGCAACTCTGTATAGTGTTGCCAAGGAGCGACTTGTGGGTTTGAACTGCCAACCTTGTGGACAGCAATCCAGTGCTCATCCAACAGAACCACATGAGGACTCAAACAGCAATAGTGTTGCCAGATGCCATCCAGTTGGTTCCAATCCAAATGCACAGCATAACCAAACACTGTCTGGTCCTATGCCATCCTCACAATCACTACACTTGAGCTTACTGCTGCTGGCACTGTGCAATCCATCTCATTAGGAAGTCTTCCTTTTTTTCACTGCCCCTCCAGTTCACAAGGAATGATGTCCTTCTTCAGCGACTGGTCCCTCCTAATAATACGTCCGAAGTACGAGACACAAAGTCTCAGATCCTGGCTTCTAAGAAACATTCTGGCTGTACTTTTTCCAACAAAGATTTGTTTGTTCTTCTAGCAGTCCATGGTACTTCTAATATTCTTCTCTAATACCATAATTTAAACACATCAATTCTTCTACAGTCTTCCTTATCCACTGTCCAACTTTCACATTCATATGAAGTATTGAAAATACCATAACTTGGGTCAGGCACATCTTAGCCCTCAAACTTGTGCAGCAGATTTGCCTAATGCAATGT
>NW_006408704.1:4098211-4099049 GCF_000296735.1 Chrysochloris asiatica
ACCACACTCAATAGACTCCTGTGAACTCAGGAGGAGACCTGGATGGCCAGCAGTACAGCAAGACCCTGGGATTCCTGGGCCCAGAGGCAGTGACATGGCCACACAGGACTAGATGGGAGAGTGAAGTGTCCAGCTGATATGAAGTGAGGGGAGATGCACAAGAACATCCATATTTGCAGATAATACCCACTTGACGTGGCTTCGATGGCTGGATGATCAAAACTCAACTAGGAGAAAGAATGGGGGCGGGGAGAGTAACCCGCTATAATTTGTTAACTACCTATACTTATGGAAATAGTAGCTCAAAAAAGGGAACATATCTTTACAGCAAGGATCACTCCCACCCCCTCAGCACAGGGTTGATAGGGATGGGCAACTTAGGCACTGGCTACCCAAAATGGGGGACTACAAAGGCAAGAAGTTACTGGCTTACAAGCTTTCAAGAGGGAGCCGAATTCCAGGTGGGCAAGGGTAGGTACAATCTCCACTGAATGATTTCCAATCTGTTGGGACTGGGCTGGCAAAAGGAAATGGGGATAAGACTCCTGTGGTACAATAGTGAATAATTGCCATCAGGACTGACTGTGAGGGTCGGAAATGTAGATGTAGACATTTTTTGACAAAAGGAGGGGAGTGATTGATTTTGCAGCCCAGGAGCAGAGGTCCTTGGGACCATAAAGTGAGAAGAAAGTAAAGCAGGCCCCTACCCAGAGAAGCAGTGATGCCAGAAGTGGAGGCAGAGACTATGATGTGGACACATGGAGTAGCTGGGGACAATGGACTCAGGGAGGGAGAGGGGCTATGTGCTAACAGCCAGGGGTGGGCCTGTGGGGTGTAC
>NW_006408704.1:4100279-4133576 GCF_000296735.1 Chrysochloris asiatica
GTCTTCAGTCTTTAATACCTAATTCATCAAATCTGTTCTTGAGATGATCTCTATATTCAGGTGGGATGTGTCCAAGATCATATTTTAACTCTCATGGACTTGTTATAATTTTCCTCAGCTTCAGCCTGAATGTCTGTTCCACAGTCTGCCCCTGGCCTTGTTTTGGCTGATGATATGGAGTTTTCCACCATCTCTTTCCACAAATGTACTCAATTTGATTTCTGTGTATTCCATCTGGTAAGGTCTGGTGTATAGTCCATCTGGACTATATCTGGTGTATAGTCATTTTTTATGTTGTCTAAACAAGATATTCTCAATGAATAAGTCATTGGTCTTGAAAAATTCTATCATGTGATTTCCAACATCATTTCTATCACCAACATCATTATTCTCCAACTAGTGATCCTTCCTCCTTGTTTCCAACCTTTGCATTCCAATCACCAGTTTTACTAATACATCTTGATAGCATGATCGATCAATTTCAAACCAATTTCAGAATTCAAGTTTGTAGAGTTCTTCAATTTCATCATCACTGGCTTGAGTGGCTTGTGTGCAAATTTTAATTATACTGGTATTAAATGGTCTTCCTTTCCTTGTAGGCATATGGATATTATCTTATCACAGACAACATTATACTTCAAGACAGAACTTGAAATATTCTTTTGATGATGATTGCTATGCCATTCCTCTTCGATTTGTCATTCTCAGCACAGTAAACTATATAATTTTCAGATTCAAAATAGCCAATACCAGTCCATTTCAGCTCACTAATGTCTAGGATTAGTGAGCTGAAATGGACTGGTATTGGCTATTTTGAATCTGAAAATTACATGGAGCTCTGGTAGCGTAGTGGTTACAAATCGGGCTGTGAACCGCAAGGTCAGCAGTTCAAAACTACCAGCTGTTCTGTGGGAAAAAGATGAGGCTTTCTGCTCCCATAAAGATTTACAGCCTTGGAAACCCTGTACAGGGTCACTATGAGTCGGAACCTACTCCACGGCACATCACCACCACCACCAATGCCTAGGATATCGATGTTTATGCATTCCATTTCATTTTTGACAACATCCCATGTTCTAATTATTAATGGATGGTACAACTGTTTCTCCTCATTTTGAGTTGTGACCCATCAACAAATGAAGGTCCTGAAAGCTTTACTCCATTCCTATCACTCCAGTGAACTC
Source organism: Chrysochloris asiatica (assembly GCF_000296735.1). Classification (NCBI taxonomy): domain Eukaryota; kingdom Metazoa; phylum Chordata; class Mammalia; order Afrosoricida; family Chrysochloridae; genus Chrysochloris; species Chrysochloris asiatica. Next base: position 4,101,464 of record NW_006408704.1, read on the forward strand.
TACTTTGAGGAGGCGGCTCTTCTCCAGTCATATTTTAAGTGCTTTCCAAATCAAGGGACTCATCTTCTGGCCCTATATCAGACAGTATTCTGGTGCTATTCACAGTGCTTCAATATTCAATATTTTGGTGTTATCTAACAGTATTCCACTGTTGTTCATAAAAGTTTTCAATGGCTAAACATTCGATCCTGGTGTGACACTGTAGGATAATGCACTGGACCACAAGGTTGATTTGAACCGCAAGGTTGGTGGTTCAAACCCACCAGCTGCTCCTCAGAAACCCTATACAGGGTTGTTATGCATCAGAACTGAGTCGATGGCACTTAACAAAAACAACAAATATTCAGAAGTAGTTCACCATTCCTTCTTCCTAGCCTCTCTTAGTCTTGAAGCTCAGTTGAAACCTGTCCACCATGGGTGGCCCTGCTGGTATTTAAAATACCAGTGGCATAGCTTGCAGAATGACAGCAACATACAAGCATCCACAGTACGACAAACTCACAGGTTTTGGTGGACAGCAATAACAAACAGCCATTTTCTAGTAGACAGCCTTTGACATGGCTTCCAGCTTATTTCCTAGTCTCCCTTCTTTGGTCTTGGGCAGTAAACCAGGTACTCAATAGTCAAAAGAAAAGGAAGATTTTTCTTGAGGGAGGATGAAAGGTCAGGCCTACAAAAGAATGTTGGGAGAGGATTGTACTACAGGGAAAAAAGACCCAAAATTCAAATGTAGATTATAGAGACCCTCTTTTATTAAGTATTCAGCAGCACAAAGATAAGGCAAAACAAACACCAGTCATCTGGATGAGGAAGATCCTCAGCATGAGGCCATAATGCTATCTACTGGATTTATAGGCATGTGACCAATACTTGTTGTTAATTGTCATGACCAATTATAGAAGATGGAAAACAAAGGAAATCTGTCACAAAATCATGTTCTGCCACAGATCAGTTCATCACTGTTGCAGCTGGGACTACAGAAGTGGACCACGACTGGGACTGCAGATGAGAAAAGCTCAGGGGACTACTTTTGTCAGGTATGACTCATGACCACATGACCTTGGAACCCCAACTTCCATGTAGGGCACATGTAGACAAATCCCTGAGGTGAGACTGTCTCTCCTGGGCTGCCTGTGGGTCTGTAGAAATCCACTTTCAAATGCACTCTTACTTTGACATTTCTGGCTAGTTGTCAGAAGGAACTCCATGGAGACTGAATTTATGTTAAAACTCAAAATGGATTTAGGGCTCCTGAGAATTTAAACTCTAATGCAGGGTTAATACTGAAAGTGGTGAAACAGCACACTAATACACAGACACACCAATATATTTACATACCCACTCCAAAAAATGGATTCTACGGAAATGAAACATTGTTAAGTGCCATCGAGTCAGTTCCAACTCATAGCAATTGTGTACAGCGTTTCCAAGGAGCAGCTGGTGGGTGTGTACCACTGACCCTGTGGTTCAAACCTACCCCGTGGTCCAGTGCGTAGCCTACAGCACCACACCAAGAGTATGAATCTAGGAAAATTCATACCCCTGGGCACAGTAGATCCCAGAGACTCCACCCCTTCCTTATGCTTGAAGACCAGCCACTGAGTTCTGCCAGACTCCATATAACCAAGACATTAACAAGAACACAGACCAAACCTCTGCTGGGGAGTCTTTATCACAATGAACTCACTAACTACTTACTAAACCTGACTTCTTCATGTTTTGGATAACAAGAGTCGGGTAATACCGCCAATGCAGTCAGTCAGAATGAATGAATTTTGCATTGGTCTAAGCACCAGTGCTTTGGCTACTAATCAGATGACCATCCCTTGAGCAGCTGTAATTTAAACACTACAGAGAAGAGAGCAGATAGTGTGGCTGACAACTGGGTAGAGTCAGATTTCACTACTTACTGCAAATGTCAAGAGGAGGAACTTGTTGAGGAGAACAGGGTTTTCAAGAGCAGTGCCCGATTTTATTGATTCCCATATCTGTCAAGAGAAAGCAATGTGTCAAGGTGGGTTACCAAGCATCTCGGAGCTTCCCTCCCTCAGGAGAAACACGGATGGAGCTGTAAAGCTCATTCCAGACAACAAAGTGGGCCATTACCTTTACCTGCCCACTTCATACTGCCTCTCTGCCAGCCCCGCACCTGTCGAATTCTGTCAGCAATACAACCCAGTAGCCTCCTCTCCGTGGGTCTCATCATCAGAGGGGACAAGCAGGTGGTACCATACCCTTCATTATTCCCTTCCACACATAGTTACTGTCTACTCAATAGCAGGTACATGGGAGTGACAGAAATCAGGGGCACAGTCCCTAGCCTCCAGAGCTCACTGTCTAGTGAGGGAGACAGACTTAAACATAAGAACAAGCATCATACAGGGCTCAACATCGCAGCAGTGTGCAGAATTCCTGAGTCTAACTCACAGCAACCCCACGTGTCAGAATGGAACAGAGCTTGGTAGGCTTTCCAGAGGATGATTTTTCAAACCAGATACTGGACTCTGGGTGGACTCACACCACCAATGTGCGGCTAGCAGTTGAGTATGTTAACCATTGGAACCACCCAGGGAGCATGTTAACCATTGGAACCACCCAGGAGGAAGAGCAAATTCAGCTGTGGCTGGAGGGGTGGAGGGGGAAAAGTCAGGGAGAGTTCTCAGAAAAAGTGATCTGAACTACGTGTAGAGAATTTCTTAAAGTCTTATTTTAGATGATCTTGCCCTGAGAGATGAGGAAAAGACAACAAAAGTTTGTGTCTATTTAGCAAGTACTGTGACTGGAAGAAAAAGAAACAGCTGGTGACTAAGTAACTAAGATTACTTACCCAACTTTATGTCACTAAGTTAAACAATCAAGCCACGGAATGGATCTAAGAGGTCAATGAGCAGAGGGAAATAAATTCCTGCTACTGCAATGATAGGCTTAGAGGAGCAGGCCCACTGAAGAGCTGCCCACTCTGATCCGCTGTGAAAGTCTGGGCCCTGGTCATGGGGTGAGATTCCTGTGAAGAGCAATCTGCTTTCTTAGATGACATATGGAGACTTAACTTAAATCTCTGGAGATTCCTTTATAAATTGTAGCCAAAGAAGGAGGCCCAAGGGTAGTGAAGCCATGTTGTGGTTAAGCGCTGTCGAGTCAATTCTGACTCATAGCAACCCTGTATAGGGTTTCTAAGGAGTGGCTGATGAGCTTGAACCACCAATCGTGCAGTTCAAACCAATCTTGCAATCTAGTGCATTAACCCACAGTGCCACACTAGGACTCCATGTTGTTGTTGTTATGTGCCATGGAGTCGGTTCCAACTTATAGTGACCCTGTACAGGGTTTCCGAGACTGCAAACCTTTACGGGAGCAGAAAGCCTCATCTTTCTCCCATGGAATAGCTGGTGGTTTCAAAGTGCTGACCATGAGATTAGCAGCCTGATTTGTAACCACTGTGCTACTAAAGCTCCTTAGGACTCCATAGGACAAGAAAAATGACCATCGCCACCTGAGCCACAGACTACGGCCATTGCAAGAAAGATGAGTGAAGCCTGCCTCGAAAGCAGAGATGAAGGTATCCTTCTCTGACCGACTTTAGCACCTGTAGACACTGTCTTGTTTTTATGGACTATTGTAAAGACCAGGCAACTAAGTTACAGAGGACTAGGCTTACTCCCAAATCCATGTGAAATACATTCCAGGCAGAAAGACATGATGTCCAAAGGGCAAGGGAGAGAGCACAGAGAAGCCTAGGAGATTAGAAGCAGTTTCTTGTGTGTGGGTGAGTGAGAGGATCAGCAGAGGCCAGGTCATGAAGGACAATGAAACACAGACTAAGCAGTTTAGATTTAGCTCGAACGGTGATAGAGAAACAACCTGATCATTTCTTACAGCATTATGGGGCTTAGGCCTTGTAAAGCCTCTCCAACAGGCACAAAGAACAGGGTCCCACACCTATTCAGAAACAGGAGCAAAACTCTCACAAGATCAAACTGCAGCAAAGTGCCTGCCTGGAGAAGATGATTCCACCACTGCCCACCCTTAACCAGAAGGGTTATGTGTAATTTTGGCTAGCCCATCATTCTCAGGCATAATTATGGAATTAGCCTCCATTTTGTGAACTGATGTAATTACCCTATGTATTGTAAATCCTAATCACTATGATATTAATGAGGCAGAATTAAAAGCATTTATGTTAATGAGGCAGAATACATCCAGATGATTAGGTTGCATCTTGAGTCACTCACCTGTGAGATTTAAGAGATTAACAAGAGAGCACAGATCAGAGAGGCCAAGAAAGAAGAGTCATGAATTGAGCACGTCCTTTGGACCCAGGGTCTCTGCACTGGGAACCTCTTAGAACAGAGGAAGACTGATACCAAATACATGGAGATCTCCAAGGATTGCCAGCCCCACAGATGCTGAAAGGAGACAAGGACCTTCCTCCAGAGCTGACAGAGAGAGAGAAAGCCTTCCCCTAGAGCCAGCCTCTAATCTCCTAAATTGTAAGAAAATAGATTTCTGTTTGTTAAAGCCACCCACTGATGGATTTCTGCTACAGTAGCTCTTGATAGCTAAGACACCCACAGCATTCCTGAGTCCTACACATGCTTGTCTTTATGACAGAACCATGGCCTTGATCAGAAACACTACAGCTTCCAGGACCAAAGAAAACATCTGACCTCATTTGCGGCTTGCTCCAAGAGTAGCTTCTTATCTGCTGTCTTGAAGGACTCGAGTGTATTGGTGTTATATAGTGTTCCAACAGCTGGGCAGCAATGGGCTGGGGTGGGAGCATTCCTAAAGACAAGTAAAAGATGATTCTCCAGACAATCTGGTATTTAGAAAAGGCCCCAAAACTCTCCCCCGAAACCAAACCCACTGGTGTCAAGTTCATTCCGACTCAGGTCGACCCTGTTTGTGTCAAAGCAGAACTACTCCCCAGGGTTTCATTGCTGTCACCTGAACAGTAAGTGTCCCCAGTGGTGCCATGAATAAGCGTCTGCTCAAATCTACACAGTGACTCTGTGGGAGAAAGACCTAGTGATCCGTTTCCATAGAGATGACAGCCAAGGGAACCTGATGGAGAACTTCTACTCTGTCATGCAGAGTCAGAATGGACTTGATGGCAATCTTAACTGATGCAGATTGCCAGGTCTTTCTTTCATGGAACCATGGGGTGACTCTCAGTTGCCATCCTCGTGGTTAGTAAAGTGCAAACCATCTGTGCCACCCAGAGACAGAGAATGCCAGTGAGTGACAATTAAAACAATTCCAGTAGCAGGAGTCAAAGGATATTGTTTTCCTAGGCAAGTAAAAGACAGTTCCTTTATTTGGAAAGAGATAAGCATCATCACCTAAGTAAGCACTGTCGTCCCTCTTCCCCCCGCCTCCCCCCCCCCACAGAAGCCATATACTCTCCTTAACTTAACCTCTAAGCATGCCATTCTTCTATTCTCCCCCAAATATCAAGTTCATTTTCTTTCCAGTGAAAGAGAAATACTATGTATTGAGCTTCTCCCGTGCCAGGGACTATACAAGGTTTTAGTTTAATTTTCCTAACTGCTCTTTTCCCCATTTCAAAGCTGAGGATATGTGCTTCAGAAAAGTTTAAGTAAGTAATCTAAGATCACATCATAATTCTAGGCAGAGCTAGAATCTAAAACCAGAACAATTTGACTTCAATGCTCTGTGTTCCTCATCCCTACTGGTACAGAAACTGAAACATGATATTTTAGAGCATATACAGCCAACTGTAAAATCCTTGAGGGCAGGGAACACTGTAGGCCACCCCAAACAGGGCTCTACACCGAGCTGCTGTTGAGTAAATCCCTGCTGGTCGATCCAAACACACAGAACACATTATACCTGGTGACTTGTCTGGAGATGTGCTCCATGGTCTACATTCTACACTGCCCTGAAGGCCTCACAGGTTTCAGAGTAACCAAAGTCAAGTAGAAGAGGAGTTGATTCTGAAGTGGAAAAATGTCATCTCTTCTCTGAAATGATTAACTTGTGTGTCAGTCGTTCTAGATGCTAAATGTAAAGAGCCATTTACAAGTAATGCCAAAGGAGTGCATTTTTATTGCTTGCACTAAAAACCCAGTGTCCCAAATGTCTCTTCATTCTGAGTCTGTTCCAAGTGCATACAACAGGGCCACATGGGGGAAGAGCCCTGAGTCCAGGATGGTGTGGAGGGAAGCAATGGAAGATGTGGGCTCTGTCTGCAAATCTCACAGTCCAGCTCCTGGGGAAGGCTAACTTGGAATGGCCATAGTCTGCCCTGGGGAGCTGCTGAGTCAGCAAATGTTCAAGTGTTTGTCACCACTTTCCAATGAAAGCGCACTGTTCGTCCAGGTAAGATGAAGATGTCAAAGACAGCCTAGAAGAGGAAGAGAAATGACAAGGGACAAGATCAAACCTCGAGAGAAGAGGAAGCAGAGAAGTGGCAAACCAGGAGCTCTGCACCCAGACATGCCATCCTGAAGACTGCGGAAACAGAGGCTGCAGATGGAACAGCTGCGGTGCTGCTTTCAGACCTGATCGAATCTGGATACAAGCCCAAGAGCAGGTAGGTACAGTAAGACGGGTTCTCAGAAACTGAGGAGGTGGGGGTGATGACAATGTTTTGGAACTAGACCAATGTGGTACACAACACTGTGAATGTATTAATGCCACTGATCAGGAGGAGGCATGCTGCGTCATCTGCTTTCTGTAATGTCCCCATTCTGTTTCCTCTTCTATAATGAAACTTAACATCCCGTGACAGTGTCCACTGGCATCCTTCCATCAATCAAAACGCATCCCGTTTGACAGCTATACACTTGTATCACTGCTATTCAATTCAACAATTATTTGAGCCACTAGTCCAAACCAGATCTGTATTAGAAGCTAGTGATATTAACTCACCCTCAGGCACTGGATAGACACAGCCTCAGACCCCAACACTCTTACTTCCTTGATTTTTTTTTTTAATGCTTTATTGTGAATTATGTGATAGTTTACATGGGAGGACATCAGCTTCACTTTGATCCCGTTGTATATCGTTTCCTTGCCATGGTTTACAATCCCTTCCATGCATCATCAATCAACTAAAGGGTGTACCCAGCAAGACTGCCCCCGTCATCCACACACCGCCCCTCTCTCTCTCCAGGTCCAAAGTTTCCAGCCGCTCCATCTCCCCATGTCATCGTCTCTGCCTCGATCCCTGGCTTAATTACATTTTAAGTCCTTTAATACAATGGTTATTCCTTCTATTTCTCTAGATAGATTATAAAAAATTAAAAAAAAAAAAAACCAACTCATTGCCACTGAGTCAATTTCGACTCACAGTGACCTTGTATAGGGTTTCTGAGACTGTAAATCTTCATGGGAGCAGGCAACCTCATGTTTCTCCTGCAGAGCAGCTGGTGGGTTAGAAGTGCTGACCTTGCCGTTAGTAGTCAAGTGCTTACGCTACAGTGATGCCAGGGCTCCTAGATAAATGGACTGCTGCCATCAAATCAGCTCAGACTGATGGAGACCTTACGTACGGCAGAACAAAACGTCACGTTGTCCTGCACTTCCTTCATGATCAGTGGCTGAGTTTGAGTCCATCACCGCAGTTACTGTGCCTCCTTCTCAGCAAGGATCCCCTGCACCCTGCTGGCCCCCACCCCACCAAACATGATGTCCTCTTCCAGAGCTGATTTTCTCTGGGCAGCATGTCCAAAAAAAGCAGGCAAGTTGTGATCCAGAAGATTTGAAGAAGTAGATTGCCAAGCCTTTCTTCCTAGTCTGTCTTAGTCTGTAAGCTCCACTAAAACCTATCTACCATGATCCTACTGGTATTTGAAATACTGGTGGCATAGCTTGCAGCATCTCAGCAACACGGAAGCCACCACGGTACGGCCTACTGACAGACGAGTGGTGGGTATCTCTTGCAGCCCAACTTGATTTCTTATGACAAATGAGGAAGAGGTCTAGGGAAAGGAAAACTTTTGCTGTAGTTTACCTGTTTCACATTTACACAGACACTGTCTACCCAAAATGATTTTTCCTTTTCTTAAACAGAAATTGTTGTTGCTAGTTGCTATCGAGCCGGTTCTGACTCACAGCCACCCCATGTGTGAGAAGAGAGCTGTTGTATAGAGTATTCAAGGCTGGAACCTTTAGGGAGCAGGTTGTAAGGCATTACTTCTAAAATATTGAACAGCAAATAAACAAAATTATTTTCTTTCTCTTCTGAAACACAAATTGAATATGAGGATAAGTCAAAATATTGCTACAAAATCATAGAAACTTTTATAAATCAAAAATAATAAAATATAAAGCTACTGTTTCTCGACATCTCCTCCATCTAGGTCTATACACTTCTGAAGGCCGTGTTTCTATCTCTCTGCCCCATCCCCGAAGAATTCTGTGCTCTTGATGTTAGTATCCTGGAAGGGCTCAAATCATGTTCTTTTTCAATGTTACTGAGTTATAGGAACAGAAAGAAATGTGAAGGGACAAGATCAGGCCTATATAGTGGATGGGATAAGGTTTCCCAATGAAATTCTGGTAGGACAGCCCTTGGTACCCTCAAACAATAACCATGTGCATTGTTGGAATGGAAAAAAAAAAAAAAAATCTTGGCATAACTACCCAGGCCTTTTTCTAACCAATGTAGTTTTCAATTTTCCTAATAAATCCCCATATCCTTTAAGAAAATCCATCAAGATGACACCTTTGGAATTCCAAAAAACAGTCCCTATACCTTCTGATATAGTCGCTGTTTTAATGCAGACTTCAAAATCGTTTGAACTGCAAGGTCATGGTTCAAGCTCACCAGCTGCTCCTTGGAAACCCTATACAGGGTTTCTATGGGTCGGAATCAACTCGACGGCACTTAACAACAACATACCTTCTGAGCTGACCCCTCTAGCTTGAACTTAACTGGCCCAGCAAATTCCCTCAATAACTACTGTCTATGAAGACATCCTAACAAGTACATTATTACTGAGCAAAGTGTCTTGAGTACCTCACTGATTGTGAAGACATGTTTAAAGATGTTTAGTTTAGAATAAAGTGATACATTATAAACTGGAACCCTAGTATCAATAGTCATTTGAGCTACACTCATACATACACGGTGCATGTCACTGGACACTACGTTTCCTAGGTTTCCTTGCAAGACAGGCAAGGCCACAACTCTCTACAATACAATATGAGTGGATGTGATATATGCCCCTTCACTTCTTTAAGGGGTCTTGTCCACCTATTCACCCTTATTCGCTTTCTCTTTCCCGTTTACCTATTGTTAACCTGAATGTGACAAGTCAGTCTCAACTAGCACACAAAGGCAAAACCACAGATGGAAGAGGACTGGACCACATGGCATGACTACTAAGTAAGCACGAAAAACTACTTTTGTGTTGAGACATCTCATTTTGGGGTCTGGTTCAGCAGCACAACATAATTAAGGTCAACTCCTTGATAAAATGCAACTTAACTAATAATTCACCTGAGACAGAGAACAGGGTCCTTGTGTTGCTAACTCTTAGCAGAGATTCACAAGTTTCCCAGGGCCTCAGAGTGAAACAGATTTATCTGGTGGGTTAATGCGCCAGACGGCAAAGCCATATGAACTGCCAGCTCACCAGCAGCTCCTCAGAAACCCTATAGAGAGGGTCACTATGGGTCGGAACCAACTCCACGGCACTTAACTAAAACAACATGTAACATTGAAAAGTCATGGTAACGTAGTGGGATCAGCAGGCGGAATCCACCACCCATTCTGCGGAAGAAGGATGAGGCATCTGTTCCTGTAAGATTCACAGCCTTGGAAACCACAGGAAGTACTTCCACTCTGTCCTATGTTGTTGTTATTGGTAAGTGCCGTCAAGTCAGTTCCAACTCACAGCGACCCTGTACAAGGTTTCCAGGGAGAGGCTGGTGGGTTGGAACTGCTGTCCAGTGCTTATCCTACAACACCACATTAGGACTACAGGGTCACTATAGTCAGAATCTACTTGATGGCCGTTGGTTATGCAAAGCCAAGGGAGCCCTGGTGGTGCAGTGGTTAAGCACTTGGCTGCTAACTGAAAGGTCAGCAGTTTGAACCTGCTAGTGGCTCTGCAGGAGAAAAGACCTGACGATCTGCCCCCATAAAGATCACAGCCTTGGAAACCCTCTGAAGCAGCTCTAGTCTGTCAGACAAGATTACTAGGATTTGAAATCAGCTTGATGGCACTGGTGTCCACAAATGAAGAGTAGCTCTGGTAGTTCTCCAAGAGTATCTTCCTCCTCTCTTTCTGTCTAGTTCCGAGCACATGCTATTATCAAGGCACAGAGGAAGCTTTCAGTAAGGATTTCTGCAATAGCTGTTCCCGCTCCACATTTATTACAGCACTAAGCACCCTGTAATGGAAATATTTCTCTGCCACCTCCCTCTCTCAAGCTACAGAGCACACCTCGAGAGACCCATGTTTCCTAAGTCATTGAACTCCTACGACCTACACTGGTGTGGCGCTGTGGGCCAATGCATCATCAGACTGCAAAGTCATTTGAACTGCAAGGTCAGTGGTTCAAGCTCACCAGTTGCTCCTTGGAAACCCTATACAGGGTCGCTATGGGTCAGAATCGACTCGATGGCACTTAACAGCAACAACACATGCACAGAAGAAGCACTGAATGTTTCATGAACAGATTCACAAAGACATTCCATATAGACTCATACTAATATGCAGCAATAAAAACAAAAAATATCAAAACCAAACCCACTGCCATCTAGCATTTCTGACTCATGGTTCACTTATGTGTGCAGCTGCTCCATATGTTTTTGAGATTGTGACCTTTAAGAAACTGATTGCCAGTCCTTTCCTTCAAGGCATCTCAGTGTTTGAACAGCTAGTTTTTCAGTTTGTAGTCAAATGCCTAACAATTTTTGCCACCCAAAGGCTCAAAAAAAGAAAAAAAAAAATTTTAAGATACAATAACAATAATGAAAATACAATCTTCCTCCAATCCTGATGCCACATTGTTCTTCATATATTCCAGCTTCTTGAATGATTTGTTCAGCATACAGATTGAATAAGTATGATGAACAGATAAAACTCTGACACACATCTTTCCTGATTTTAAACCAATCAGTGTCCCCTTGTTCTGTTCCAATAACTGCCCTTGGTCCATGTACAGGTTCTTCATGAGCACAATGAAGTATTCTGGAATTCCCATTCTTAGCAATGCCAGCCATAATTTCCTAACGTCCACAGTCAAATTATTATTGTCCATAGTCAATAAAACACAGGTAAACTTCTTTTCAGTATTTTCTACATTCACCAAGATCCATCTGGTATCAGCAATAATATTCCTCCTTCCATGTCCCCTTCTGAATCTGGTTTAAATTTTGAGCAGAACTTCTACAACCAAGTATGAGTTTTACTTGCGTGTGTTATTAATGATACTGTTACATAATTTTTGTATTCTGTTAGACCATCTTTCTTTGGAATGGGTCTAAATATGGATTTCTTATAGGTCTTCCTATAAGACCAGGTCTTCCAAATTTCTTAGCACACACAAATAAGTACTTTTAACATTGCATCCGTTTGTTGAAAACATTTTATTTGATATCCCCCATCAATTCTTGGAACTTTGCCTTCAGTGCAGCTTGGAATTCTTTCAGTACCACTGGTATTTAATCATATGCTATTTTCTGAAACAGATGAACAGCAACCAATTCTTTTTAGTACGACTGTGCTTTTTTCCCATTTTCCTTTAATGCCTTCTGTGTCACTCAATAGTTTGCCTATAAAATCCTTCAATATTGTTTAACTCGAGGTTTCCATTTTTCTTTAGTTCTTTCAGTTTCAGAATTAGCAACGTGTTCTTCCCTTTTGGTTTTCTAACTCTAGAACTTTGCACATTCCAATCTAATACTTCTTTGTTGAGTCACGCCACATCAGCAAATGAATGTCCCCAAAGCTTTACTCTACCAATGTCATGAAGGTCAACTCTACTTTGAGGAGGCAAGCTCTTCTTTAGCCATATTTTGAGTACCTTCCAATCTGAGGGGCTCATCTTCTGGCACTACATCTGACAATCTCCCACTGCTGTTCATAAGTGTTTCACGAACCAGGTTTTTCAGAAGTCAGCCACCATGTCCTTCCTAGTGTGTCTTAGTCTGAAACCTGTCCAGCATGGCTGATCCTGTTGATATTAGAAATAGCCGTGGCAATAGCTTCCAGCATTACCATAACATGCAAGCCACCACAGTATGATAAACTGACAGACGAGCGGTAAGGAGAGCGATGACTAGAGTTTAATTTGTTTTGACAAACCATCATAAGGAATTTATGGAGCAAGAAAGCACTGAAGAAACACCACCACATACCTCTTAAAGACTACCATCCTTTTGGACTTACAGTAAGCTATTAAATTCTGATATCTGATTGAGAAAAAGGAATAAAACACACTGACTTTTGGAGAGCCATGAGGGAAAAAATCCTAGGGATATTTTATTTGTAATACCCTAATCTTTAATTTCTGCCAGTTTCAAAAGCCAGGCAAGCTTAAACTAGACTTCTTCATCTTCCCCAAAACCCTTATCTTAACATTGCTTAAAAACAGAAAAAGAGACCTCACTGCAGCCTTTAATTCCTCAACCCTCAATTACATTCAACTCCTGTAATAGGGTCTTTGCTTCACTCTTCTGTAGAAACTCAATTCTTAAAGACAACTAATCCCATGAAGCTACACTGAAGCATGACATCTTTTGCTTCTGACATATTTGACCATCTCATTCATTCCAGAAACATTTCTTTCTTTATATTCTATCACACTGTTCCAGTTTTTCTTCTTCTCTGACAACCTGTGTCTCCTATCCTGGTTCCATATCATCTCCCCTCCATAATCAGAGGCTTTCTTTGTTTTGGGTTTGAATTCCTCTCACACTCTATTCTCTTTCCATCTTTTATCCTCAGGAGCTCCACTGCATGGGCCACTCCCAGAATGCTTCTGGCTCTCCTCCTCAACTCTGCTGCCTCCTGGACATTTCAATTGGGCACTCTTCTCTAATTCAACATTTTCTAAAAGAAACTTATCTCCCCTGAAAATTCTAGCTCCCTCCTGATTTCTCTGTTGCTGTAAAAGATACCAAAATTCACCTTGCTAATCAGTGATGCATTTTGTTTTTCTCTCATCTATGTTTCATAAATTTGTTGTTGCTGTTTTAGTACAGTCAAGACAGTTTCAGCTCACAGCGACTCTGTATAAGGTTTCAGAGGACCAGCTAGTAAGTTTGAAGCACAGACCTGACAGTTCAGACCAACCTTGTAATCCAGTGCATTATCCAACACAGCCATGCCAGGACCCTATCTTTAGCCATGTGTAAACTTTAGTATTGGAATCCTGGTGTGGCACTGTGGGTTAATGCTCCAGACTGCAAAGCTGTTTGAACTGCAAGGTTGGCAGTTCAAGCTCACCAGCTGCTCCGTAGAAACCCTACACAGGGTCACTATGGGTCAGAATTGACTCAACGGCACTTAACAACAACAAACTTTAGGATCAGCAGTGGCCGACAGTTCAAACGTACCATAGGAGGTTATTGAAAATAAGGTCAGGCGCACCTTAGTCCTCAAGCTGACATCTCTGCTCTTCAGCACTTTAAAACACTTAGAACCTAATAAAAATCAGTTACCGCTGAGTCCGTTTCAACTCATGGTGACCCCATAAGGTTTTCAATGGCTAATTTTTTGGAAGCAGATTGCCAGACCTTTCTTCTGAGGGTCCTCTGGGTGAACTTGAACCTCAATCATTTGGTGAGGAGGAAAGCACAATAACCACTGGCACCACTAGGGCCACCTGGCCCCTGTTAGGCTCTGATGACTATCAGCTGAGAAAAGTAAAGCCGCTACTCTTAAGCATCTAGTACTTGTCTCAGCACCTATAGGAGGAACAGGAGAGTCATGAGGCATTAAAAGGCATGAGGTGGAGCTTCCCTTGTTTCCTACGTGGTCCACATGAGGGAGTTTTAACAGGGCTCATCTCTTACCAGAAGCAAACAGTTTTCTTTCCTTTAAACTCGGAGCAAGTCAGTACTCACATGTCAAATGCGCTGTACTCCAGGGTTAAACGAGCTGGCAGCGCAGCAGAATCACCTGTACAGAAGCAACATCACAGCTTCAATTACAAGTCAGAAACGGCAGCACTCATAACAAAAGGACTTGAGAATCATGTTGTTATCTTAGTTGCACCCAAAGTGACCTGCCTAATTCCTGACTACTCAAGATAGCAGAATATGACAAAGCTCTTGGGAATATGTGGAACTTTCCAAGTATATAATGAAGATCTATTGGAAGAATATTTCCAACCTCTTCTAATACTAACACATGTTGATTATTTAGATTAACAACTTGTTTCAAACTCCCTTTCTTTTCCCCACCCCTGGGGAAAGGGAACTTGGATCAAAAGTCAGAAAGCAAAAGAGGAAGCAGTGAAGAGCATTAATGACAAAAGACAAGGATGATCCTAAAGGAAAATGGATACTCTACTGGGGGACAGCGGGTCTAAGAGCAAAGGATGGAAGATGGAGGAAGCTACTACCTACCATTATAGTAATAGCCCTTAATGTCCTTGGGAGCTTCATCCAACCGATACTCATTCAGCTTCTTCTGGGTCAACTCATGCCAGAATCCAACATCCAAGGCACTGTTAAAGGGGGCAAACTGTAATTTGGAAAGTACAGGATCCCCTGTAGTTGCCGCCATTATTCGTTGCCTATTAAAAACAAAACAGAACACAGCAAAATAGCATATCCACACAACATTTAATGAGTAAGAACATATGGAAGCATGCTTAACAAACAAGTAATCGGGGAATGCAGGCTACCTTACAGGAAAACTTTTTAAATCACCCTGAGTAATTTGTCTAAGGTGCCATGTTTAGTCTCAAGGCACGAATGATCTCGAACTATGGCGTTCTGATCATCCCTACTAGTTAGAATCAGCTGGGCTTGGAGGCACTCGTGGTATTCCTTCTCCAATGTAGTCCAAACCTTGTGGTTTTCAGTCCAGTGTTTATCCTCTAGAGATGTCATGCTCCCAAAATATGCGAATGATAATATTAAATAAGAGAAAAAATTTAAAGTTTCATATCCATTCAGAAAAGTTTCATGTGAAGTTTGTGCCAAAGTTATAAACAAGTTTTTCGTTTTCCAAATTTGTTGGATTTTAGAATTACAGAGATGGAACTCTGGACTAGTAGTAACTATATGGTAAAATGTAAAATGTGTGATGTACCTAAAAAGTAATAAAAATCAAGATGCAGAAAATGAGCACGGAGCAAAGCACTGATAAAGCCGTGCTGGGAGACAGTGTGCTCCGTATAAGTGTTGGGGTGGGGGTGGGGGGAGCAGGGGGGACAGGGAGAGCAAAGGAAGCAGAGCACAGGCAGTGTGGTGATGGGAGTCTGGGGAAGCTGAGGCTGCTGCTCCTAACTGGATGGTCTGTTGGTGTGATCTATGCACACGAAGCCGCATGCTTATGTGGGGAGAACCCATGAGCAGAAGGCTTCAAAAACTGGAGGTGGAAGAACGTTGGAGTGACAAGCCGGAGAGAGTTTTAAGCAGGGAATACATTTAATTCACCAGCGGCAAAATGACTTGGAAGGAGTTAGAAAAGGAAAGTCAGTGAAGAAAATAAGGGTTCATATCATGAGGAAATTAAAGCAATTTCAAGCCATAACAACAAGAAGAAATTCTGGTACACTTGGCGGAAGCATTTACCAAGTCATACAGAAACTTTTCTTGTAAAGCTTAGGCATCTTAATATCGTTCATTTGAGGACTATTCAGGCATTTAGAAATATTTCAAAACATCATATTCAGAACCTCTTTTTTAATAAATAATTCAGTTGCTTTAAAAAACAAGCACTTAACAACAACAAATGCAAACCTCATGGTAACCAAAGAAAATTAATCTACTCACCAGAAACACAGGAAAAGCAAAACAAAAACACTAAGCATACAAAAAAATCAACAATAATAAGTGAAATAAAAAGAAATTCTGTATACAAAAAAAACTCAGCTCCAAAAGTAAAGAAGTACAAAGAAACCTTTAACAACACACCAAAAAAAGACAAAATGGCTGCAGTAAATTCATACAGTAAATATACCAGTCAAGAGACAGAGTGGCAGAATAGATTAAAAATAAAAAAACATAACCCAACAATATATTGTTTATAAGAAACATACCTTAGGCATAAAGACATAAATAAGTTAAAAATCAAAGGATGAAACAACAACAACAAAACCAATACCAAGTAAATAGCAACCCAAAAGAGAGCAAGAGGGGCAATATTAATATCTAACAAAATAGATTTCAAGTCAAAATCTATTATAAGAAACAAACAAGGGCACTGTATACTAATAAAAGGGTCAATTTACCAAGAAGATATATAATTATAAATATTGTGTATCCAATGTCAGTGCCTCAAAATTTACAGAGCAAAGTCTAATAGAACTAAAGAGAGAAATAGACCGTTCTACAATAATAGGTGATTTTAATATGCCACTGTCAATAACAGATTTGTATCTATAAAAAAAAAAACAACTATTCCTAATTGTCTAGGAAGACAATCAATAAAAATCTAGAAGGCGCTTCCTCAGAAAGCAGGAAATAGAAATAACTGTGACCCAACAATACCTCTACTGGTATGGTCTATGTAGTCACAAGAAATAAGAGCCAGGACATACGCACACCAATGTTCATCAGAGCACTACTCACAATAGCAAACAGATGGAGACAGTCTAAATGCCTATCAATGGGAGAATGGATAAACAAACTTTGGTATATACATACAATGGCATGCTATGCAACACTTAAGAATAGTGATGAATCTGCAAAACACCTCTTCATATGGACGAACCTGGAAGACATTATGCTGAGTAGAACTAGTTAATCACAAAAAGACACATATTATATAAGACCACTACTGTAAACAACTATTATAAAAACTCAAGAAAAGATTTTCATTCTAAAAGAAACACTGATGGTTACCGGGGTGAGAGGGAAGGGAGAGCAACTCACTGGCTAGAGGGCAGACACATGTTAACTCAGGTAATGGGGAGGATAATAGACAAAAAAGGAGAGGGCAATATACCAGAAGAAGGAGGCTGGCAGAAGAACATGAAGACAGGAAAAGACACAGGGAGCTATGCAAGGCCTAAAATGTTAATAACACAGACTTGGAGTAACAGTGTTATGGATATGGAGGGAAAAGTGGGAATTTAATTGCAAATAAATTAAGGATTTGAAAGAATATATGTGTACATATATTGTACAACATAGTAGCTAACACATAGTTGCTAAAACCCAATTATGAATGTGGTGGAGTTCATAGCAGGCAAATGGTGAAAACATCTTAGACATTATCAAATAACTTAAGGCAATGAATAGCTGGGCCTGGGGACTCAGGACCATAGTCTCAGGGGATACCACTGTCAGTTGGCATAACATAGTCCACAAAGACAATGTTCTGCACCCTACTTTGGTGAGTAACATCTGGGATACCAAAAGCTCATGAAGAGCCATCTACAGTGCAACTGTTTGTCTATGTACAGAAGAAAGAGGAGTGATGAGAACTGAAGATGATTAGAATCAATTAGTCCAAACAGACTATTTGACCACGTGAACATTAATCTCCACAACTCTGAGACCAAAAGAACTCTAGATGGTGCCTGGTTACCACTACCAACTGCTCTCAAAGGGTTCACATTAAAAAGTCCTAGATAGAACGAGAGAAAGTATGGAACAAAACTCAAAATTATAAAAAGAAAAAAAGACTGGGTTTATTGGTCAGAAAGAAAGTGGAGGAACCCAAGAGTATGGTCCTCAATCGCCCTTCAGGTCTGTAGAGGAAATCACTCTTGTGGCCCAATTTTCAGCCAAGTAGTAGATAGGTATCTGGGGTAGGGGTGGGGGTTGGTATATATAGGAGGTATGCTCACCACGGAATAGTCAATCATTCAAAATCAAAAGGGCGACATTCACCTAAGAATAAAGTTGGAAAGGGGTGGGAAGGTGAGTGGAATAGAAATCGGAACCACAGGGAGGAAGCAGGTTAATGGTCATTGCATGGAGGGGACTGCAATCATTGAGATGAAACAAAGTGCATGATTTGTTTAATATAAAACTGATGATCTTATCTGTAAACCTTCACTCAATTCACAATAAAAGTTAAAAAAAAAAAAAAAAAAAAAACTCCCAACAAAAACAACAGAAAAAAGCTCAGAACAAGATGGAAATCTATCAAATATTCAGAGAAAAGGTGACATTAGTTCCAGTCTTCCAAACTCTTCCTAACATAGCCCAAGACCAAACCAAGTCAGTATCAATTATAGCGATCCCGTATAGAGTTTCCAAGAATGTAAATCTTTACAGGTGCAGAAAGCCTCATTTTTCTCCAGTGGAGTGGCTAGTTGCATAAACCACCAACCTTGTGGTTAACTCATTCTATGAAGCCAGCATCACCCTGATACCAAAGCCAGGTAAAACCAAAAGATCCAATCCTGTGCCACCAAGTCAACTCCAACTCATAGTGATTCTATATAGAGCTTCCAAGGTTGTAAATCTTTATGGAAGCAGAAAGCCCACCTTTCTCCCACAGAGTGGCTGACGGATTTGAACTACTGATCTTGTTGTTAGCAGTCCAGTGCTTATTCTACAGTGCCGCCAGGACTCCTAAAAGCTAGGCAAAAATATCATACAAAAATGGAAAATCACAGATTATTATTCTTCATGGACATAAATGCAAAAATTCTAGCAAACAGAATTCAATAACTTCAAGAAAATCATGATCAGTTGGGATTCACACCAGGAATGCAAGAGTGGCTCAACATTAGAAAATCAATCAATGAGATTCACCACATAAATAAAACAAAGGAAAAGGACCTCATGATCACTTAAATTGATGCAGGAAAGGTACTAGATAAAATTCAACACCACTTCCTAATGAGAACACTCAGCAAAATAGAAATAGAAGGAAAATTTTGTAACATAATTAAGGACATATATGCAAAACCGTCAATATTACTCTCAATGGAGACAGGCTGAGACCCTTCCCCTTGAAAATGGGAAAAAGACAAGGATACCCATTATCACCACTCTTTATTTAATTCTATACTAGAAGTCTTAGCCAGAGCAATAAGGCAAGAAAGAGAACTAAAGGGCATCCAAATCAGAAAGGAAGATGACAAGATCCCATACATAGGAAATCTCAAAGAATCAACAAAAAAGTTTGTTGATCTAATAGAAAAATTCAACAGGGTTTCGAACCAGTTCAGTCATAGCGACATCAGTGAAGCGACATCAAAAATTTTTAAATGTGTATGCACTGGAATGCTAAGCAGATAGATATTTTACAGGTTTAAACCTTGCTAGAAACTTAGTCTACCTCTTAGAAAACAAGGACAGTGTGTACATTATATGAACCAAATCTCTTGGCCCACTGAGTCAAAAACAACAAAAAAGATTGGAATGTGTCACTCTCTGAAGTGCTGGTAATAATTCAGTCACCTGCACTAGGCTCCTGAGAGGGCTCACTATGCTTCTTCTGAGTCAACCATTCCAGGGCTTCAACCTACAATTTTTCCCATTCCAGTTAGTGTTCAAGTTCATCCAGTTTAAAAAAATTCAGATCTGTTCCTGTATCACTTTTAGCCATGCCTGAACTGGTTAGAATTGATTTGGAGCCCTGGAATTCAGCAGTGCTGCAGGTTACAAGGTAAACACACAAAAATGAGTTGGTTTCCCTTACACTAAAAGGAAGAACTACAAAAAGGAAACCAAGAAGACACTATCATTTACAGTTGCCCCCAAATGATTAAACCTAACCTGGGACATAAAAGATTTAAACAGTGAAAACTACACAACACTAGTACAAGTCACTGAGAGCTCTGCATAAATGGGAGGCCTTTTTGTAATCATGAATTAGAGTTAATACTGTGAACAAGTCAACACTACCCAAAGCGATTTACAGATGCAAGACAGTATCAATCCAAATCCCAACATTACTTACTGAAATGCAAATACTGATCACTAGCTTTACAGGGAAAGGAAAGAGGCCCTGACAAGTCAAAGCAAGATTGTAAAAGAAAAAGAAAAAAAAAAAAGGAGGCCTCTCTCACACTCCCATAGTCACAGTAATCATAATGGCCTGGTACTGGTTCAATGAGAGGCACATAGACCAGTGAAACAGATTTAGAACTCAGAAACACATCCATTCAGCTATGGACAACTGATTTTTAACAAGGCGTCAAAGTTCACTCAAAGGGGAAGAATTTAATAAATGGTGTTAACAAATGGACTCTTTAACAAAGGGTGCTGTCAAGACTAACTATCCATATGCTGAAAAATGAAACAGGACCCATACCTCACGCCATGTATAAAAACTAACTCAAAATGGATCTAAGACCTAAATGCTAAAGGTAAAACTATAAAGTACTTGGAATTATGGGACTTCATTTTTTAAAAAACTATCAATTACAACTACTAACGGGCAAACAGTAGAAACGAAATTAGGCAATAGGGACCTCATAAAAATTAAATACTTAGGCACATCAAAAGAGTACAATAACAAATTACAGAGGGAAAATCTTTGGGATTGACATATTTGATAAGAGTTTATTCTCCAAAATATACAAAATGTCTACCCCTCAACAATAAAAACACAACCAACCCAACTAAAAAATGGGCAAGGGATATGAAGACATTAAACCAAGAGGGCATTCAAATGGCCAACAAACACGTGACAAGAATCTCGTAAGCCATTGCTGTGAAGTGCCTTCAAGTCGGTTCCAATTCATAGCAACCCTATACAGGGTTTCCAAGGAGCAGCTGGTATATTTGAACCAGTGACCTTGTGGTTAACAGTCTAGTGCTTATCCTACAGCACCACACCAGGACTTCATTTGTTATTGTTGTTGTTAAGTGCCATTGAGTCAGTTCCAACACATGGTGACCCTGTATAGGGTTTCTGAGGAGTGGCTGGTGAGCTTGTACCACTGACCTTGCGGTCCAGTGCATTAACCCACAGTGCCATACCAGTACTCTAGGACTCCACTGTTGTTGTTAGGTGCCAACGAGTCAGTACCCGACTCATAGCGACCTTATGCACAGCAGAACTGTCTGATCCTGGGCCAACCTCACTATTGTTGCCACACTTGAGTCCATTGATGCTGCCACTTGGCTAATGTTGTTGTTGTGAAGGGCTGTTGAGTCGATTCTGACCCATAGCGACCCTGTACAGGGTTTCCGAGGAGAGGACTGGTGGTGAGCTTGACTAAGCTTGACTAACCTTATGGTTCAAAGCAACTTTGCAGTCCAGCGTATTAACCCACAGCGCCATACCAGGACTCCACTTGGCCAATAGAGAGATGCAAATCAAAACTATAATGAGAGATCATCTTATCCCTGCTAAAATATCAGTGATTTTAAACAACAAGGAAAAAACTGCAGAACCAGAAGACCAATGTAATATGATGCTGTAGGTTTCCTGGACCACAGAGTCAGGTGGTTACAGTGGATGTAGCCAACCCATTGAGCAAGAGAGCTGAGTACCTTCAGGCAGGAGGCTTGCTGACAAAGTGAGGTGACTCCAGGTATTTGTTGGTGGAGCTAGGCTTGCCTTCAGGCAGGTGGAGTGGGGAGGAGCCTCTGGGCACTTTTATGTAGAACTAAAAAGTGGACTCCTGGTGTGGTACTGTAGGATCAGCACTGGACCACAAGGTTAGTAGTTCAAAACCACCAGCTGCTTCTCGGAAACCCTATACAAGGTCACTATGAATCAGAACCGATTTGATGGCACTAACAAAAAACTTTGTAACATTTGCCAGAGCAGGGAGAGACTAGGTGGCTCAAGGGGCTGAGAGGTTGAGCCAGGAAGAGGCCTCCCTGCTAGCAGGGCTGAGAAGAGGCTATCCTGACTGAAGAATGATATCCTGAGTCGTTCCTGATCTGAAACTATAACAGCACCACACTAGTAGGAGTCCTAGTGTGATGCTGCAGGATAAAGCACTGGGCAGCAAAGTCAGTTTGAACCACAAGGTCGGCAGTCCAAACCCACCAGCATTCCTCAGAAATCACATATAGATTCACTATGAGTCAGAACCAACTCGACGGCACCTGACAACAATAACAACATTTCCCTAAGACCCTTTCCACCCTGCCTTCCAATCACACATTCATGAGCAATTTTTGTGAGTTCAACGTGGCCAATGCAACCAATTATTGAATCCAGCATAAAAGCAGAGTACTGTGGAAAGTACATTTGGCATCAAAATTGGTAAAAAGATTGGAAAGGAGATCTGTTTCCCTATTGTGATGTTAGAGGAGATCACATGCTGCCATTTTTGCAGAAATTAAAGACTCAGAGAAGAAACTGGCCTATAGATCCAGTCATTGAGATGAGTCATAATCTCATCTACCCTGAGACCATAAGTACACAGTGCCTGGCTTCTACTACTGACCATTCTGACCAGGAACACAATACATGAATTCTGATAGAAGGGGGAAAAAACTCAAAGTCTTAAAAAGTCCTGACTCACTAGACCAGTTGAGACTGGAAGGCATCTCGAGACTATCATCCTGAACAACTGGATGAATAGTTTCATTTAGAAAGATCAGTACGAGGTTGGTTCCTGCAAGGTGGAGGTTAAAGACAGTCTAAATGTTTGATCCTTGATCTCAATCATCATTCCTCCTTCCCTCATGTTCCAGGGCTCTAAAATACACTGCAATGTCTCAGAACACTCACAACTGTCAAAGGAAATGGATCATGCGATTATGGAGACCAGCAATCCCCGAATTCATAGTTCAGAGGTCAGTATAGAGGATTCTCCTCACCTAAGCAGTTAAGGAACCCAGATGGCCTGGTCAGATGGCAGGCTGTTAAAGCATGAGGTTTCAAGAGCTGGAAATCAGGTTAGGAGATAGGCTGCAAGTCCCATGAATTGGAGGTCAGACATGATGAGCCAGATACAAGAAGGGCAAGTGAGTGAACTTTGCCAAAGCATTCTCATATATTGAACTCAGGCCATGCCCCCAAGGGAAACCAAGGGTGGTGATTTGAGTCACACCCTTTATAAAGTAGGGGCATCCTTAATCCTTGTTGTTGTTAAGTACCTTTGAGTTGGTTCCAACTCATAGCGACTCTCTAGGGTTTCTGAGGAGCAGCTGATGAGTTTGAACCACCAATCTTGAGGTTCAAACTGATCTTGTGGTCCAGTGCTTTAGTCCCTAGTGCCACACCAGGGCTCCTTAGTGCCACCTAATGCAGCCTCATTAACAACTCACTTCAAAATGGGCCAATATTCACAGCCATAAAGGCTAGGATTTATAATACACTACAAAATGGAACAATATGGCTAGCTGCCCTACAGGTCCATGAGGTCATCTTTTGGCTGAATAAAAGAATGGCTCATAAAATACACAATACCATGTGTTATGGTTCTGACACAGTAAAAGATCATTTATATGAGATTGC
Source organism: Chrysochloris asiatica (assembly GCF_000296735.1). Taxonomy (NCBI): domain Eukaryota; kingdom Metazoa; phylum Chordata; class Mammalia; order Afrosoricida; family Chrysochloridae; genus Chrysochloris; species Chrysochloris asiatica. Next base: position 4,124,947 of record NW_006408704.1, read on the forward strand.
ATTTGTAATGAAACAAAGTATATGATTTGTTAAATGCAAAACTGATGATAGGCTCTGCAAACTTTCATCCAATTCACACATAAAAAAGTTAAAAAAATTTTTTTAAATCATCTGTATGAGACCAGTTAACATTTACTCAAAAGCAAAGATGAGAAGACTAGGGGCAGGGAAACTAGAATACAGGAAGCAGAACAACCAGAGCAAATTAACGAGAACATTGACACATTGTGAAAAATGTAATCAATGTCACTGAGCAAATTGTGGAGGCACTGTTAAATGGGAGCCTAATTTGCAGTGTAAACTTTCACCAGAAACACAACAAAATATGTTGATTTGTAAAGACCTAAGGATTTATGAAGACCTGCATTTGACTGGAAAGCAGGAAGCCATTATCAAGAGATTTTTGCTTATCTCTTTTTTGTTCTAGTAAATCCACATGTAACAGAACATTTGTCCTTTCCACATTCTGCACATGTAGTTCATTCCCAGCCACTGTGTTTATTATGTAGTCCAACCACACCACTATCTGGGTCCCACCGACAGAGAGGAGCAGCTCAGTGTCCCACAGCAATGAATCCCACTCCCTCCTGCCCCTGGTAAGTACTAATGAATGGAGGCTTATCTACACTGGCCTATTCTAGACATTTCATGTAAGTGGGATTCTAGATATATGTCCTTTTGTGACTGATTTAATTTGCTCAGCACGATGTTTCCAAGATTCATCCATGTTGCAGCACGTATCAGGACTTCGTTTCCTCTTTTTGGCTGAGCAATATTCCACTGCATGTATGCACATTCTATTTATTCATTCATCTACTGCTGGAAATTTGGTTTGTTTCCACCTTTTGGCTACTGTGAATAGTACTGCAATCAATACTGCTGTATATTTCAGAGACATGTTAAGAGGAAAAGTGATCAGACTCAATATCTTTGTACATTCAAGCAATAAAGCAAGGAAGAAGTCCCTGAGGTGTCACGCTATGATTGGCTAGAAGAATGGTGATGCTGTTTTGTTTAGGACTGTTAAGTTGGTTGTGACACATCTCGACCATGTATAAGGTCCCAATGAGCGGCTGGTGAGTTTGAACTTCCGACCTTGTGATTCAAACCGACCTTGTGGTACAGTACTTATCCTACAGCGCTACACCAGGGCACCTAGTGCCACCAAAAGAAAGGATATGTAAGAGGCAGAGTCAGCTTTGGAAGGATAGTAATGAAGACAGCTTCAGCTGGGACAAAGGAAAGAATATCGATAGGAAATGAGGGCCGGCCCAAGACGGACTTAGAGATTTAAGAGGCATTTAGAGAGAGAGAGAGAGAGAGAAGAGCTAAAACAGGTGAGAACGATCAATCCTTAGGAGTAATCCCCAGAAAGCAAGGCCACAGCCCCAAAGTTAAGGGGCAAGAAGAAGAAATAGAAATAGAACATGTCAAGCAAAAGCAAAAATTACACAAAGCAAGGGTTGCTGTAGGTAGGAGGGAGTAAATGTGGAATTTCTGTTTGGGGTAATGATAGTGGTAATTAACAATTGTACAATGTTGCAAATGTAGTTAATGTCACTGAATTGTACACATAAAATCAGAGAAAATGGCAACTTTTATGTTATATGTACTTTGCCATGGGAGCATGGTGGCTCCATTCAATAAGCACTGGACTTTGAACCACAAGGTCAGCGATTGGAGCCCACCAACTCTGTGGGAGAAAGATGAGGCTTTCTGTTCCCTCGAAGATTTAAAGCATCGGTAACCTATACAGGGTTGCTATGAATTGGAACCAACTTGACAGCACTTAGCAACAATATTTTGCCATAACTAAAAGGTAAGAAATAAAACAGTACACACAACCGAAAACAAGATCACAAGGCAGGAGGTGCACCAGGAGAAGCAATGCAGTGTGAGGAGAGTGATAAGCATGGCCAAGGACACTGGAAGTCCAAGGGGAGGAGGGCCACTCAATGCCATTGGATTCCAATTTTTAAAAGGCGCTCAGTGGTAGCTTTCTAAAATGCAGCTTGACTGTAGACTGTTAAAAAGAGCACAGGCTGTGAGGGCAGGATCAGCTTGGGGGAGTAACAGACTGTGTCCCCAGGCAAATTCCAGGGGAGGAGGGTCATTTGCCACTTTATTCCTCATGGGAGGCTGCTTTCAGTAGGCTTAATCTGCTCTTCACATTTAAAAATGTGCTTTGGCCATAGAAATCCAATTATGAATGAATGAAAAATTCACAATGGGGGCTCACCAAACCCAGAAAAATAAACAGCAAACAGGAGGTAAGAATTAGAGTAAGTGTTGTTCTATATAATCAATAAGCTGGTTGCTGTTAGGTGCCTTCCAGTCAGTTCTGACTCACAGTGGCCCTAGTACAACAGAACCAAACACTGCCTGGTCCTGCACCATCCAAACAATTGTTCTATTTGAGCGCACTGGTGCAGACACTGTGTCAATCCACCTTGTTGGGGGTTTTCCTCTTTTTCACTGACCCTCCACTTTACCAAGTATGATGTTCTCCCGGGATTGAGGCCTCCTAACAACATGTCCTAAGTACAAGAGACAAAGTCTTGCTAGCCTCACTTCTAAGGAGCATTCTGGCTGTATTTCCTACAGAACAGATTTGTTTGTTCTTCTGGAAGCCCATGGTACATTCAATATTCTTCACCTACACTACAATTCAAATGTGCTGATTCTTTTACAATCTTCCTTATTCATCACCCAACTTTCATAAGCAGAAAGCACATGTTGTTGCTAAGTGCCAGTCGAGTCGGTTCCACCCCTGTATAGGGTTTCCAAGGAGCAGCCAGTGAGCTTGAACCACTGACCTTACAGTTCAAACGACTTTGTAGTCTGGCGCATTAACCCTCAGAGCCACACCAGGAATCAGTAAGCTTAGAGGATCACCTCCACATTGACATCATCATGCACCTGGCAATGCCTGGCCAAGGGCTGTCAAATTTTCAGTTGCCTGAAAGGCTTGCTGAGCAGTTGAAGATTTGAGTGTATGACTAAGGCCTAGATGATTCCCATCCAACGTTGGTGTATCTGCATATCTCATAGGGCACTGTCACTCTTATCATATCAAACACATACATGCACCCTTGTCCAATACTAAATTTTGTCTTTTAATTGTTGTGTGCCTGCCATCGAGTCAGTTTCGACCTCGTATGGATTTCTGAGCGCAGTTGTTTGATTTGAACTGCCTAACTTCCAGTTACCAGTTCATCGCCACAGAAGGCTTTTTAGGCTTTTTCCTTTGCAGAATTTTCCTCTTCCTTTTTCACACCTCTCACTGACCCCCGCACACTGTGACTCCAGTGCCAGGTGGAGGCAGACCTCTATGCACTTGCTGTGAGGCCCTCACTTGGGAACCAGGCCTAGGAAACTCTCACAGCCTCCTGTCTGGATTCCTGGGCCTCCATCTCTCTCCTCCTCTCTCCTTCCCTCATGCAGCTGGCACTTCCTTTCTATGGTGAGTTCTTAAAAGGTTTTATGCTCAGTCTGGAATCCTGGTGTGGTGCTGTAAGATAAGTACTTGACCCCAAAGTCAGTTTGAACTGCAAGGCTGTTGATTCAAATCCAGCAGTCACTACTTGGAAACCCTATACAAGGTTGCTGTGAGTTGGAACCAACTCAGCAGCACTTAACAACAACATGCTCAGTCTGCAGTCTTGGTGATCAGCACTGAACTGATAACCACAAGGTTAGTGGTTCAAACCCACCAGCTACTCCTTGGAAACCGTATGCAAGCCTGCTATGAGTCAGAACAAACTGGCTGGCACTGAACAGCAACAGTAACAAGCTTGGTCTATAAGCTTTAAAGAGCCCTGGTGGCGCAGTAGTTAAGTGTTAGGCTGCTACTAGTGACTCCATGGGAGAAAGAGGAGGAGGCAGTGGGCTTCCACAAAGACAGCCTTGGGAAGCCTATGGAGCAGCCCTGCTCTCGCCTACAGGAGTCGGAATTGACACAACTGCAATGGGTTTGACTTGGCTGGTGGGACAGTGCTTAGCTGCCAACATAAAGGACAGTGATTTGAACCCAGCAGCCTCTGCATGGGAGAGAGATGTGGCAGTCTGTGATGCCTAGGGCCCTACAGCATCACTCTGAGTTGGAATCAACTCAATGGCAAGGGGTTTGGTGTTTTCTTTATTTGTAATCTTTCCTCAAAGCAAAATTATTCATTTTCTTTATCAACTTCCACCTATAGGCCAATGGATCCAGGGACTCTATTTCTCCCCGTAACCACCATCTGATTGTTTTGTGAAACTGAGCCAGAGGTTTCTCATAGATACCTCAGATTCAATAAACCCCAAACTGGAAGCATTTTCACCCAACACTCTGCCCCTTCCCCTGTACTTCCTAGTTTACTTATTAGTACCACTGTACATCCAAGATAGAAAACTCTAAGTCATCTTCAATCTTTTTCTCTCACATCCAATTCATCACTAATTCCTAGAGGCTCAACTGGAAGCAGCCCTTTGAAATGAACTGAAGGTCAGTTATTGAGCACTGACCAGGGCCCAGAAGCCCTTAGTCATGATATTTCCAGTTGTATAGAGGAACAGACTGAGGTCCAACAGGTAATTCGATGGAGTTGCGGTTTTGGTGGCGGTGGTGGCAAAGACAGCCAGGTAGGAAAGGCTCCATGGGGAAGGGATTGAAAACCCAGAGAAGCTGAGCTCATGGAACACCACCAGAGCTCTGGATCTAGCATAAGGTGCAGGGTGTCAGTTTGTCACATGCGCAAGTGGAAAAATCATGATATAAAGGAAACTACTGTGAGTTAGGAATCGCTTGAGACTCCCTCAATGGCCACTCCACCCAGGCCGAGTTCAGGGGCTACAGCCAGACCAGCACAGGGAACAGGCGCTAGAAGCAGTGCAGTAACATTTGCAAAAGGAGTGTGGGGGATTCTACACATTTTTTCTTCCTCTTCCCTGTTGCACCTTCTTTGACCAGCCCAGACGCCTTCAGACGAGTAGGTGCACACCCTCCCAAAAAAAGTCCAGCGCTGAGCCCACAGTTTTCCCACGGTATAGAGAGAAAGAGCTTGGTGGCTGCTTATGATGTCAGCCTTGGGGACAAAGCCCTAAAATTAACTTGTGCAGGACCCTTTACTCCAGCATATCCAGCAAGAAAAACCAGGCCCGTCAGGCCTGACAGACAAACCATATGAACAATCTGTAAAACTCCAATATAAAAGGATGCAACTATCTTTAGAATTACACTGTGCACACGCAGATACCTAACTGACCCTCAGAAACAAAAACTGTAGACAATCTTTCTCCCATTAACTTCTCAATATCTATCTGCACACCTCTACAGTGGTGACTACAGGAGGAGCCTGAGCGAGTGGACACCCCCACCCACTGCTGGAGGCTTCTACAATGCACATATACTGCCTGTGTAGCAAGGCGACTGGACAGTCGGCCACAGTTTTATTGTTTTTTATAAGGGGTCGTTTTTGTCTCTGCTTTTAAATTGCTTCTGCTTTTGTCCTTTTGATCACATATTTTTCCTGGAGGTGGGAGCTTTTTCTCCCTATGTTTCCCAAGAAGAGACAGCAATTGTTTCCATATAGCCAAGCTACAAGCATACTCCATAATATTCCACCATTGAGACAAGAGCCAATAACAGCTGCTAAGCATTACATGCAATAAGGGAAGCCTATCTTCTGATCATATCCACCAGGAGACACCCAGTAAGCTTAACAACACAACAACAAACATCCATTTAAGTATTAAACATCTACATAACTACTAGAAATGACAAACGAAACACAACAAAAGATCTCAAAACAAGTCCAAAAACAGAAAAGAGTAACTGAGACAAATGAGCTGGAGACAGACAAGGGCTCCCAAGAAGTGGAAGAGTAGGCTTTGGATTTGCCTGAGAAGAAATTCAGAAGAATGATATGGAAACAAATCCAGATGCTCTGAAAAGGGGTGGAGGAAAACAAGGAAGAAGTCAGGAAAGTACTACAAGAGCAATCAAACAAGATTGATACAGCATTGGAAACAATTCAAAACCTGCAAAAAGAGGTCCAGATGATTAATAATAAAATACCAGAAATGGACAATACACTGAAAGGGCAATAGAGTAGAACTGAAGAGATGGAAGCTAGAACCAGCAAACCGGAAGACAAATCTCCCAATACTGCTAAGATAGAAGACCAAGCAGGAAAAAAGGATAAAAACAATCTGAAGAGAATCTAAGATTCATGCTGAATAACATGAGGAGGAGCAACTTAAGAATTGTGGCATTCCGGACCAGGAAGAATCAGGGAAGTCCACAGAGGCGATAGATAGTTGAAGAGTTTTTGGAAGATAATTTCCCTAACATCTTGAAAGACGAGAAGATAAACATTCAAGAAGCCAAACATACCCCAGGAAGGTTAGACTCCAAAAGAAAGTCTCCAAAACATATAATAGTCAACCTCTCCAAAATTGAAGACAAGGAGAGAATCCTAAAAGCAGCCAGGGAAAAGAGAAGAGTCACTTACGAAGGCAAGCAAATCAGATTAAGTTCTGACTTCTCAGAGAAACTATGCAAGCAAGAAGGCAATGGGGAGACACATACAAAAACCTAAAAGAAAACAAAACTGCCTACCAAGAATCATCTATCCATCAAAACTGTCAATCAAATACAATGGTGCAATCAAAACATTCCAGGATAAACAAAATCTAAGAGATTTCTTCAAAACCAATCCAGCACTTCAAAATAACCTAAAGGGAGTTCTTTGGACTAAAACCCATAAGAACAGACAAGATCCAGAGATTGACAGGCATGGCAACACCAACTGGAACTCATTCGACAGATAACAGAGTTCAGAACAGAACAAAACTACAACAACGAATTCAAAGGAGCTGGGAGGTCAACCGAAGATCAAAATAATATCAATGTTAAAGAAGGGGATAAATGTAAGAACAGAAATCCAGGTAGTGAGGATGTCAGGTACATTACAGGATACAACAGATTCTCTTAAATGGAGAGATAACTTTAAATAGACTATAAGGTAACTCCAAAAACTTAATACTTCACAACTTACCATGAAAACGAACTTCCAAGCAGGACAAACAAACATGAAAACTAAGATGAAACTGACAAGAAGTAGCACAAAAACCACAAACTAAGCAAAAGAAGGCATGCAGAACAAAGGAATGAACAGTACTACCAAAAAATTAATATAATGGCAGCAATTAATTCATACCTATCAATAATTACATTGAAAGTCAATGGATTGAATGCACCAGTGAAGAGACAAGAGAGTAGCAGAATGGATAAGAAAACAAGACCCTTCAATATGCCGCCTGCAAGAGACACACCTTACACACAAAAACAAAAACAGATTAAAAGTTAACAGATGGAAAAAAATATACCAAGCTAACTACAACAATAAACAAGCAGGAGTGGCAATTATAATCTCTGATAAAGTAAACTTTAAGACAAAAACCAGCATAAGAGATAAAGAAGGACACTGTATCATGATCAAAGGGTCAATTGAGCAAGACTATATAACCATAATAAATATCTACGCTCCCAATGAAAAAGCACCAAGATATATGAAGCAAAGCTTACTAGAATTGAAGAAAGAAATAGGTAAATCTCAATTATAGTGGGAGATTTTAATACGCCACTTTCAAAAAGGGACAGAACAACAAAAAAGAAACTTGACTAAGTTACATAGGAACTAAACAACACAATCAACCAACTTGACCTCACAGATGTGTACAGAGGATTCAACCCAACAACAGCACAATATACTTTCTTCTCCAGTGCACATGGAACATTCTCCAGAATTAACTGTGTGTTAGGTCACAAAGCAAGCCTCCATAAATTTACAAACATCAAAATACTGCAGAGCATCTTTTCTTACCACAATGCTATAAAACTAGAAAGCAACAAAAAGAAGACTAAGGTAATAAAGTTGAATACATGGAAACTGAACAACACCCTGCTGAAAAGCGACTGGGTAAAAGAAGAAATTAAACGTGAATTCATAAAGTTCCTAGAAACAAATGAGAATGAAAACACAACATACCAAAATCTTTGGGACACGGCGAAAGCAGTGCTGAAAGGACAATTTATTGTGATAAATGTGCACATCCAAAAAGAAGAAAGAACCAAAATTAACACATTAACACAGCATTTCCAACAAACAGAGGGAACCTACAGTCACCAAAAGAAATAATAAAGATAAAAGCAGAAATAAATGAGATGGAAAACAGAAAAACTATAGAAGCAACCAACAGGACAAGAAGCTGGTTCTTTGAAAGGTTTAATAAAATTGGCAAACCTAACCAAAAAAAAGAGGGAGAAGACACAAATAACTCGCATTAGAAACCACATGGGTGATATTACAAAGGAACCAAAGGAAATCAAAAGGATAATAGCAGAATATTATGAAGAGTTGTACTCAAACAAATTTGAAAACTTAGAAGAGATGGAGGCATTTTTAGAAAAACACGACCTACCAAAAATTACACAAAGTGAAGTAGAAAACTTGAACAACAAGGAAGCTGCAAGCCACCACATAACATGGATGAACCTTGAGGACATTATGCTGAGTGAAATTAGTCACAAAAGGAGAAACACTGCATAGGACCATTATTGTAAAAGAGTAAGAAAAATAACCCAC
>NW_006408704.1:4133790-4141004 GCF_000296735.1 Chrysochloris asiatica
AATACACTAGAAGCGGGAGGGGAATGGATGAACAAGGTTGATGGGAGAACAGTTGGACAAGTTTGCATGGGCTAAGTGGGACAGAGGTAAATGTTGATGTATGCACAACCTTGGAGCAACAGGGCTCCGGGATACAGAGATTGAGGCATGGTTTACAGGGGTAAAAGAGGGGAATAGTGTTAAAATGTTTGGCTGTCTTTTGAATCTTGGTTTCCCTTTTCTACCATTGTAAAATAGACACACTTGAGGTGGGGAGAAAGGAAGAGCCAGAATCATGACTACAGAAAGCTTGTAAGTCCATCTTCAGCCTATAACTGATTGGAATACCTTAAAGGAGGCTAGAAGTTGCCCAGTGAAAGAGGCTTTCTGTGGCGCCTTTACACTGCACAAGACCATAGGTGGAACCCAGAACCCCATCCAGAACTGACTGAGGTAGGAAATTTCTGCTGGAAAGAACAAGTAGACCAGCCTTGAGTGGCTAGAAGAACAGAAGATACTTTGTGAAAGAAAGACTGGCAGGAAAAATCCGAAACAATAACAGCAGTCTGATTGATTACAAGAACAAGTAAGCTGTTCGCCTGGGAGTCATCAAGGCAAGTGGTCGGGACCCCTCAGAGCAAACCCCCTTCCAAGACTGAGACTCAAGGGGAATGCAAGAGCAGGCATGTGATCTGGCTGATGACCATGTTGGTAACCGATAAGGGGAAGAGGGGCAAAAACAGCAATGAAGTTGGAAGCTTAGCATGACCACATTCAATAGACCCCTGTGAACCCGGGTGAAGACCTGGAAGGCCAGCAGTATGGCAAGACCCAGGGATTTCTGGGCCCAGAGGCAGTGACATGGCCAAAGAGGACTAGAGTGGAGAGTGAAGCATCCAGCTGATATGAAGTGAGGGGAGATGCACAAGAACACCCATACTTGCAGATAATACCCACTTGACGTTGCTTCGATGGCTGGATGATCAGAACTCGACTAGAAGAAGAAAGAAGAAGGAAAAACAGAGAGTAACCTGCTACAATTTGATGAACTTTACCTATACTTACAGATGCAGTAGCTCAAAAAAGGGAACAAATCTTTACAGCAAGGATCACTCCCACCCCCTCGGTACACAGGGTTGACAGGGATGGGCAACTTAGACATTGGCTACCCAAAAGGGGTGGGGGTGGGGGAGCTATAAAGGCAAGAAGTGACTGTCTTACACGCTTTCAAGAGGTAGCCTAGTTCCAGACGGGATGGGGGAAGGTAGAATCACCATTGAATGATTTCCAATCCCTTGGGATCGGCCTGGTGAAAGGAAATGGGAATAAGACTCTTGTGGTAAAATAGTGAATAACTGCCATCAGGACTAACTGCGAGACTAGGAAATATAGAGGTAGATGTTTTTCAACAAAAGGAGAATGATTATTTTGCAGCCCAGGAGCAGAAGTCCCTGGGACCATCAAGTGAGAAGAATGGAGAACGGGACCCTACCCAGAGAGGTAGTGCAGAGACGATGACATGGACAGATGCACCAGCTGAGGACACTGGACTCAGGGAGGGAAAAAGGCTGTGTGCTGGGGGGGGCCTGTCGGGTGTACCCTTTGGTTATTTGATGATGCATGAAGAGGACTGTATTCATTGCAATGAAATGAAATACAATAGGACAAGTGCAAAGCTGAAGTTCTCCCACATAAACCTCACATGAAAAACTTCAAAAAAAAGAAAAGAATAGATGTGATACAATGAACACTATTGAGCCAAGACCAGATGAGAGCTGCAGAGAGACATCAAGGACATCATATATGAAGAAAGCAAAGGTCTCTAAAAAGATAGGAAAACAAAGAACAAAGTGGATGCCAGAAGAGACTATGAAACTTGCTGTAAGGTAAGTACTGGATCGCTAAGTCAAAAAGTTTTAACGTCAAGGCTGTCAATTCAAACCTACCAGTCACTCCTTGGAACCCCTATACAGGGTCACTATGAGTCAGAACCTACTCAACTGCACTTAACAACATTTGATAGTCAACAGCAAGGTGACTCTTTATCAAAATAGGTATGCATGTAACCTGAAAAAAACCTCCAATAATTCAAGTGATATTTTGTGGGAAATTTCCTAAAGTAGCATTTTACAAGTGTTTAATATCTATCAAAGTGCAATGCTTTTGACAATAAATTTGTCTTCAGCTTTAAAAAAAAAAAAAAAAAGAGGTAAGGCTATGCAGTTAAAATCGTGGGGCACGAGGACTCAAACTCCTCTGTCAACCTGAAGCCAGCATTCCGGACTCCACCCCACTGTGGCATGCCAACCCCAGCATCAGCTGACTCTTGAGTTCCTGCAGTAGCTCACTCGCCTGCACTTCCCCAGAGCGGATGGCACCACAGTGCTCTATCCCCACAGAGCCACACAGCTGCTTCCTGTTTCAAACAAACAAAACCTTACTGACCTGCTGCCTTTGCCAATGTTCCTAGGAAGCCTTTTCTCCTTGTTGTTGTTGTTAAGGGCTGTCCTTTCCGAGCCATAGCAACCCTGCATAGGGTTTCTAAGGAGCTGCTGGTGAGCTTGAACTGCCAACCTTGTAGTCCAGTACATTAACCCACAGCGCCACACCAGGACTCCTTTGTTGTTGTTGTTGTTAAGTGCCGTCGAGTCGGTTCCGACCTTGTACAGGGTTTCTGAGGGTGTAAATCCTTACGGGAGTAGAAAGCCTCATCTTTCTCCCACGGAGCAGCTGGTAGTTTCCAACCACTGACCTTAAGGTTTGCAGCCCGATTCGTAACCACTACGCTAAATCCTGTCGCACCTCTCAGGTTCTTTATGAAGCCATCATTAACACTCACAGTCAATGGGCGTGAAGGGCTCCTTTCTGCAGGCTAACAATGAAAATTCCCAGGAGAGTACTTTGCCACCATGAATTGTACTGACTTTCCCAATAATACCATTTTTTAAAAAAAGCATTTTAAAAATAGCAGTAGTAGTAGCAGACCACCACAAATCTGTCAATTTGCATATTGCTAGAAGGTATGCTAACAGTATTTTAAATACTAGCAGGGCCACCAATGGTGGAAAGGTTTCAGCAGAGCTTCCAAAATAAGATAAACTAGGACAGAAGGCCTGGCAAACTACTTCCAAAAGTTGTTTGTTGTTGTTGAACTGGTTCCAATTCATGACTCCGTATGTGCAGAGTAGAATTTCCCTATAGGGTTTTTAAGGCTGTGACCTTTCAGAAGCAGACCGTTAGCCCTTTCTTCCAAGGTACCTTTGGGTGGGTTCAAACCAACAACCTTTCAGCCAGTAGTCAAGCGCTTAACCGTCTGTGTCACCCAAGGACTCCTAAAAATGAGCCAATGAAAACATTATGGATTACAAGAGATCAGTATCCTACTCACTTGCCTTGGGCACCTTATCCAGAGAATCTGTTGCTGGAGGAGGACACATCATGCTTGGTAAAGTAGAGGACAGCATGAGAGAGGGAGAGCCTGGTCATATGTATTGGCACATCAGTTACAACAATGGACTCAGACATACAGGCCACTGTAAGGGTGATGCTGAACTAGGCAAGATGACAGGAGCAATCTTCCTGTGAATGCTTACCATGTGCCCAGCACTACACTGACAACCCTGGATTAGGGTCACTTTACACAACAGTAAAGGCCTCAGAAGTTAAGTAAATTGCTCAAAGTCACGCAATTGGAAGATGACAAGAGTTGACATTACAACATTACTATCTTCTTTAAAAAGCTACTATACTCAATAGTTTTAAAGGAAAAACAAAACAAAAAACTTTTTAGAAACTTTATATTCCTCATCAGTCCTACATATACTGAAAAATAACTTAGCATCCTCGCCTTCCCGCCAACAGAATCAAAGAAAAAGGCTATGACCTTTCCATCCAACATGGAAGGAAATTAGCACAGTAGTGGACCAAAAGTGGTACCAATGGGTCTCATCTGAAATCCTCTGTGTGGTGGGTCACTAGGTCCTACAGACATTGTTGTTGTTAAGTACCATGGAGCTGGTTCCAACTCCTAGTGACCCTGCACAGGGTTTCTGAGGCTACAAATCTTTACGGGAGCAGAAAGTCTTACCTTTCTCCTGCGGAACAGCTGGTAGTTTTGAACCACCAACCCTGAGGTTAGCAGCCCGATTCGTAACCACTACACTACCAGAGCTCCTTCCTATAAACATTAGTCACCTGCTAAGGTCATCTAGGTCACATCCTACCAGCACCTGAAAACAATTTCATACAGCACTTCAGCAGCGGGGAATCATGTGACTCAAAATGACCACTTAAGAAGATTATGGGCAGGCATAGCCTTCAAATGTTTTATGACTTATTTGGCCTTTGAAAACTTTTGGACAGAATACAAGAAAGAGTTTGTTTCACAAGAGAATATGATTGGTGCTGAGCTACTGAAATGTTGCCTGCTTGGCTAAGAAAATGAAAATGTCTTCAGCAATAGCAGCAGCATATGATGATGCATGTGCTGGAAACTACTAAATAGGACAACAAAGGCAAAAACAAACCAGTTGCTGTCAAGTCAATTAGACTAATGGTGACCCCACGTATCAGAGGAAAAATGTCCTCCACAGAGTTTTTAAGGGTATGACTTTTTAGACCTAGATTGCCATGCCTTTCTTCTGAGGTGCTTTTCAGTGGTTTTTGAACTGCCAAATCTGTTGGTTAGTAGTCAAGTGCTTAATCATTTGTGCCACCCAGGGACTCCTCTAAATAGAATACTCCAGTATAAACATATTACTTAGGAACTTGTAAATCTCTGCCATACAATTTCCTGCCTTACGCCAAGAGAAGATTTTTTAAGAAATGATGATGAGAACAGAATTCTGGGGGGGAATAGGTCCTAAGTACAAAGTGATTGATGCATATCTGACCTACACCTCAATATTACTATGCTTCCTGAAAAGTAAGGCTTACCTGGATAACCCTGGGCCGTGCACTTGAAAGCTGCTCTGGCCTCTACTGTAGAAAGCTGACAGATCCTTTCTGTCACATTCAGACATATCTATGCTATTTCTATCATATTCAGGATGGGAACCACAGCAGTCATACAAGATGGGATTGCTGTGTCTCTTCTAATTAAGCAGCCAAGGTTTTGATGAGGATTCAACACGGTAATGAACAAGAATCCCAGATTAATAAAATACCCTGCAATACCAGAAAACCCAGGGTAGGTAGTTAAGCAAATACAAATCTTCTGTGGCTATGTCCACGACCCAAACTTATTGCAAGTGTCCAATATTTATAAAAATAAAACTAAAGAATCATACTCAGCAGCTTACAGAGTAGGAGCTCAGAAAACATCATTTAATGAGTATTTATCAAGTGTCTGTCCAAATAAAAGGCCCTGACATGTTTTGTTAGTTGTTTTCTTCCAAGTCAGGTCCCCACAAGAACTTTTTAAGAATTGTTGCCTCCAGGAAAGAAGCCAGGAGATCAAAAGACAAGGTGTGGAGAGACATAACTTTCACTGTCTGATTGTGTATGTGGAATAACAATACAGAAGTAAATTAGATAATTAAAGAAAACAAGGAATGAGGGACAGAGCCACCTAGCAACTCCACTGCTCTGTTCCAATGAGTAACACTGGGGAGATCCTCGGTGTCTTACTCATCTTCATTCAGCACTTCACACAGTGCCTAAAATATTAGGAGTTCAGCAAATGTTGAAATGAAATAATAGCTTTCGTCTCTCCAAAAGAGCCAATGGATGGATGTAATAGTATGACAAATTACATACAGCTCAATTTAAAAATTACTAATAGCCTGAATTGTCCAAATAGGAAACAGATTGACCCAAAGGAAAATGCACTTCCCATTAGTGGTAGTGTTTGAGCATATGTTAGATGATTATTGCACAAAGAATTAGTGGGTTAGGCTTTTTGCCAAAAAGGAGCAGACAGTTTGGGTTTTAGGGCCCTAAACAGTCTCTGTCTTATAGTCTTTAAAAAAAAAAAAATATATAGAAACCACTCTTAGCTCATGGACTGCACCAAAACAGGCTTCAGGCAGGATCTGGTCCACGGACTGTAGGTTTGCTGACCGAGAGACTTGTTGTTGTTGTTGTTAAGTGCCATCGAGTCGGGTCCGACCCATAGCGACCCTGTACAGGGTTTCCGAGGGTGTAAATCTTTACGGGAGTAGAAAGCCTCATCTTTCTCCCGCGGGCGGCTACTAGACAATCTTATTTTTTGAGACTTTCAAGGTGCCAATGAGGCATTTTGTTTTCAAGGAGACTGATATTTTTAACAGAATCCTTTTAAAGGGCAGTTGTTAAGTGCCTCTGAGTCATTTCTAACTCATAACAACACTGTATGTATTTCCAAGGAATGGCTGGTGGGTTGAACCATCAATCTGTGGTTAATGGTCCAATGCTTACTCTACAGTGCCACACCAGGACTCCAGTAGTTAGCTGCTTAGCTGCTAACTAAAAGGTCAGCAGTCCAAATCTACCTGCCACTCTGTGAGAGAAAGATAAGGCAGTCTGCTTCTGTACAGATGCACAACCTTGGAAAGTCTCTGGGGCAGTTCTCTGTCCTATAGGGTGGTTGCATTTGCATGCACTGCTGAAGGAGCAGCAGACCACACACTGCCACACTCTATCAGCACATTGACTGGTCTACAATACATACTTGGTCATGCTGCACATGAGGGGGCTTCAAAAAGTTCATGAAAAAATGGAATAAAAAGATCATGGATTTTTCCGCCAACTTTTTGAAGCTCCCTCATACAACCTTTATGAACTGAAATATTCATGCCAATCTGGAAAGACAGCATCCACAACATTCCTCATCCTAACCAAGCATATGACCATACCTCTGGTGGTTTCTGGAGTCCTGGAGTGGCGCTGTAGGATAAGCACTGGACTGCTAACCACGAGGTTGGCGGTTCAAACCCACCAGCTCCTTGGAAACCCTAAACAGGGTCACTATGAGTTAGAACCAACTCAATAGAACTGAACAACTTTAACTGGTGAATTCCTACATAACCTTATTCCTGGATCCCTGCCCCCACCTTGCAGCTATGCTAGTGCTGCCCTTCACCTCAGACCTGAGATACAATGTGTTCTTCTGGCACATCTGGTTCTTCTGTAAGAACAGCCATTAAAAATCTACAGCAGGATTGGATGGACATGCAGTAAAGGAGCTCCGCCAACAACAACACAGAAAACCCGACCAAGCAGGCTCAGGGGATGATCCCAGAATTATGAACCACATA
>NW_006408704.1:4154263-4155325 GCF_000296735.1 Chrysochloris asiatica
AAAAAAAAAAATCTACAGCACACAGTTCTACTCCAATACACACAGGGTCACCATGAGTCAAAATTAACACAATGGCAACTGGTTTTGGGGTTTTCACCAAGAGAAAACACTGGACAAGCCTAAACTGAAATGTGTTCTACAAAATACTGGGACTGACCTATAATCGTCAAAAGTGTCAATGTCTTGAAAGTCAAGGAAAGACTAAAGGACTGTTATAAACAAAGATTAGGGAGACAAGGCAACCAGGTGCAATGTATGCTCATGAGTTCATGCTCCATTATACAGGATGATACTGGAAAGACATTTGACTAGAATCTCAAGGCAAAAGGGATATTTCAGTTCTCTGTCCTGTTTTTGTAATGCTTCTGTATGTTTGAAACTGCACAATATTACATAGAACAATTTTAACACACACCCCTCACATACACACAACCCTGCTATGTTCAGCCAGCTAAACCAATCAACATGATGGAAGTTAGAACAGTAACTAAAGCATTGGGCAGGCCTAATCATTGGGAAAGGCATGAGTCCCTTCTAAGAGCTGGGAACAGCTGGTATCTTGAGCTTGATGGGGGTACATGGTATGTACATGCATAAAAATCAATTGAGCAATGAATTAGACACCAAAGGACCAATAGCATATGATTCCATTTATATGAAATATCTAGAAAAGGCAATTTTTAAAAACTTTATTGTGAATTGAGTGAAGGTTTACAGAGCAGATCATCAGTTTTACATTCAACAAACAGTACACTTTGCTTCACTACATGGTTGCAATCCCCTCCATGTACCAACAGTTACCAACATTTACCTCTATTCACATTAACTATTGCATTCCTCCCTGTGTCTTCTGCTACCTTCATCTTTCCTCTGCTAACCTCCCTTTTGTTGTGTATTGTCTGCCCCATCACCTATGTGTTAACATGTATTTACCGTCCAGCCCAGGAATAATTTCTCTTGACACTTCCCCCATAACCATTATTGTTTGTTTTATTAAGAAAGTATTTTCTTAACTTTTTACAACATTGGACTCGAACAGTATTTGTCCTTTTGTGTCTGACT
>NW_006408704.1:4155779-4157422 GCF_000296735.1 Chrysochloris asiatica
GAACCGACTCGAAGGCACTTAACAACAACAAGGTATTTCTAGTTCCAACTTTCCGAGGAAATGCCATACCGTTCTCCAGAGAGGCTGAACCATTTTACAGTCCCACCAGCAATGTAGGAGGGTCTCAGTCTCTCCACATCTTCGCCATCATTTGTTGTTTCCTGTTTTTATTTTTTTAACTTCACTGTAAATGTTGGTATGAGACAATACCTCATTGTTGTCTGATTTGCATCTCTCTAAAGACTAATGGGGAGTCCTGGTGTGGTGCTTTGGGCTAATGCGTCAGACTGAAAAGTCATTTGAACTGCAAACTGCAAGGTTAGTAGTTCAAGCTCACCAGCTGCTCCTTGGAAATCCTAATCAGGGTCGCTAAGGATTGGAATCGACTCGATGGCACTTAACAACAAAAGACTAATGATCGTGAACATTTCTTCATACATTGTTGGCTGCCTGAATGTATTCTTTTTTGAAGTGTCTGTTCAAGTCCTGTGCTCATTTTTAATTGGGCTGTTTTTCTTGTAATTTTCCATAAATTTTAGATGTTAGTCCTTTGTCTGATATGTTATTGGAAAAAAATTGATTCCAGTCTGTGTGCTCCCTTTTTACTCTTTTGGTGAAAATTTTTGATGCATATATGTCTCTAATTTTCAGGAGGTCCCAGTCATCCATTTTGACTTCTACTGCTTGTGCACTTTTTAAAATGTTTGATAGTATATGTACGCTATGTACTATAGCCTCTAAGATTGTCCCTATTTTTTCATTGATAAGTTTTATAGTTCTAGGTTCTATACTCAGGTCTTTAATCCATGTTGGGTTTGTTTTTGTATATGGTATGAGAGATGGGCCTTATTTCATTCTTCTGTAAATCGGTTTCCAGTTTCACGAGCACCCTTTGTTGAAGAGACTCTCTCTTCCCCGTTTCATGTGTTCTGGCCCTTTGTTGATTGTATGTGGATGAATGTGCTTCCGGGTTCTCAATTCTGTTCCATCGATCAATGTATCTTTCATTGTGTCAGTACCAGGCTGTTTTGATCACTGAGGCTATGTAGTAATTTTTGAGATCAGGGAGTGAGAGGCCTCCAACTTTGTTCTTCTTCTTAAGTAGTGCATTGCTTCTCCAAGGTCTCTTTCTTCTCCAAATAAAGTTCATGGTCAGTCATTTTTTTCATCTCTTTAAATAATGATGTTGGAATGTGGATTGGGGTTGCTTATATCATTAAATTGTTTGGGATAGTATTGATATTTTCACAATCTTAAGTCTTCCTATCCATGAGCATTCATGGCATACTCTTCCATTTTGGTAAATCTCTTTTAGTTTCTTGTAGTAATGTTTTGTGGTTTTCTTTGTATAGGTCTTTTTGTTTTTCTAGTTAGATTTACTCCTATTTCATCTTTGGGGTGGCTATTGCAAATGGTATTGTTTTCCTAATTTCATTTTCAGAATTGTCTTTATTAGTTTGTTGTTGTTAAGTGCCATCAAGTCAGTATAGAGGACTCCAACTGATTTTTGTATATTGATCTTATGTCCTGCCACTTTGCTGAATCTTTCTATGAATTCCAATAATTTTCTTGCAGTATCTTTGGGATTTTCTATGTATACAATCATATAACCTACAAATACAATTTTACTTCTTTGCCAACTT
>NW_006408704.1:4165492-4166671 GCF_000296735.1 Chrysochloris asiatica
AAATATTTTTAACTGATGGTATATGGAGGGGATTATAATCAATGTAATGAAACAAGTTATATGAATTGTTGAATGTGAAACTGATGATGTGCCCTGCAAACTTTCACTCAATCCACAATAAAAACCTTAAATTAAAAAAAAAAAAAATCAAACGCCTTATTGCATAAGACAAATCTGCTGCACAAGACCACTTTAAAGTGTTCAAGAACAAACATGTCAATTTGAGGACTAAGGTGCACCTGACCCAACCTATGATATTTTCAATAACCTCATATGCATATGATATGAATAAAGAAGACTGTACAAGAATTGATGCATTTGAGTTATGATATCGGTGGAGAATATTAAAAGTATATGAACTACCAAAGGAACAGACAGATATGTATCGGAGGAAATACAGTCAGAATGTTCCTGGGAAGCCAGGACTTTGTCTTTCATACTTTGGACATATTATTAGGAGGGATCAGTCCATGGAGGAGGACATTATGCCCGGTAAAGTGGAAGGTCAGTGAAAAAGAGGAAGATCCTCAATAAGATGGATTGACACAGTGGCAGCAGCAATGGGCTCCGGCGTAGCAATGATTATGAGGTTGACGCAGGACTGGATAGTGTTTCATTCTGTTGTGCAGAAGGTCACTATGAGTATGTACCGACTCGATGGCACCTAAAAACAACAACTACATTTTGTTTCCTCGCGTGGCTGTGTATATGTGGAGGAGGAGTTTTCTCCTTCCCATCTAACAGAAGACAGCCACAACTGTACCATCTGCAACCCAAGACAAACAGCCTAAGACAGACAGCAATCAACACCAGTCAAACCCACCCTAAACAAACAGTGCACGAACAGTGAACAAAAACAGCGTACACTCTTCCATTCTCTTAACTACACCCACAGAAAAGAGTTGGTGACAGCCTAAGAATACATCAATATAACAATCTTAAATTAAACACAAAATGACAACTCCACAATGCCCCAGATACAACAGGCAATTTTAGCTCACACAAAGAAACAAGAGAGAATGGCTCAATCAAATGACCAAGATAGAGTCAGCAAACATTTCTGAGGAAGAACAGGTAATGCAGCTAACTGAAAAATAATTCAAAAGAATGATACTTAGGTACCTTCAAAGGACTGACAGAAAGATTGAGGAAAGCAAGAAGAACACAGAAAAAAAAAAA
>NW_006408704.1:4166771-4172511 GCF_000296735.1 Chrysochloris asiatica
CCTGTCGCACACCTTTCACAATTTTAAAACATTCAGTGTTCCCATGCTCTGTTCGAACAACTGCCTCTTGATCCAGGTACAGATTTCTTAGAGGTACAATTAAGTGTTCTGGAAAACTCATACTTCTCAATGTTGTCCATAGCTTGTCATGATCCACACAATTGAAATCCTTCACATAGTCAATAAAGCATAGGTAAACATCTTTCTGATATTCTCTGCTTTCAGCCAAGATCCATCGGACATCTGCAATGATGCCAACTTGGATGCCTTTAATTTATCTTCGAAAAGGCAAATTTTTATTGGTGGTTACTAGAAGCTGGGGGAATGAGGGAATGGGGTGGTATTGCTTAAGGGGTACAGATTTTCTGTTTGAGGTGATAAAACCTTTTGGAAAGACTGTGGTAATGGTTGCACAGTATGGTAAAGGTAATTATTGTAACTGAATTTTATACTCAAAAAATGATTTAAATGGTCATTTGTTATATAAGAGGACTTCAAAATTCATGGAAAAATGGGAGTAAAAAACATAGATTTTTTCCACAAACTTTTTGAAGACCCCTGTATGTATTTTATCAAAATAAAAAGTTTTAATAATCCATTGAGCTCCCAAAAGAAAGGAAGAACATAAACTGTAAACCCATGTTCACTGCAGCACTGTTCACAATGAGCAATAGGTGGAAATAGCCTACATTTCCAACAACAGGTGAATGGATAAAAAAAATATGGTATATTCACACAATGGATTATCACAAGCCATAGGAGAAATGAAGTTCTGATGCAGATGAATCTTGAAAACATGTTGCTGAGTAAATTAAACTAGTCACAAAGGACAAATATTTTATGATTCCACTTATATGAAATACTCAAATGTATAGAGACAAAAATTAAATAAATCCTAGGTGATTCTTATGTATACATTGAATTATGGGTCCATAAAAATTACCTGAGCCCTAGTGTAGTGTTGTAGGATAAGTACTGGACTACAAAGTCAATTTGAATCACAAGGTTGGCTCTCCTCAAAAAACTCTATCCACCAGCCGCTCCTCAAAAACTCTATACAGAGTCACTATGAGTTGAAACAGATGTGACAGCATTAACTACAAGGATTATCTAGGGATTTGTCAAAATGTAGAATCTGATTCAATATATTGGGTGGAAGTAAAAATTCTTAGCAATAGATTGATCTAGAACGAACCGGTTTGAAGCCTTGATTCAAGCTATACCAATCTCACAAACAGCTTCCATGTATTCACTCAATAGTTAATAGATGACCTATTTAAATCTAGCAGCAGTGAAAAGAAACCCATTGCTCTAAATAAGAAGTCTACAGGAAATATCATTTCCATAAATTCTTTTGGCATTTTGCTATTAAAGATGCTGAAGATGGAAGTATTTCAGCCTTGCTGCTTACAAAATTAATTGGACCAGAAGTGCTTCCTGGTGTGAGACGACCCAACCACTCTCCCTCCACAGGGGTCTAATGGGATTGGGCAGAGCAAATATTAAGCCAGTGTATAGATAGGATTTAGGGAAATAAGGAAATAAAATTGATAGAAATAAACAGTCACAGAGGGGGTAAAAAATGTCTTTAGGGAAACGAAATCCTTAGGGAGAGAATAGAAAAACAGATCAGGCCAATTTTACTCAAAATTCTCTTACTATAATTTTTCCATGTACGTGCTGTAAGGTTTTTGTTTGCTTGCTTTGGGAGGGCAGGGGTTTTTTGAAGGACCAAAAGACCCCAACCAGAAAAATTCCTCTTTAAAAGAGTCAGTCAGTTTCCCTAAAGAAATTTCTTCCCACATACCCCAACCCACTCTAACCGCCAAGCCTCTGGTGCCAATAACCGTTAGAACCCTCCCTAACTGCCAAACTTCTGACATCAGCAACCTTCCCCAGATAAGGGCCAATCAGTTTGAAGGTGGCATGCTATCACGAGAATCTTCCCCTGACTCTATAAAAAGGCCCACGTGCCTGCTTTCTGGGTCGCCAGCAATCCAGATGGTAGACCCCACTGCATGCAGTGTTATTTTGAGATCAATAAACGCAGAACGTGAGGAGAGTTTTCTGTAGGGGACACAAAATCGGGCACAACAGTTTTTAATGGTTCAAATGCCCAATGTAAGGGAACTTAAATGCCACCATCTTCAATTCTAAGTAGTGTTCTGGCTGCATTTCTTCTCAGAATGATTTGTTCATTCTTTTGGCAGTTCACAGCATATTAAATATTCTTCACCAACACATCAATTGTGTTAGAAATGCAGAGGTAGTGTAATGCCTAGGTTGTTGTTGTTAAGTGCCATCAAGTCGATTCTGACCCATAGTGACCCTGTATAGGTTGTCCAAGGAGCAGTTGGTGAGCTTGAACCACCGACGTTGCAGTTAGGAGCCTCAAATAAACCCAAGCTGGAGTATGGGCTCTACTTCTGCAAGTTACTGCACTTCTGCAAGTAACTGCTACTTCTGCAAGTAACCTCAGTTTCCTCATCTGGATAACTGTCTAACCTAGAAGGCAAATGTGAAGGCTAAATGGGATTGTGTGTGATGCCCTTGTTGCAATGGTTGGCCTGCAATAAGGGTGGCGGCTATTCATTTTTCTTGTCACTCCCCCATATTAGCCAACGTGGTTGCACTTTCCCAGGCTCATTTAAAAAACGTTCTCTGCCTAAAACATTTCTCAGTTAAGTTCCACTTCCCTCAAAGGGACACTGTGATCACAGCACAGGTTGAATTAAAACAAAATGGTCCATCTCCTTCTTGCTACAGGTCATCATGGGGAAGTCCAAAGGAACAACCGCTGAGGAGTTAGGAGTGCTCTGTGTTCAATTTCTCTGGGCTATTCACTTAGCAGAAGTACCAGAATAGCTGTAATTTGGCTGTGAAGAACCTTCTCTGGGCCAAAACGGAGCACAGAGAACAGGCTTCTCGTCTCATTTTCCCAGCTGTGGGGCTGTGAGCTCTGGCAAGCATTAAAATAAGCACCAAACCTCGTAACCAAGTTCCTCTGACAAACAGAATCTGCTCTTTGCTGCTGATGTGTAAAAGGGAGGTGGAGATGGCCTGGGTTGGGCGGGCCGCTAAGCCATATGGAACCAATGCACGTCACATAGACTAAAGAGGCTTCTGCAACCCCATGAGCTTTGGAAACAATTTGCAAGACTGCTAAAAGGAGAGGCTAAAACAGCCTTCCTTTCCAAAAGGAAGGGGAGAAGAGTTCTAAACTTAGAAGATCAGGCTTTTTAAGATGAAAACTCAGGACTCCTACAGGAGAACCAGCTGGGTACAAAAGCTTGTTCCCTTTTAAAAAGGAAGTCAAGATGCCATTTTAAAAATGAGCCAAATTGATGTCGCCACAAGACACCAAGGCACACAGGACTTTTTGGTGACTCTGCTACCCAGTAACCTCTGTGGCAACAGTGACAGTGACATAAGCAGTCAAATGTGTTTGCTCTCCTGGATGAGGTGTCTCCCTCACCTCCATCAGCTCCAGCTCTCCTGTTGTTGTTCACTGCTATCGAGGCAACTCCTAGCTCATGGTGACCCTAGGTGCTACACACTGATATCCTTTGTCACTGAGTTTTCTTGGCTATACTCTTTATGGAAGCAGATTGCCAAGTCTTTCTTCCACGGAACCACTGGGTGGATTTGAACTGGCAGCCCATTTTTTCTTTTCCTTTTGCTATAGTATCCTGGAATCCTGGTGTGGCGCTGTGGGTTAATGCACGGGACTGACTTGACGGCACTAAACAACAACAACATAGAATCCTGGTATGGCACTACAGGTTAATGTGCTGGATTGCAAGTTCGCTTTGAACTGCAAGGTTGGCAGTTCAAACTCACCAGCTGCTCCTTGGAAGCCCTATACAGGATTGCTATAATCGGAACTGATTTGACAGCACTTAACTTTCTTAACCTACACATGCACTTTGGGCTCCTTCAGCCTGCTTTTGACACTCTACTCTGGAAAACAGCACTATTGGGGTGGGGCAAGTTGGAGTGCAAGAGGGGAGAGGCCACAGAGCATACACGGAAGATGGAGGTAGTGTGCCTACTTCTGAGTCATTTTTATACCCTCCACCAATCATCCAAATCATTACAGACACAGTCCTCACATCAACCAACAATGAAAAATCTGGCTGAATTCTGAGTAACAGTCTCTCTGTGGTTTTCATCTCTGGTGATCTTTGAGAATCCTGGAAAATGGGAAAGGTATTGGAAGATTGGGCCAAACTCCTGGTTTCAGATTTTCCAAAACTGTTTGATTTTCAAATATGAGATAAAAAGGTGCCAAATGGGCCAACTTTTCCACAATTAGAAAATGGTACCCCTTCCTCATGACATATGACTTCCTTTTATTAGAATCAGGTTATAATATACTAGTTAGATTGTTGTTGTTAAGTGCTGTTGAGTCAGCTCTGACTCATAGCGACCCTGTATAGGGTTTCCAAAAAGCAGCTGGTGGGCTTGAGCTGCCAACCTTGTGCCAGAAAATTATCATTACAAAATATATCCAAGGACTTTAGGCAAGATGGAGGACTAACCAGATGCACTACATGCAGCCTCTACAACAAATATTTGAGAGACCTCACAAATCAGACACAGATGAAAACACTAGATCCTGAACTTCAGAGGAAAGATTAGAGAAGTGGGAAGAAGAATGACTGGTGTACAGCCAGCCAGACAAGGTGTGACCATCTTGTGAGCAGCTTTGGCAACAAAGGGTGGTCTGGTAGAGCTGCTTCATGCGGGTGACTGGAAAGGTGTGATTCCTTCTTTTACCCAACACTTCCCTGGTAACCAGAAGTGTGGCTAGTCCCTACCTTGGACCATCCCCAGCTGGGACTCTGCTCTCCAGGAGTTCAGGACCACATGGCTGAGTTATGCCAGTGTGAGGCAGGAGCTGGCTGTGCCGCTTTGGTGCCTGGATTCGCGCAGAACTAGCTCCAGACTTACAGACCCTGCAGAGCCAGCAGACCAGGATTTAACCAATCACCTCAGCCCCAGATGCCCTGTGGTCCTAATAGACTGAAACCAGCTCCATTAAGGGCCTCCATGAACGACTTCCAGATTGAGTGCCCTGAATAGAGAGAACACTGAGGCCAATAGGAACTTCACCTAGGTTTGAGAACCCTGCTCTCATATCACCTCCTACACCGACCTGGAGACCATCTCCAGGTCCAACAGCTGCACTGTTTGTTTTGGGTTTATTCCTTTTGTTGTTTCCTTGTTGTTATTTGTTTATTCTTTCTCTTCCGTTTTCTCTTTCCATTCCTTGAATTTTATCCTACCTCTGCTTTTGCTTTCACGTCTCTTCTTTGTTTCTCATTTCCCCTCTTCTCTTTTTTTCGTTTTGTTCTTTCTTTACTTCTCTCTTTTCAGCTTACCTCTGCCTGGTTTTTCTTTGTGTTTTTTTGTTTTGTTTTGTTTTGTTTTTCCCTTCCTTTTATTTTCTCTCTTTTTACTCTCTTCAATAGCTCCAATTTCCTGTCCCTCTTTTGTCATTATAGTTATTATATTCCTTTTTTTTCTGATTACTGCCTGTTATTATTTTTTCTCTTTATTATTTTCTACTGGAATAATAAATAACATCAAGATAAATGGAGAAAAGATTGAAGTTGTCAGAGACTTCATTTTGCTCAGATCAACCATCAACACTCATGAAAGCAGCAGTCAAAAAATCAAACGGAGAACAAACAAGATGGCGGATCGGGTGGACGTATAGCAGAGAGCTCCGCCAACA
>NW_006408704.1:4177001-4196885 GCF_000296735.1 Chrysochloris asiatica
AAAAAAAAAAAAAAACCACACCATCAAACTACATTGTAAGGGCAAGGGAACAGGTTGGAAGCATTAGAAACCAGAATTAGTGAGCTTGAAGAGAAATCTTTCAATAATAGTATGCTAGAAGAACAATTAGAAAAAATAATGAAAAAATCTGAAGAAAGTCTACGAGTTATAGGGGCATCATGAAGAGGGACAACTTAAGGGTAAACGGAATTCCAGAACAAGAAGAGACAAGCACAGAGAAAATTGTCAAAGAGTTGCTGGAAGAAAACTTCCCTAACATCATGAAAGATGAGAAACATACAAAAAGCTGAACAAATCCCAAACAGGCTAGACCCCAAAAGAAAATCACTAAGACATATCATAAACTTTCCAAAACTAAAGATAAGGAAATAATCTTGAGAGCAGCTAGAGAAATATGAAAAGTTACCTACAAAGGAGAACCAATTAAGACTAAACTCTGATTTTCAGCAAAACCATACAGGCAAGAAGGCAATGGGATGACATATACAAATTTTTGAAAAAAAAGTCAACCAAGAGTCATGTACCCAGCTATCACTCAACCATGACACTGAAATTTGGGCATTTTCTGATAAGCAGAAATTAAAATACTTTGTAATAACCATACCAACTTTACAAAAAAATGCTAAAGTGTCATTTGGACTGAGAACCAATCACAGCAGATACAACCTGAGATTACCATACATGACAAGACCACCCAGAACTCAATCCAGATACAGAAGTATTTAAAATAAACAAACCTACAAGACTGAAAATAGGGAACCAGAGACATCAATTTATAATGAAGTCAACTACAAAATAAAGAGAGAGAATGGTATAGATATAAGGAGCTCTGGAAGTATAGTGATTACAAATCGGGCTGCTAATCTCAAGGTCAGCAGTTTGAAACTAATAGTGGTTCCGCAGAAGATTGAGGCTTTCTGCTCCCATAAAGATTTACAGCCTCAGAAACCCTATGCAGGGTCTCCATAAGTCCAAACCAACTCCACAGCACACAATGACCACAACAACCATCACAACCACCAGTGTAGATACAGAATTTCTAAATGTTAGTAAAGCAGATTTCAAGATAAATCCAACTGTTTTAAATAGGTGGGAAGGGGGAGGTTAATAAATTCCAGGGTAACCACAAAGAAAAGTCGAGTCCCAGTATGGTGCTGCAGGATAAACACTGAACAGTGAGCTGATGTATCAATTTGAGGACAACATTATACAGAATCACTATGAGTCGGAACTGACTCCATGGTACTTAACCACAATAACAACAACTAAAAGAAAACTAATTAAAAATTAAAAAGAGGAAAATCAGGAAGATTTTCTAGTAAATATTAGCACAACAGAAATGAAAAGAACATCCACAAACAAAACAAACTCAGCACAGAAACTTAAGTGGAACAAAGAAACCAGCAACATCATTAAAAAAAAAAAAGAACGAAATGACAGTAACCAATTAATATCTATTGATAATCACACTGAATGGATTTGAATGCACCCATCAAAAGAGAGAGAGCAGAATGGACAAGAGAAAAGGATCCTTCAATGTGCTGTCTACACGAGACAAAAAAGATGGAGACAGCCTAAATGCCCATCAACAGAAGAATGGTTAAACAAACTTTGGTACATGCACAAAATGCTGAAGAATAACAATGAATCTGCAAAACACCTCACAACATGGTTGAAACTGGAGGACCTTATGCTGAGTGCAATTAGTCAATGACAAAAGGACAAATAATGTATAAAACCAATGTTGTAAAAAAGTTAAAAGATCTTCTTTATGCTTGGTGTGGGGAGGAAAGAGACATGGGTGGCAGGGCAGGCAATATACAACAAGAGGGAAATTAGCAGAAAAAAGATAAAGGTAGCAGGAGGCACAGGGAGGAATGCAACAGTTAAAGTAATAGAGGTAAATGCAACTACTAACTGTTGGTACATGGAGGAGACTGCAACCATTGTGATGAAGCAGAGTATGTGATTCGTTGAATGTCAAACTGATAATCTGCTCTGTAAACCTTCAATCAATTCACAATAAAAGTTAAAAAAAAAAAAAAAAAGGCCACCCATGATACCTACAATCTAAATGAGACCCCTTAGATGTGGTCTTTTAGGCAGTGACCCTGCGTGATCACAAAAGGCTGGTGTTGTCTCTCTGGGAACAAATCATACAAAGCAAATGCATGCTGACTTGGTCCAAGAAGACTCACCAACACAAGAGATAGGTTATCTGGACTGAAGCAAGATGTTGGTTTATGTCATCTCTAGCTGCTCCAGATAACTTGGTGAACAAGATGAGGGACAGCCACCTGGATACTGACATAGGTAGAGGGGTAATGCTTGCAGAATGACCAGGTATTGATGTAAAGGAAGGGCAGTGTGAAATCTTAGACCTGGTCATCGGTCGGGTCCAATTTACTTTTGTCTATTAATTCAATCACTCATCCATAAATGAATACCCACCAACATTTACAAAATATTTTTCCCTGTTAGTTACTAAATGTAGTTCATGTAACATAAGGACTTGCAGCAGGGGGAACAGACACAAAAACAAATATGTGACTTGGATAGCAATAGAGGGTTTGCTTATCAATCCTACAGATGACATAAAGCAGGAAGAAATAGGCAGTACAATGGACGGTTTTTTAAATCCCGACTTAAGAACATTCTGACCACCTGGAATGACAGATCAATTTTAACAAGACTAAAAACATCATAGAAATAATCGGCCTTAAATCTAGATTCCAAAATAATGACTGAGCACTCTAGGTCTCTTCTCTCACTTCTCCACACTCACTGTCCACTTCCCATCTAGGCTTTTCTTTACTCTTACTGATTCTTAAACTACATCCTCTCTGATGAACTTTTCCTTGCACATGACCTTGCCCCGTCACTCAATGGACTCATCATCAGATACTGTACCTGCTTTCAAACTCAAACATTCCCCTCATTTCATGTCACCTGTGGGCATCATCTGGAAATTATTTGGTAGTTGTGTGTTTTTACTTTAAATATCAGACAGACACACACATATACACATTAAAATCTCTCTGTCCCGTCCCCACAAAGACAAAAAAAATAGGAGAAAAGGGCTCTAAACAACCCCATTTCTAATGACTGCAATTCATCATGAAAACTTGAGAGCACGGACTCTACAAAAACAACAAAACAACAACTGGGTAACAATGAAGTTTGTTACAAACCCAGTCTCTGCTCCTCTACAGCCACACAGCTGTGGGCAAGTCACTGCACTTCTCTAAGCCAGTTTCCTCATCTTTAAGTCAGGATACCACATATTGTGCAGTTGTTTGGAAGATTCTATTAAAAGTGCATATATCTGGTACACAGGGAGGGAGCAAAAGATGAGGCTAATATATCAACAAAATATGTGTCAAAGACTTAGTGGTTTTCACCAAGTTCTTCCTTTAAGAAACATCTATATTATTAGTCCTTGTACATTATTTCAGGGTTCACTAGAAAAGAAGCTATTGTTGCTGTTAGCTGCTAGCTAACATGTTGGCCCCCTGACTCATGACGAGTCCATGCACAATGGAATAAAACACTGTGCCATCCTGTGCCATCCATGACATGATCTGTTATGGATCAGACTGTTGTGAGCCACTGGGTTTCCACTGACTGATTTTCAGAAGTAGATCACCACGCCTTTCTTCCTAGTTTACATTCGTTTGTCAACTCCACTGAAAGCTGCACAGCATCATAGCAACACATATACCTCCTCCTGAGTTAGCCAGGAATTTCCCACCTGAGAAAATGAGAATTCTACCACTGAACCACCACTGCCCAGTTAAAAAGTTCCAGCCCCTGCCAGTAAGAAACTGAGCATTCTCAGGGTGAGACAGACAAGGAATGACATCATAGCAATTTGATAAGCCATGGGTTTCTATTCTAGGGAACACCAGCAGTGAAGAAAGGGCACTTCAGCTTGTCTAGGGGGCACAGCAATAATGTTGGCAGGAAGTGAGCTAGGCCTGTGCAGTGGCAGAGGGAGAGAAGAGGAGGAAGGAATCAAAGCCTCATTAAGGAAGTAGGCCCTGAGGACTGCCTAGTCCATGAAGGAAAGTCCACAATGATCCAATGGAAACAGGGAAATGGACGACATTAAAGAACCAAGGAGAAACGATGAGCTTGATTCTCAACTAGCTGGCCTTCAGGAGAGCGATCAGGGCTCGAGCTCCAGAGCTAGGGATCCTGGGTCCACGAAGAAGCCCTGAAGTCATAAATGAGAAGATCAAAGAGCAGAGCCCTAAAGGAAGTAACACTTAGGGGCAAAAGAAGGAAAAGAACCTACAGTGGAACCTCACGGGGCCAAAAAGTACAAAGCAGGGCAGGTTTCCATAAATGAAGGAATATAAACAATGTGACATGTGCTAAGAAGTTAAGAGATAAGGAGGAGAAAGTGCACTTGAGTTCCAGCAATTCAGAGCCCTCAAGACTTGGGGGACAATTTTAGTGGCAAGGATTTCAGCAGATTATAATTTAGTAGAGTGGTGGTAGCCACTGCAGACAACTCTCCCAATAACAGTGGCTGGGAAGAGGGGTGATGGGGCACAGCAGAGATTAATGGGAGGGCGAGTGATTTATTCCACATTGAGAGAAAATTGAGAATAGTTAGATGGGAGAAGTTGGAAAAACAGGAAAGAAAAGGAACAAATGATGGAACCAGGTCCCTAAGGAAAAGGAAGAAATAAGACCTGAAGCACTAGTAGAGAAATTAGCCTTCATCAAGACAAACACTGTTTCTTCTACAGGATTAGATTAAAAAGCACAAGGATAGGGTCAGCAGAGATATGTTTGTAAAGGATAGAGGAAATTGAGGAACATTAACTTGATAGATGGCTACGTTCCATGATGTAAAAGTCCAGGTAGGAGTTGGAGGAGAGGGATGAAAATGTGGACATCACAGGGGGAACTAGGCTGCCTGGGGACACAAGGGCCCTGCTGGTCTGTCTGGTTACAGGTTACTTGTCAAGAGTCTGATGTGTCCTCCAACAAAGCTAGGGAAATCTTACATTACTGCACCAAACATAGTCCACTCTGCATGGTCAGATACCCTGAGGAAAAAGGACTTCCTTTCTGCACCACAAGAGACTGATGAAGAGGAACATGTTCCACAGGATGAGGAAGGTATGAGGAAGTCCTAGAGGTGATCATCCTGGGGCTGAACGAAGATCTAGTGGGCAAACCTGTAAAAAGTCTTGGCTTTAACTGTTATCAGGTTGCCAACAATGGACTGACCCACTGCCCAATTCTGGGTCAACTCCATGATCGGTTTCAGATGAGATAATGTTCCCTTGTGATCCACAGGATTTTTGTTGGCAGATGTTCAGAAGTAGATGACCAAACCTTTCTTCCTAATCCATTTTAGTTTGGAAGCTCTGCTGAAGTCCATCCAGCATCACAGCAGCACCCAAGCCTCCAGTGACAGACAGATGGTGACAGTGCATGATGGGCACTGGCCAAGATCCAACCCAGGTCTCCCACAAAAAAATGAAAATTCTGCCACTGAAGCAACAATACCCCTGGTTAAAAAGCAGCACCAGTTTTTTCTCCCTTAATTACATAATCAGTCCTTAATTCCAAGGTGCAAACAGGGAGGGAGAGAGAGAGAGGAGGAAGAGAAGGAGAAAGGCACTGGGAAGGCACTTTACTTCCTTTCATGGGTATAAGTAAAGGACAGAGGCCAATTTGGCTTCTAAATAAAACCTAAGAGGTAGTCAAGGATAACCAATCAGAGACCACTACTCAAAAACTGAGTTACTGCTTATTTCTACACAGTGAATTCATATGTCCCAACATCCTGATTTCTGTCTCTCTCCTCTGTTGCCTTGTTGTTGTTGTTGTTAACTGCCGTGGAGTTGGTTCTGACTCATAGTGACCCTGCACAGGGTTTCCGAGGCTGTAAATCTTTACGGGAGCAGAACGCCTCATCTTTCTCCCTCGGAACCGCTGGTAGTTTCTAACTGCTGACCTTGCGGTTCACAGCCCGATTCGTAACCACTACGCTACCAGAGCTCTGTTGCCTAATCTTTACAAATTCAGAAAATTCCACCTTCTGAATCCCAAATCCTCCCTCCTGTTCAAAGTACATGAGACGATGTCTTTTTTTGAGACGTAAGTCAGTTTATTGTTCTCAACATGGCCCAACATTCCCACCTCAGGCTCCAACACTGCTAGGAGCTGCCACCCCCCCACCCCGGCCCCCAGCCCCGAGGCATGAAGGGGGTAAACCAGTCAGAGCTGTTCGGAAAAAGTAGGGTTGCACACTTGTCAAACAAGGAAATAGACTACAAGAAGGGTTTGATCACTGCACACAATGAGGATGAGGCACACAATGTTTCTTTTACAATGACTGAATGCATCTCTTTCCTTTACAATGACTGAATGAATCCCTGGCTTCTTGGGTTCAATTATGGGATAAGGTTAGTAAAGCCAACAAAACTGTGAGCAGGCTTCATTTTCTATAGGATCATGGAGTATCATCCATTTTGTAAAGGGACCCCTGGAGGTTGGAGTTGAATGGTAGCCATCAGGATCAGGGGCTTGACGCTCTTGCCAAGGCTCAGCCTCAGGCAGCTTTGGCTTCGTCCTCTAGCTCATCCAGGAAACACACCTGGGGATACTGAGTGGGTGTAACCATGTAATAGTAAGCACCAGGATTCCGATGCTCGGGCCAATTATGATGTTCTGGGTCCATCACTGTGGCAGCGTCTTCTGCCACTGGGCAAATTGCATCTGTTGCATGAATTGCAGCTGCATGGGAGTTAACTTCTCCCGAGCTGGGTTGATGTGCTGAGCCATCGGGCCCTTTCCACTCTTGGTATCTAGAGGGTCTCCAGAACTAGATGCCACCATGTTGCTGCTGGGCCATGGGGCTCGATCAAGACAAAGTCTTGACATCCTTGCTTCTAAGAACATTTGAGCTGTACTTCTTCCAAGATATATTTGTTCCTTCTTCCAGCAGCCTATGGCTTTGCCAATACCATAATTAAAAGGCATCAATTGAATCTTCTTTGCCAATACCATTATTAAAAGGCATCAATTCTTCACTGCTCTTCCTGTCCAGTTTACATATGCATATGTCGTTGTTGTTGTTATGTGCTGTGGAGTAGGTGCCAACTCATAGCGACCATGTACAGGGTTTTTGAGGCTGTAAATCTTTACAGGAGCAGAAAGCCTCATCTTTCTCGCGTGGAACAGCTGGTAATTTCAAACTGCTAACCTTGCAGCTCACAAGTTGCTCGCCCAGGAGACATCAAGGCAAGTGGTCAGGTCTCCTCAGGGCAAACCCCCTTTCAAGACTCATTGGGAATACATGCTCTGATTGGTGACCACGTTCGTCACCAATAAGTGGAAATGAGGGAAAAACAGCAATGAAGCTGCAAGCTAAGCCTTACAATGTTCAAGAAGAAACAGTGTTTGTCTTGATGAAGGCTAATTTCTCTACTTGTGCTTCAGGTCTTATTTCTTCCTTTTCCTTAGGGACCTGGTTCCATCATTTGTTCCTTTTCTTTCCTGGTTTACCAACTTCTCCCATCTTGTGAACCCGGGTGGAGACCTGGTTGGCCAGCAGTGTGGCAAGACCCGGGGACTCTTGGGCCCAGAGTCAATGATATAGCCACAGAGGACTAGAACGGAGAGTGAAGTGTCCAGCTGATAAGAAGAGAAGGCATATGCACAAGAACACCCACACTTGCAGATAATACCCA
Organism: Chrysochloris asiatica; assembly: GCF_000296735.1. Taxonomy (NCBI): domain Eukaryota; kingdom Metazoa; phylum Chordata; class Mammalia; order Afrosoricida; family Chrysochloridae; genus Chrysochloris; species Chrysochloris asiatica. The sequence goes on from NW_006408704.1 coordinate 4,184,738, forward strand.
CTTGACCTGGCTTCAATGACTGGATGATCAGAGCTCAACTAGAAGAAGAAAGAAGAGGAAAAAAAAGAGTAATCTGATACAATTTGATGAACTTGACCTACACCTATGGATGCAGTAGCTCAAAAGAGGGAACAAATCTTTACAGCTAGGATCATTCCCACCCCCTCCATAACAGAGTAGACAGGGATAGGTAACTTGGACATTGGCTACCCAAAATGGAGGGGGGGGCCTACAAAGGCAAGAAGTGACTGGCTTACAAGCTTTCAAGAGGAAGCCTAGATCCAGAGGGTGCGGAGGAAGGCAGAATCTCCACTGAGTAGTATCCAATCTGTCTGGGCGGGGCTGATGAAAGGAGATGATACAATAGTGGATAATTGTTATCAGGAATGACTGTGAGAGTTGGAAATGTAAAGGTAGACATTTTGTAGCAAAAGGAGGGGAATGATAAACTTTTCAGTCTAGGAGCGAAGGTCCCTGGGACCATCAAGGGAGAAGAGCAGAGAGCATGACCATACCCAGAGAATTAGTGATGCCAGAGATGGCTGCAGAGATGATGACATGGAGAGATGGAGTGGCTGGGGACTTTAAACCCATAGAGGGAGAGGGGTTGTGTGCTGATGACCGGGGGGCAGGCTTGCAGGGTATACCCTTTGGTTGGTTGATGATGCATGGAGGGGATTGTAACCATGGCAATGAAACAATATACAATAGGATGAATGTAAAGCTAATGTTCTCCCATGTAAACTATCACACAATTCACAATAAAACATTGAAAAAAAAAAAAAAATACCATGGCTTGGGCCAGGTACACCTTAGTCCTCAAAGTGGCATTTCTGGTCTTTAGCACTTTAAAGAGGTCTTGTGAAACAGATACATGTAAACATCTTTCTAGTATTCTCTTCTTTCAGCCAAGATCCATAATAAGTCATATGAGTTATTGGCTGCTGCTTCCATGGACATTGATTATGTATCCACCTAAAATGAAATACTTGATGACTTCAATCCTTTCTCTGTTTATCATGTTATTTATTGATCCTGTTGAGAGAATTTTTGTTTTCTTTACATTACGGTGTAATCCAAACTGAAAACTATAGTCTATGATTTTCAACAGTAAGTACTTCAAGTTCTCTTCGATTTCAGCAAGAAAGGTTGTGTCATCTGCATATCATAAGTTAAGAATCTTTCTTCAATTCTGATGGCACATTCTTCTTTATATAGTCCCGTCTCTCAGATTATTTGCTCAGCACACGACTGAGTAAGAATGGTGAGAAAGGATACGACCCTGATACACACCTTTCCTGGTTTTAAACTACTCTATCCTCTTGTTTTGTTCAAACAATTGCCTTTTGGTCTACGTACAGGTTCTGCATGAGCACAACTAGAATTTCCATTCTTCGCAATGTTATCCACTGTTAGTGATGTTCCACAGTCGACAGAATGCTTTTGCATAGTCAATAGAACATACGTAAACATCTTTCTAGTATTCTCTGCTTCCAGTCAAGATCCATCTCCAACAGAAATGATATCCCTTGTTCTATGCCCTCTTCTGAATCTGAATTGACTTTCTGGCAGCTCCCTGTCAATGTACAGCTGCAACTGTTTTTGAATTGTCTTCAGGAAAATTTTACTTGGGTGTGATATTAATGATATTATTCAATAATTTGTACATTCTACAGGGTCACCTTTCTTTGGAATTGGCACAAATATGGATCTCTTCACCCACTAGCCAGATAGCTAGTTTCCAAATTTCTTGGCATAAACTAGCGAGTGCTTCCAGCGCTGCACCAGTTTGTTGAAACATTTCAATAGTTATTCCATCAATTCCTGGGATCGTATTTTTCACCAATGCCTTCAGTGCAGCTTGGACTTCTTTCATCAGTACCACTGCAAAGACTTCAGGTCTTTTTGCACGTTTCATTATACTCTGTCGTCTCAAGCTGCCCTTAGAAACTGTCTGTTTAGCTCTTTGATGTCATCATGTCTTCAAGTCACTTTAGGTTCTGAAACAAGAGCAAGTTTCAGAGTCTCTCCTGACATCTATTTTGGTATTTTCATCCTTTGCTGTATAGCGAAATTGGTTCTGACCCTGTACAGTGTTTCTGAGGTTATAAAGCTCTTTGAGAGCAGAAAGCCTTATCTTTCTCCTGAGGAGTGGCTGTTGGACTCAAACCACTGACCTTGCAGTTAACAGCCCAATGCATAACCCACAATGCTACCAGGACACCCTTTCATCCTTTGTTGCTGTTGTTAAGTGATATGACACTGTAGGATAATGCACTAGACCACAAGATCAATTTGAACCACAATATAGCAGTTCAAACCCACCGGCCGCCCCCCAGGAACCCAAGTTCAATTTGAACCACAATATAGCAGTTCAAATCTACCAGCTGCCCCCTTGGGAGCCCTATATAAAACTCCTATGAGTTGGAACTAACTCAACAGAACTTAACAACAACATAGCTAACCTGTATAGGGTTTCTGAGGAGCAGCTGGTAGGTTTGAACTGCTGACCATGTGATTAGCAGTCCAGCGCTTACCCTACAGCACCATACCAGGAATCCAAAACATGAAGCAGTTCAGTCAGTGGAGTGGTTCCGACTCATAGGGACCCTGCACAGAGCAGTGGTGGGTTTAAAGAGTCAACCTTGTGCTTAGAAGCCCAATGCTTATCACCTTACAGCACCACCCCAGCACATTCATTAGGGCTTAACATCACCTCCTCATGGAAGGATGGGCACCTCTCAGTTCTCTCAAAAACTTACACAATAGCTTCACAGCATATTCTATTATTGTTGTTTATGTCCTTGACTTAAAAAAAAAAAAACAATAATAAAGTCCTTGAGAACAGACATGTGTATCTGGAACATTTTGATATTTCCAGATTGCAGTGCAGTGCCAGGCACAGAGCAGCACAGCAGAGGCTCAATATGTATGTCCAAGGAACTTCAAAGCAGTCGTGGAAAAATGGAATAAAAAGAACTTAAGAGTTTTTTCACAAACTTTCTGTAGTCCTGCTGAAGCCCTGCATATGTATATTCTCTAATATGAGAAGCAGGCTGGCAACAAAAAAGGGACGTTGGAGTTGCACAATGGAGGCCCAGTGTTCAGCTCCTTAGGAGATTTCAAAATCACATCACGGGAAGAGCAGGAAGGTGTTGGCTAAGCAGAGTGGGGGGGTTCTAGACAACACAAACAGCAGGAGCAACAGAACAAAGAGCTGGCGGTGAGACAGAATCTTCGAGCAGTTTAACAAAACTGGACACCCAGTTGGGAAGTGGAGGAAAAGTCAAGTAGGATGAGCCTTTAGTCTGGCCTTTTCATTATTCAGGCCTTAGCTTAAATGTCACCTCCGTGACCAGCTAGTTTCTTAGAAATAGCTCTCTGCTACTCAACATGCTATTACTGTTCAGTTCTTCACAGCCTCTATTAGGAGAATTTATAGACAATTTCATACACCACCATCATCATCAAAAAATCAACACTGTAAAAGCAAGTTTCTACTTTAATTTACTGCTGCATCACCAGAGCCTACAACTCATATGTGCCTGGGACACTGAAGGTATACAAAAGTTTTAATCATTTATTCAACAACTACTTATTGGTGCTACGGCACTGCTAACTGCAAGGTTTGAGGTTCAAACCCGCCAGCCATTCTGCAAAAGAAAGATGAAGCTCGCTCTACGTCAGAATTGACTGACTGGAAGTGGGTTGGGTTTGGTATAATACGTACGTTTGGTAAAGTAGAGGATCAACGACAAAGAGGACGATCCTCAACAAGATGAACTGACTCAGTGGCAACAGCATAACAATGTTGTTGAGCTCAAAGATAACAATGATTCTGAAGATAGTGCAGGACTGGGCAGAGTTTCATTCTGGTGTGCAGAGCTCACTAGGAGTTCGAGCTGACGCAAAGGCACCTAATGATGACAATATGCTAGACACTGGTTCAGATACTGAGGACAGAGCAGCAAACAAAGCAAGGCAAAATCCTCTGTCTTTGTGGTGGTGGTTATGTGTCATGGAGTCAGTTCTGGCCCATAGCGACCCTGTACAGGGTTTCCGAGGCTGTAAATCTTTACGAGGGCAGAAAGCCCCATCTTTCTCCCACGGAGCAGCTGGTAGTTTCAAACTGCTGACCTTGAGAACGGTTCGCAGCCCGATTCGTAACCACTACGCCACCAGAGTTCCTTTACTATATGCAGCTAAATTCAATGATTAAATAGCAGTTGGCATCTGTGGAAGACCAGCCTTGAAACTCTATGGGGGCAGTCCTACTCTGTCCTACAGGGTTGCTATGAATTGGAACAGACTAAAAGGCAGTAGGTTTGGCGTCCTGGTGGGGCGCTGCAAGATAAGCACTGGACTGCAAGATCAGTATGTACCACAAGATTGGTGGTTCAAACTCACCAGCCGCTCCTCAGAAACCCAACACAGGGTTGTTATGAGTATCGAAGGCACTTAATAACAACAGAGGAAAGAAGGTAGGAAGAGGAAGACGAAGTAGCAGTTTTCAAAGATGTGCTTTCAGCTCAGCATTGGACTTCTTTATGAGCCAGAGCTTGGGGAAAGCCGAACAGGAGCAACCACAAGTATCAAACTTTCTGGCACTGCGGAAATTTAAGCAGCAGGGATGTCACTGAAGAAATCCAAGTTTTCAATGGAAAAGGGAGCATGTGACCCAAAGGTGCCAACCTACCAGCCTGACTTCAGTCGCACAGTGTTTTCAAAACAAACAACAACAAAAGGAATTGGTTGCCAGTGTTTAAAAATCAGATTGAATTTGCACTCCCCCACACCCACTCTTTCTGACAAACACACACACAATGGAATTCTGGTTTCATTCATATCGTATATTCGTACTGGCCTTATAAAACTCTGTTCAGTGAAAATAAGTTTTCTTATTTCTACACCTAAAGTTTACTTTATCTGACTGATTTCTGTTAAACATTGGTTTGCAACCTCTGCACCAACCTTAGCTCAGTAAAGACTCTTAGAGTTCGTTCACAAATGACGTATCAGCGCTCCCATTTTACAGATGAGGAAAGAGACATTCAGAGTGGAGACGCGCCAATCACACAACAATTCTGGGCAAAAAAAAACAGGATGAAGCACAGGTGACTGTGTTCCAACAGTACAGCCTCAACGCTCCCTGCCAAAAGACAGGAGGAACTAATTTAGGAAATAAGCTGGAGCTTTCCTGTCAGAAGAACCTGGGCTGAACCAGCCTGAGGGGACGCGGCTGAAGAGAGAGGTTGACAGCTGGAGACACTCACTCTCTGCAGGTGAGAGGACCGCCCAGGGGCGGGCGCAGGAGGAGCCTGAATCCCGCCGTGACCCTCGCCCTCACCAACGAGCTCCCCTCTTCTTCTTAAGCCTCCAGAACCCACTCGCAGGACCCCTCTACACTCCCTAAATAGCCGCGGCTCACTTACCGCAGCTCGACTTCCGGCAACCACAGCGTCGGGCGCAGAGCGCGAACCGATGACGTAACGTGGTCCTGCCCCCTCATGTACGGAGAAAGCGTTGCGCGTGCTCAGAAAGAGCCAAGAGTTTGTTAGGGGCCGTGGAGTCGGTACCGACTCATAGCGACCTTATGCACAGCAGAACGAAACACTGCCCGATCCTGGGCAAACTTCACTATTGTTGCCACCAGCTTTCGCATGAATATGAGGTTATTGAAAATACCATGGCTTGGTTCAGGCGCATCCAAGGGAAATGAGTCCCTAGCACCGGATTGAGTGGGAGGAACTTGAATCTTGGGGTAGGTGGAGCATGCCCACCTGGTGAGCGCCATTAGAGACTCTGGGCCTTTTAAGATGAAGGAATGTATGTATGGGCCCCCATTTTCCTGGAGAGAAAATCTCAAATACACTAGGGAGGCAGTGCAGAGAGACTGGGGATGAAATTTTCAAGTAGGGAAAGGACAATGAACATAAACAGTAACCAACCAACCTGTTCGTCCTAAAGCAGTCATAATTCTCATAGCTCCCCACCGGCAATGGGATCAAGTTATTATTCTAAAATCTTTTTTGGGCACTTATTAAACCCTGACTGCCTGTGGTTTAGATTAAGGATATTACACTCAAGCGTTCAAACCCACAGGTCATCCCTAAAGGGTTGGTGGCTTCAAATTGATTCTACCGTAAGTTTGCTTTTAGTGGATTTACTAAGGAGCTCTGGTGGCGAAGCAGTTACAAGTCAGGCTGCTAATCTCAAGGTCAGCAGTTCGAAACTACCAGCTGTTCCGGGAGAAGATGAGGCTTCCTGCTCCCGTAAAGATTTACAGCCTCAGAAACCTATTCAAGGTCATTATGAGTAGGAACCGACTCCACGGCACACTACCACCACCACCAAAACACCCATTGTCACTCAGTTGATTCTAACGCATAGGCACCTTATAGTGCAGAGTAGAACTGCTTCATAGGCTTTCCAACGCTGTAATCTTTAAGGTGTCATCTTTAAGGAAGGAGACTGCTACATCTTTCTCCTACAGTGAAGCTGATGAGTTCAAACCACTAACCAAAAGCTGAGCTAGAAATACAGTAGGTAGTGAATATGATAAATTTCTCAATCTGGCACACAAGGCCTGTTCACAAAGTGACCTGGTATGACATTATATTGTTGTTGTTAAGTGCTGTCGAGTCGGGTCCAACCCATAGTGACCCTGTATAGGGTTTCCAAGGAGCAGCTGGTGAGCTTGAATCGCTGATCTTGTGGTCCAAATAGACTTTGCACTACAGCGCATTAGCCCACAGCGCCACACCAGGACTCCTGAGTCTATATAGAATCATAATAACTGTGTGATGACTACTATTTGTTGATGGCCTACCCTGTTTCCCTTATTTCCTATCTCTAATCCTCACAATGGAGTCCTGATGTAGAACTGTAGGATAAGCACTGATTTGCTAACCACAAATTGGCAGTTCAAATCCACCAGCTGCTTCTTGAAAACCCTATACAGGGTCGCTATGAGCCAGAATTGATTTCAGATCATTTCCGGAGATCCTCGTGGCCCCCTATCTCATAACTGAAATCCATATGAAAACTTTCCTCCCCTTTTCTTTGGGGAAACAGATTTGGGTGATTTTCTATACATAAAGTCAATAAATGCTTTGCTCTGAGTTCTGTCTCTAAATATTGACTCCATCAGCAGCAAGTGATAAGAACCGTTTTTCTAGTAACACTTGGTTTGAGGACGCTTGTGCTTACAGTGGGAATTGTAACTCCATTTTGAGTTTTGACATGTTAAGCCTCCTATAGGACAGCGAGAACTGCTTCTTAGGTGTTTCCAAAATTGTAAATCTTTATGGGAGCAGACTGGTGAGTTTGAACCTCTGACTTGTGATTAGCAGCCCAGCACCTAACCTACTGTGCCACCAGGGATCCTGGTCATTAGACAGCAATGGGAAAAGCTTTGCTACTGCTGTGTGCTGTGGAGTCAGTTCCAACTCATAGCGACCCTGTATAGTGCTTCTGAGGCTGTAAGCAGAAAGCCTCATCTTTCTCCCACGGAGCAGCTGGTGGATTCAAATTGCTGACCTTGCAGTTACCAGCCAAATGTGTAATCCACCAAGCTGCCAGGGCTCCAATTCTGGCCCTTACAGAGGTAACAATGAACAGACTGACGGCTGGTTTGAATGGGAAGTCCTCTGCCCCTTCAGGAGAGCCACAGTAAACACATCCACATGGGACATCGGGCCTTATTCTTAGAAGTGCCACTGGGGGAGGGAGGGAGATATGGCTGCCGGTCCACCCTAGCAGTGGGCTCCAATACCCCATGACCAGACTTTCCAGATGCATGCTCCTGGGTCATTTGAGGGATATCAGATACCTATCCCCTGTAGCTCAGCAACCCAGGACAAAAATAATTTTATTTTGTTTTGAAATTTTGGTTGTCAAGGATTTCCTTCAACACAAGCTGCTCTTTCAAACTCCTTCCTGCAGGATTGTCCTCCATCTGTGGCGCCTTGTTTTCAGCACCTTTTTTTAGGAGAATTGGTGTACATCACAAGCCCTCATGCAGGAAGACTCTTGAGGGCAGAAGCCTTCCCTGGGTTGCTTATCTCTCTGTCTGGCAGCCCTACTCTACCTCCCCAGCCAACCTGAAGGGCCCTGTCTCAGGATGACCCTATGCAGTAGCATGGAGTGGGACAGAGCCGAGGAGTAGTGGGCAGCAGGGAGGCAGTGGGAGGGTGAGTGGGGATTGCAGCTGTGATTTTGCTGCTTTGCTTATTGGTTCTCACTTTTTCCTGTGCAATCAGGCAAAATACAAAAAAGATCTAAACCCATTGCCTTCAAGTAAAAATTTCAACTCAGCAACACTATAGGAATGAGTAGAATTATTTCATAGGTTTTCAAAGCTGTAAATCTTTATGGGAATGGACAGTCTCATGTTTCTCCTAATGAATGGATGGTGGATTTGAACCACTGACCTTGGGTTCAAAGCACAGTGCTTAACCCAGTATGCCAACAGGCTCCTTAATTGATGTGGATGTTTCTTTACGGTAGTTAATAATATGTTGTTGTTGTTAAATGCCGTCACGCAATTCCAACCCATAGTGACCCTGTATAGGGTTTCCAAGGAGCAGCTGGTGAGCTTGAACCACCAATCTTGCAGTTCAAACGGCTTTGCAGTCTGGCACATTAACCCACAGCACCACACCAGGACTCCATTAATATGTTTAGAGAAGTTAAATATTAACTTTGTTGTTATTGTTAAAGTGCCAATGAGTCAGTTCTGACTCACTGACCCTGTATAGGGTTTCTAAGGAGCAGCTGGTGGGTTTGAACTACTGACCTTGTGGTTCACAGTCTAGTGTTGATCCTACAGAGCCACACCAGGAGTCCAAACAATAAGTTGTTGTTGTTAAGTACTGTTGAGTCAGGTCCAACCCATTGTGACCCTGTATAGCGTTTCCAAGGAGCAGCTGGTGAGCTTGAACTGCCGACCTTGCAGTTGAAATGGCTTTGCAGCCTGGCGCATTAACCCACAGCGCCACACCAGGACTCCAAACATTAACTACTAACATTAAATTGCATTTGGCCACACTTGGCACACTATCTTTCACAGTCTCATTATCATTTTCTCTGATTAAACTCATGGCCATCAAATCAATTCTGACTCATAGTGACACTGTGTGGCAGAATAGGGCTTCTCCCTATGGTTTCTTCAATTGTTAAATTTACGGAAGCAGACTGTCTCATCTCTCTCCCAGGGAGGGACTAGTGGGTTTGAGCCACTGACCTTTTGCTTAGCAGCACAATGCTTAACCACAATCAAGTCCCTCCCCAGACCCCAAATCCACTGCCACCTAGTTGATTTAAATTCATCACCACTCTATAGGACAGAGGAGAATTCATCCACGGGGGTCCTAAGACTGTAAATCTTTGTAAGTCTGCCTTGTCTTTTTCCCTGGGAGAAGCTGAAGCTGGTGGGTTTGAACTGCTGACCTTTTGAACCCTAATCAAACCAAAAATCCAACCACTGCCATCAAACTGATTCCAACTCATACTGACTCTCTAAGACTGAATAGAACCACTCCATTGGGTTTCTGAGCCTGTATGAAGCTCTTTAAGGGAGCTAGTGTCTCACCTTTCTCCCTCAGGTAGAGTGTGGTTGAGAGTAGATTACAACTCCCACTCAGCCCAGGGAGGGCCAGTTTTGCCCTCAGGGAACTAGCCTGGGATTGCCCTTAATAATTGACAGATGCATGTAATTTAAAGTTTGGGATGCAGGGAACAGACGTGACTCAAGGTTGCATAGCAATGAGTCATACTCCAACCGCCATGTGGGCAGGTGGATGAAGGGCCCCAGGAACAATCTTGTACACCTTTTTGATCTACAAGTATCTACACATCCCAATCATGGTCCTATCCCTGTTTCTAGTCCCATCTGAGACAGTGATGAATGGATCTGCCAGCAGTCATGATTTTGTTATGATTCCTTTTGCTTTCTGTCTTCTAAACTTAGCATCTAGCATCTACAACTAGCCACATGGCTGTGAATCTATCCTTTGGACACCATTGGTGACTCCATAAGATAAGCACTGCACTGCCAACCACAAGGTCGATTGTTTGAACCCACCAGCCACTCCTCAAGAGAAAAATGAGGCTTACGGCTGTGAGAAATGCTGTTGATACTGCCTTGGTTTCTCTTGGCAACTGGCAGGTCAGTATAAACCCCTGATTAGGACCTTACCCTGATGGGTCTCTGGAAGGGAGAACTGGGGTGGACTACCTTATCCAGTATGAGGTCACTGATGAGTTATCAGGAGTGTTTACTGACAAACACTCAAGAAAACCAATCTGTACTCATTTTAGTAAAAGTGAGACTTTATTATTATTCAATTTTGCAAAATCAGGTGCCAAACCCAGAAGACAAGACAGGCAGACACACTGCTTAGCAGTTTTACAAGTGTATTTCTCTCCCAGCTCTAAAGTTCCTCCTCCAGTTCCTCACTGCTATGGGTGAACAATCTTCCCGGATGTTGGATGGTTTCATTCTTATTTTAAAGTTTCTACTTCTTGAACTGCTATGCATAGGGTCTCTGAGTCCTTACAGACTCAATGGCACCTAACAACAACAACTTCTTGAACTGGTTCCCTTCCCCCTCCCCTAATTCATCCTGCTCACATACCCCAGGTGCATAGGCCCCTGTTGCTATGCCAACCAACAATCTATGCCTCAGTAAATTAGCAACTTTCCAGACCCTTTGTTTCCTAATTCCTGAAGATGAACCAGCCTAAGAATTATTTCTCACACTGCTCCTGAAGAGGGAAAAAAACACAGAGAAAATAGTTAAAGAAAACTTCTCTAACATGATGAAAGATGAGAAGATCTGAATTCAATAACTGAATGAACTTCAAACAGGATAGACCCCAAAAAGAAAATCACCAAGACAGTATTATCAAACGTCCCCAAACCAAAGACAAGGAAAGAATTCTGAGACCAGCTCTGGAAACTGGAAAGCCTACAAAGGGGAATTAGTAAAACTAAGCTCTGATTTCTCAGCAGAAACCATGCAGGCAAGAAGGCAATGGGATGACATACACAAAACTCCAAAAGAAAAAAGTTGCCAACCAATAATCATACTGTTGTTAAGTGCCTTCAAGTTGATTCACACCCATAGTGACCCTATATGGGGTTTTCAAGGAGCAGCTGGTGAGCTTGAACCACCGACCTTGCAGTTCAAACGACTTTGCAGTCTGATGCATTAGACCACAGAGCCACACCAGGACTCCACATATACCCAGCAAAATTGTCCCTTAAATATGACAGTGAAATTAGGGTAGTTCCAGGTAAAAGGAAATAAAAAGAATTTGTAAAACGCAGAGCAACCTTACAAAAAACACTAAAAAGAATTCTTTGGATAGAGAGCCCACAATAGCAGACAACTACCTGAGATTAATATACATGACAATATCAGGGTCTTAGGCTAGGTTCTCCACAGAAGCAAAACCAGTGACACTTATATATATACAGAGAGGTTTATTTCAAGGAAATGGCTTAGACAGTTGTAGAGATGGGCAAGTTCCAACCCAGCCAGATGTCAGGCTTCTTCTGACATGTGTAGCTGCAGGGGCTGTAGTATGTCAGACGACAGGTTTTGGACTGAAGAGTTGAATGAATTCAAGACAGGAAAGATAAGATGACAGGCTGTTGAAAACTCCCAGGATCAGCAGGCAACAGAGCAGGTCACTGGCTCAAGTTAAAAAAATAGAGGTCCCATGACAAAGCCAGATGCAGGATCCAGACCCAGCAAAAAGCAAACATGCTTTCCTCAACTGGACTGTTCAATATATTAGGAACAGGCTATGTTGTTGTTTTTGTTAGGTAACAGTGAGTTGGTACCAACTCAAAGTGACCTTATGCACAGCAGAACGAAACACTGCCCAATCCTGGGCCAACCTCATAATTGTTGCCATGCTTGAGCCCATTGATGCTGCCACTTTGCCAATCTATCTCGCTGGAGGTCTTCCTCTTTTTCTCTGACCCTCCACCTTACCAAACATGATATCCTTCTCCAGTGACTGGTCCCTCCTGACAATATGTCCGAAGTATGAGAGAGGAAGTTTGGCCATCTATATGTGTAGATATATTGACAGTAAGTGCTGAGGAGAAAAATAAAGCAGAAAAGAGGTGAATAAG
>NW_006408704.1:4196985-4200872 GCF_000296735.1 Chrysochloris asiatica
TTACCAAACATGATATCCTTCTCCAGTGACTGGTCCCTCCTGACAATATGTCCGAAGTATGAGAGACGAAGTTTGGCCATCTTGGCCTCCAAGGAGTACTCTGGCTGCACTTTTTCCAACACAGATACTCCCAAGGAAATTTCCTTTCAACTGATTGCTCATTCATGGCAGATCTCCTCATGGGAGATGGCTACATCTCAATTGTCAAACCATTGAGAGTTGACACAAAACCTTAACTATCACAATCACCCAGAACCCACATATAGCAGAAGAACACACAAATCTGTGTTGTAAGAAGTACAGACAGAATGCTCCTAAGAAGCCAGTGATAGAATCCCTCATCCACATGCCTAATAAAATGGCTGCTTGCTGTGCTTCCTCTCTCCCTACCAGCATGTCATACCTAGTCAACCTATCACCTACCTCCACTAATCTCAACCCCTCCCTTCTTTCTACCAGTAGAAAAATTAAAATCCTTCCTCTCCCCACCCCCCTGCAATACCTCCCTCTTTCCTTCCAACCTCCAATAAAGCCTTACATGTGGGTGTTTGTGTTCTGGCTCATTCCATCTCACAGCCAGGAAGGCAAGATTTTGTCTCTCATACTTTGGATATGTTTTCAGGAGGGGCCAGTTCCTGGAGAAGGACATCATGCTTGGTAAAGTGGAGGGAGGGTCAGCAAAAAAGAGGGAGACCCCCCAAGGAGATGGATTAGCACAGTGGCAGCAGTAGGACCAGGCATAAGATCACTATGAGTTGGAACCGGCTCAATGACAACAACAACAACAAAGTAATACAAATCTACAAAACTCAAAATAGGAATTCAGAGATATTAGTTTGAACAGAAAAAAAAAAAAAATCAAAATAAAAAGAAGGAATAATATAGTTACAGATCTTCCCAAATGAAGGGAAAATCAAGTAGGCTTCAAGAACAAATGTAAATAACAAACCAAGCTTCTATTGCTGTTAAGTGTCATCTGGTTCATTGTGACCCTGTCAAGCATTTCCAAGGAGTGACAGATGGGTTTGAACTGCTGAACTTGTGGTTGGCAGTCCAATGCGTACCCCACAGTGTCACAACAGGATTCTAAATCTAACTATAATCCTAACCCCTAGCTCAATCTCTTCCTCTAAGCCTAACGCTAACCCAGGCCAGGTTGGGTGGGGAGCAGCATACAGCTTTTGGTAGACCACTGGGGCACCAAGACCAAGGAACAGCATCAAGAGACTGCAGAACCTGGAGCCACAGAAGGTGAGAGTATTTTCAGGCACAGCAGGGCAATGAGGTCTCATGACACTTATTCAAGATCACAGAGATTCAGCCTAATCCACCTTCACTGCTTGTTCATGCTTAATTAACAAGAGCACATTCTCACCACAGTGGGAACCCGTGGCCAAGCCAGCCTAGATTTTGAAAGCTCAATGGCAAATTAGGTCTTAACATCACTGTTTCTTCATAGCACTTAGAATGCCTAGCAGCAGAGAGAAGAGCCCAGCATCCTCTTCACTATTTGCTAAGCCAATTATATCTACTCCCTGGAAGTCTATGCAGCGCCATCTTCACAAGGGACGTCAGCCAAGTCTCTGAAATCCAGAAAACCAAGTGACCAGTTCACCAATGGCCAATTTGTGAACTGATAGCTTTTCTGAGGAGTCTGAATGAACACTTAGCTAAAATTACCAATTTATAAAGTGTACAGTGCTTGTTATCAGATGACATAACTTCATGAGCTTCTCAAGATTTATGTGATACTGTAGTTAACTGGTTTACACTTTATCTTGTGAGAAAGCCAGGTATTTTATATTTATCAAAAACTAAATGTGGTTTGGTTTTACTTTGAATATATTTCCATATGAATAAATTAATGAAGAGTATGTTCTTAAATAAGGCGCTCTGGTAGCGTAGTGGTTACAAATCAGGCTGTGAACCTCAAGGTCAGCAGTTTGAAACTACCAGCTCCTCTGCTGGAGAAAAATGAGGCTTTCTGCTCCCATAAAGATTTATAGCCTTGGAAACCCTGTACAGGGTCACTATGAGTCGGTTCCAACTCCATGGCACATAACCACCACCACCACCATGTTCTTAAATATGTTGTTAAGAGCCATCAAGTCAATTCTGACCCATAGCAACCCTGTATAGGGTTTCTAAAGAGCAGCTGGTGAGCTTGAACCACTAACCTCGCAGTTCAAATGACCTTGCATTCTGAAGCATTAACCCACAATGCTACACCAGGACTCCATATAGAGTTTATTTACTTTTGGCTTTAACAAACAGAAATTTATATTTTCACAGTTTAAATGAGAAATCCAAATTCAGAACATGGGCTCCAGGGGAAGTCTTTCTCTCTCTGTTGGGTCTGGGGGAAAGTCCTTGAGTCTTCTGAGCAATCTTGATGCCGTTTGGTAGCTCTCTTTTCCCATCTCTCCTCCTGTGCTCACTCTAATCTATTCTTTTTTGTATATTATAAGAGATTGACTCAAAGTATGCCTTACACTAATTCTGCCTTAATAATTTAACAAAGACAATCCTTTCCCAACTGGGATTATAACCATGGGTATAGAGATTAGGATTTATAACACATTGGGGGGGGCATCCAATTCATAACAGGGAGCATACTAAAAATACACATTCCTGAATACCTTTGTAGAGTCTTAGATTCAATAAGCTACATAGAGTGGTAGTGGTTCATGTTTATGTGCCGTGGAGTCGGTTCTGACTCATAGCGACCCTGTACAGAGTAGGATCCAGGAATTCTGTATTTTCAGATGTTACCACAGTTGACTCAGAGTTAACCTGGTTTGGGGACCACTGGGCTACATGACCATCTGTCTGGTATATGGTGGTGGTTGGTCTTATGTGCCATGGAGTCAGTTCCGACTCAGTGACCCTGTACAGGGTTTCCGAGGCTATAAATCTTTACAGGAGCAGAAAGCCTCATCTTTCTGCTGTGGAACAGCTGGTAGTTTTGAACTGCTGGCCCTGAGGTTACCAGCCTGATTCATCATCATTATGCCACCAGAGCTAGTCTGGTATATAGTCCTAAAGAAGTCAAATATCTTGGGCAGGGCAGTAGGAGTAAGGGGATAGGATTAGGGTTAGGACTATGGCTAGGTCAAGGATAGGCCTGTTGAGCTGCTAGTGATAAGTTCCAATAAATCAGTTCCAAATCATAGTCACTACCCTTTATACAAAGGAACTCTGGTAGCATAGTGGTTACCAGTTGGGCTGCCAACCTCACGGTCAGCAGTTCAAGACTACCAGTGGATCCGAAGAGAATGATGAGGCTTTCTGCTCCCATAAAGATTTACAGCCTTAGAAACCCTATGCAGGGTCGCTACGAGTTGAAACCAACTCCATGGCACACCACCACCACCACCACCATCCTTTGCTCAACAGAACCAAACGCTGCCTGGTCCTGCACCGTCCACACCATGGTTATGTTTAAGCCCATTGTTGCGGTCACTGTGTCAATCCATTTTGTTGTGATTCTTCCTGGTTTTCACTGACCCTCCCCTTCACCAAGCATGATGTCCTTCTCTAGGGATTGGTCCCTCCTGGAAATACATCTGAAGTACGAGAGAGAGAAAGTCTACCCATCCTAGCTTCTAAGGAGCATTCTGGCTGTAATTCTTCCAACACAGATTTGTTTGTTCTTCTGGCACTCCATGTACTTTTAATATTCTTCTCCAACACTATAATTCAAATACATTGATTTTTCCACGGTCTTCCTTATTCATTGTCCAACTTTCACATGCATATGAGGTAATTGAAAAGACCACTGCTGGGGTCAGGTGTGCTGTGCCTTAGTCCTCAAACTGACATCTTTGCTCTTGATCACTTTAAAGAGGTCTTTGGTAGTTGTTGTTAGGTGCCATTGAGTTGATACC
>NW_006408704.1:4201932-4223973 GCF_000296735.1 Chrysochloris asiatica
AGCCTTTGTGTAGTCAATAAAGCCCAGGTAAACATCTTTCTAATATTCTCTGCTTTCAGCCAAGATTCATCAACCTCTCGGACATCAGCAATGTTAATCCCTCATTCCACGACCTCTTCTGAATCCGGCTTGAACCTCTTGAAGTTCTCTGTCAATGTATGCTTGCAGCCGTTTCTGTATTACCTTTAGTAAAACTTTACTCGCATGGGATATCAAAGATATTGTCCAATGATTTCCACATTCCATTGCCTAATGTAATTTGTCATTTGATTTCTTGACTGCTGCTTCCATAAGTGTTGATTGTGGAACCAAGCAAAATGAAGTCTTTGACAACTTTAGTAGTTTCTCCATTTATTATGATGTTATTTATTGTGAGGATTTTCATTTTATTTAAGTGTCACCCATCCCAAAGGCTGTAGTCTTTGATCTTCATCAGGAAGTATTTCAAGTTCCCTTCACTTTCAACAAGCAAGGTTGTAACATCTGCTTTTTAAAGGTTGTTAATAAGTCTTCCTCTAATCCTGAGTCACATTCTTCTTCATATAGTCCAGTTTCTCAGATTATTAGCTCAGTATACAGATTGAATAAGTATGATGAAAGGCTAGAACCTTGACATCCACTTTTCCTAATTTTGAACCGTTCAGTATCTTCTTGTTCTGTTTGAATGACTGCCTCTTGGTCTATGTGCAAGTTCTTCATGAGCACAATTAAGTGTTCTGGACTAGCCACTCATCCCGTGGTTATCCATAGTTTGTTATGATACACACAGTTGAATATCCTTGCATAGTCAATAAAGCACAAATAAACATGTTTCTGGTATTCTCTTTCAGCCAAGATCCATTTGACGTCAGAAATTATATCCCTCATTCAACGTCCTCTTCTGAATCTGGCTTGAATTTCTTGCAGCTCTCTGTCAATGTACTGCTGTAATCATTTTTGAATTATTTTAAGTAAAATTTTATTTGTATGTGATATTAATTATATTGTTGGATCACTTTTCTTTGGAATGAGCACACACACATATGGATGCCTTCTAGTCAATTGGCCAGGTTGCTGTCTCCCAAATTTCTTGGTATAGACAGGTGAGTGCCTCCTGTGCTACATCAGTTTGTTGAACCAATTCAATTTTTAGCCCATCGATTCCTTAAGCCATGTTTTTGTTTTTTAAATCAATTCAGCTTGGACTTCTTCCTTCAATACCATCAATTCTTGATTGTATGGCACCTCTTGAAATGATTGAATATTGACCAATTCTTTTTAGTTTGGTAAGTCTGTGTACCCCATCTTCTTTTCATGTATTCCATCGTTTTGATATTCAGTGTCATTCAGTATTTTGTCCTTAGAATCCTTCAATATTGCAACTGAAAGCTTGAATGTTTTTCTACAGCTTTTTCAGCTTGAGAAATGCTGAATGTGTTCTTTCATTTTCGGTTTTCTAACTCTAGGTCTTTGCACATTTCATTATAATATTAAACTTTGCCTCCTCGAATTACCCTTTGAAATGTTCTGCTCAGCTCTTTTACTTCCTCATTTTTTCCATTTGCTTTAGCTTCTCAACCCTGGAAAGCACGTCTCTTCTGATATCCATTTTGGTCTTTTTTGTTCTTTCTTTTTTAATGAACTTTTGCTTTCTTCCTGCATGATGCTCTTGCTGTCATCCCACAGCTCTTCTGCTCTTTGGTTATTAGTGTCTAATATATCAAATCTGTTCTTGAGATGGTCTCTAAATTCAGGAGAGATATACTCAAGGTCATGGCTCTTGTGAACTTGTTTTAATTTTCTTCAGCTTCAGCCTGAACTTGCTTGCAGATGGTGCAGGACCAGGCAGAGCAATAGATGTTCTGTTCCAGTGTTTGCTACTGGCCTTGTTTGGGCTGAGGATTTGGAGCTTTTCTACCCTCGGATCTACAGTTCTGATCAGTTTGGTTCCCATGTATTCTTTCTGGTGAGATTCAGGCCTGTAGTTGCCATTTATGTTATTTTAAAAAGTTATTTGCAAAGAATGAGTCATTGGTCTTGCAAAATTCTATTATGCAATCTCTAGCATCATTACTATCACAAAGGCCATATATTCCAACTACAGAACCTTTCTGTTTCCAACTTCACATTCCAATCACCAGTAATTATTAATGCATCTTGATGGCATGTTTGATCAATTTCAGATGGTAGAAGTTGGTAGAATTCTTCAGTTTCATCATCACTGACTTTAGTGGTTGGTGCACAAATTTGAATAATAGTGGGATTATTTAATTTTCTTACTATAGATATTATACTATCACAGACAGTAGCGTACTTCAAGATAGACCTTGAAATGTTCTTTTTGACTATGAATGTGACACCATTCCTCTTCAATTTGTCATTACTGGCATAGTAAACCATATGATTGTCTGATTCAAAATGGCCAATACCAGTCCATTTCAGCTCACTAATGCTTAGCTAGGATATTGATCTTTGTGTATTCCATTTCATTTTTGACAACTTCAAATTTTTCTAAATTCAAACTTTGTACATTCTGTATTCTAATTGTTAATGGATGTTTGCAATTGTGCCACAAGGTCCCAAAAACGTGTCTCTATTCATGTCATTAAGGTCAGCTCTACTTTGAGGAGCCAACTCTGCCCTAGTCATATTTGAGTGGTTTCTAACCTGAGGAGCTCATCTTCTGGCACTAAGTCTCACATTGTTCTGCTGCTATTCATAAGGTTTTCAGTGACTAACCATTCAGAAGTGGCCCACCGCTCCTTCTTCCTAGACTGTCTTAGTCTTCGCTGAAGCCTGTCTACCACAATGAGCCTGCTGGTATTTAAAATACTGATGGCATAGCTTCTATCATCACAGCAACACACAAGCCATCACAGTAAGACAAACTGACAGAGAAGTGATGAAGACTAGGCCGAGGATTTCATTTAGTGTTAGGTATATAGTTAGGACTAGGGTTAGGGTTAAGGAGCTCTGGTAGCGTAGTAGGTACGAATCGGGCTGTGAACCTTAAGGTCAGCAGTTCGAAACTACCAGCTGCTCCGCGGGAGAAAGATGAGGCGTTCTGCTCCTGTAAAGATTTGCAGCCTCGGAAACCCTGTACAAGGTCACTATGAGTCGGAACCAACTCCACAGCACGTAACAACAACAACAAGGGTTAGGGTTAAGGATAGAGTTGGTCCAGGACTCAGAGTAAGGCTTCTTCTAGTGTTAGGGTTACAGGGAGGTTTATTTATTTTACTCTTTTCTTGATATCTACTTGGTTTTCTCCTCATTTGTAAGTTCTGTAACTACATTATTGCCTCTGTATATTTTATATATATATTTTTTGTTTTGGCTGCAAACTAATATCTCTGGTTCTCTATTTTCAGGTTTGCATGTTATTTTACTTTAGATGAGCTCTCAGTTATGTTGTCATGTATGTTAATCTCAGTTATCGTCTGCTGTTGTTGGTTTTCTGTCCAAAGACTTTCTTTTACTAGTTTTCGTAAAGTTGGTCTGCTTTTCACAAATTCTTTTCATTTCTGTTTATCTGGAAATATTCTAATTTTGCTGCCATATTTGAAGGATAATTTTGTTGGATATATTCTTCTTTCTGCTTGCTCTTCAGAAAAAAGAATCACATATCCAGCAAAATTATCCTTCAAATATGGCAGTGAGATTTGTCTTCAAGCTCAGTGGTTCTGGCTTCCATCCCTTCAATTCTACACCTTTGCTCTTTCGGTGTATTGTCCATTTCTGATATTTTCTTATTAATCATTTGGACCTCTTTTTACTGGCTTTGAATTGTTTCCAATGCTATTTCTATCTTATTTGATTGTTTCTGTAGCACTTTTCTGACTTCTTCCTTATTTTCCTCAATCTTTCTGCGGAACTTTTGGCTGCACCTCAATATCATTCTCCTGAGTTCCTTAGCAGGCAATTCCAAAGCCTGCACTCCTTCTAATGGAAATTCTAGGTCTACCCCCAGCTTATTTGTTTCAACTACTCTATTTTGTTTCTGGACACGAGCAGAGTTTTTCTGTTGCTTTTACAGCATTGTGGTGCTGTTGTATTTTCAGTAATTAGATGAATGTATGTTGTTGTATTCTTAAGCTCTCTGATTACCTCCTGGTAAATGTGATCAGGATATGAACTTCTCTTTGCAATTCTCTTACTACTCAACTTAGAGTAATTTTAGCATGTGTTGATTATTTACACAGTTCTGGTATATAGCAGCTGGTATTGGTTCTTGCCCCCATGGTAGGATTTTATAGGGTGCAATTAATTGTAGTTTGGCTGTGTGACCACAATTGCTATCTCTTGTTGGGGAAGGCAAGGAGAAAAAGAGCTCCCCCATGATAAAATGGGGAGCAAAAAAACAGACTGGACACTAAAGTTTAGCATCACCTCCCCGCCAAAAAAAATCCCAAACACACCCAAAAAACCCAAACTGTAGCAAAATATGAATAAGACTTTAGTGTCCTGATTTGGCTTGCTGCCTTCAAGGCTGCCTGAGAAATTTCAAGATGTTTCCATTGCACCTTATGATGTAACTCAAGATTTAGTTTTTGGCCTCCTTTTCCCCCCTTATTTTTTGCCTCTCTCACATCTCCTCAAGCCAGTTCGGTGTTTCTCCTACTGAGAACCAGCCCAAGGCTGACCCATTTTGAAAGGCACTCCCATTTTAAGCTGTTCCAGTTGATTCCTCCCCCTTCTTTGATTCTGCACCCAGCAATCCTTGCTATGCAGATCCATGAGCACGTATAGCAGAACTATAGGTAGTGGTGGGGGTGTCCACTTGTTCAGGTGCCCCCTCTGGTCCCCAGAGTGGAGGTGGGCATACAGAGGAAAATAAAAGAAAGAAAGAAGCAATGTTCACACCTTTATCTCTCACAATCAGTCAGCCCTCTGTGATGGGAGTGGTCTCTGTAGTTCAGAGTGGGATTATCTGGTGTTGGCTAGTGATTGTTGTTGTTGTTATGTGCCGTGAAGTCAGTGGAGTCAGTTGCAACTCATAGTGACCCTGTGCAGGGTTTCCGAGGCTGTAAATCTATACGGGAGCAGAAAACCTAATCTTTCTCCTGCAGAACAGCTAGTAGTTTCGAACTGCTGACCTTGCGGTTTGCAGCCCAATTCGTAACCACTGCACTACCAGAGCTGATGATTATCACTGACATGTTATCATGTTGTTCAGTTGTCACAGGAGGCAGTACAGACGTGGTAGGGCAACATGGACACAATGGCTGTCTCCACAGAACAAACAATAGCAATAAAAACTCTATTGAGGTGAAGTTCATGTACCTCTACATTCAGGGGATTGGATGCCTAGTGCAGGACCCCAGGAAGAGCAGAGCTCATATAGGATGGGGTGCCACTGGTCTCTGGGTGGGTAAGGGTGGGGATTGGCCATGACCCTGGCTACCAAAAGAGTGGGGGGACAAGAGAGAACCTCATCCCCTTCCCACCAACCCAACATTCAGTACATATGTCCTGTGCCTTCAGACCGCTGTATGGACAGCCACCTGCAAAAGGTCACAATGGCTGTGTAGTGCCAGGCCAGCGACAGCCTGCCCATTGCTCTCCTCTCTTGCTGCTCTTGTTCAGTTTCTCTCCAAGTTGACACTCAGTCCACCTTTCTGTCCTGTCCTCTGAAGTTCAGGGCTCGTCTCTTTTCACTTGGTTTCTCGTGTCCTTGTTGCAGAAGATCTGCTCAGTACATCTGTCTGCCCTGGACACCCAAACTAAATCTAGAGTTTATTTTTTAGTGTATTAATATGCCACTCGCTCTCCTCTTTCTGTCCTCCACTGGCCTCTTCTCTTTTTCCATCTCCCTTCTCAATCCTCAGTTATTCCCTTTCCCCTCCCCTGAGTGTCTCCCTCTTTGTCCCTCCTACATCTTCATCCTCCTGTCTTGGTATTGTTGTTTTCTGCCACAGAATCAGCCCCTGAATCATGGTGAGCCCATGCACAATGGAGTGAAACACTGCCCAGTCCTGTGCCATCCCCATGATCCATTGCAGATCACGCTGTTTTGATCCAATGGTTTTCATTGGCTGACTTTCAGAAGTAGATGGTCAGGCTTTTCCTCCTAGTCTGTCTTAGTCTGGAGCCCATTCAGCATCACAGCAACTTGCCAGCCTCCACTGACAGCTGGGTGGTGGCTGCACTTGAGCTGCATTGCCAGGAACCCAACCCAAGGAAGGGGAAACTTCTACCACTGAACACGGCTTCTTGTTCTGTGTCTTAATCTCCCTCACTGACCCTTAATCTCTGCTCTTCAGTGTCCTTTCTCTGCACATCTAGTTCCTCTTCTCTCCTTCTGTTCTTTGGCATTACCATTTCTTCCTCATTAGATGCCCCCTGACCCTCTGTCTCCTCCTCTCCAAACCCCCTCCAGTCTCCTCTCATTTCTGCCCTTCATTCTTTTTGTTCCCTCTCATTCTTTCTGCCTCAGTTTTACCTCCTAGGTCTCCTTGTTGGAACAGTGAGTTGAGGGTATAAAACAGAGAAGTGAGCCTCTAGGCCATGGGGCAAGTAAAGCTGAATGCCTCTAGGCAGGAGGTTTGCTGGCGGGCAGGGATGGCTAATCAGTCCACTTCTTAGGTTTTCATACACCTTATTTACTATTTACACAGTCCCGCCCAGTTTTTAAGGAACTCTGGTAGCGTAGTGGTTACAAATTAGGCTGCTAATCTCAAGGTGGGCAGTTTGAAACTACCAACTGTTCCATGGGAGAAAGAGGAGGCTTTCTGCTCCCATAAAGATTCACAGCCTCAGAAACCCTATACAGGGTTTCCATGAGTCGGAAGTGACTCCATAGCACACCACCACCACCACCACTACCACCCAGTTTGGTGAGAGTTGCAAAGGTGAGATTTCCTGCTCCTGTAAAGATTGACAGCCTCAGAAACGCTATACAGTGTAGCTCTGAGTCACAACCAACTCCACGGCACCCAGCTATCACCAACAACCACCCAGTCCTAGTGTGGAACTGTAGGGTCAACATCAGACTGCTAAACACAAGGTCAGCCGTTCAAACCCACCAGCTACTTAACAAACAACAACAGCCCAGTAATTTGGTGAGTATTACAAAGATATTAATTTTTTACAATCATAACTTATTGCCTCCAAGCACTTAATCGGTGGAGCTAGGTTTGCCGACCCATGAAGCTAGAGCCAAGTGCATTCAGTCGGAGGCTGTGGCACAGAGGAGGGCCCTTTGGGCATTTATCAGCAGCACTAAAGGAACTTTGTAACATTGTTCAAGCAGGGCAGAGGCCAAGGGGTCACATGGCTTACAAGACCTAGGACCAGAGAGAGGCCTGCCTTTAGTACAGTTGAAAAACGGTGCTTGTGCCCAAAGGAACTGGATCTTGAGCACTTCAGACCCTAAATTGTAACCTGTTAACTTCCCTAATAAACCCCCTAATAGTGGGAAGGATGTTTGGTGTCACAATTGGTAAAGGAGGTTGAGGATGGAGGCATGTCTGACTTCTGCCTCATAGGAATTGGCCTTGCGCTGAAGCAGAGTTTGATCCTTCTCCCCCCTGGTGAAGTCAGAAGAGGTCAGGTGCCACTCCCACACCATTTTTACAACTGCTTTTCTCAATAATGTTCGTCATTATAAGAAATGGGCACTTAGCAATTCACATGGAGTGATCTTTTTAAATGTTCTTGGATCCAGAGGGATCCTGAGATGAAACTCTCTCATAGATCTTCTGACCTAGAAACAGACCAGGTTTAGATTCTAACACCAGGATAGATGTCTCCTAAACTCTCCCCCAGTTTTGACCAAGAACTTTTGGGAAATGTCTAAAGACATTTACAAATGTGATCAGAAATGTAAGCGAAATCTTGTATCAAATCTTGTAACAGATACATTTGAATATATTTTGTCAGTTCAAGAGACTCCAAAAAATAGAAATAAATAAATCACTTAATGGTATAGTTTCCAACATTGTATTTCGCTTGGTAAGAACATCTCATTTTAACAGATCATGCAAACAAGGGACATAAGATACAAAATACCAGTGTGTACAGGCACGCCTGTTTGCTCCACATATACAGTTTAGCATCAAGTTTTAAGATCTAAATCACAACCAGACTGCAACATAAACACCAAGTAAAACTGTATGTTGTCATGCTTTTATTAGTTTTTACATAGGAACAGTGACTGTAAAAGAACACAGCAACTTTTAGTAGGCACAACACAACTCACAGGTCAGAAGTAGCCCCTTTTCTGCGGTCACAAATTTATTCTATGTCAGCTGTTATTCTTCCCAACAGTTTGTTTGTTTGTTTTGAGAATTGTCACCACTCTTGGGAATAATTGTATGTACTCAGGAAAACAAATCTTTGCCTTTTGGGAAAAAATGTGGTCCTTCCTAGGGTTTTTATCCTAGTTCCTTTGTATAACTGGCTATGTGACCTTGAGCAAATTACTTAACCTTGCTGCCCGTGGAATTTCCAGAGCCTGTGACAATCCCCTCCTGCTGTGGTACCTAAAGGACATAAACAGGGTACCACTTCAATCAGTTGTCACTGAGTCTACGCCAGCTCATGGTGACCCACGTGTGTCAGAATAGAACTGTTTTCTGTAGGGTTTTCAGTGACTGATTTGGGGGAAGGAGATTGCCAGGTCCTTCTTCCAAGGCATCCATGGGTAGATTCAAACTGCCAACCATTTGATTACTAGCCAAATGCATTAAGTATTTGCACCACCCAGGCACTTCAAATCTGCTAAAGTCCTCAAGAAATAAGGCTTTCTTTCTTGTTGTTTTGATTGTACAACTATTTCTCTCTCTCCTTTATTTATTTTTTTGAGGGCAGCTTTTATCATTATATTTTTAAGAGTCAAATGGGATTTGGGATGAAAATGATGGATGTTTAAGCTGCTTAATTTCCTACTCTCAAATATGTGTGAGTGAGAAATAACAAGGCAGAATTTCCATGGTGGTTGAAACACTGGTTCTGGAGAAAGCTGTGAAAGTGACTCTGAAGAGAGATGTTCTCAGAAGTGGCAGCCACAGAGAAATAGCTGTCCTGCCTCTCAAAGGCATCGGCATCGATTTGCATGTGCCAGTCTCTGTACAGTTACCCAGCTCTCCATTCCAGGAAAGCTCCAGAGTTCTGGTTAATGCTCCAGTGAAACTCTACCCACATGTCCATTTAGTTGCTAATTAATTTGAGTCAGAAAGCTTGAATTACAAGTATAATCTGAGGCTCCCATATTTCCTGAGGAGCAGGAGAGTTCTGTCCAGGTCTGATTCTCTTGGTAATAGTCTGCTTTCTACTCAGAGTATCATCTATCTGCTGACCATTACTATCACCATCAGCTGTTCTTCCAATGATGCATAAGAACTTTCCGAATGACCTAGCCCCTAAGACTCTAGAAAGCCCAGGTGCCCAGCAACACACAAGCCTTCATCCTCCTTTGCCTTGTGAGACACCATCAGCATCACTTTGTTGCAACCCTTTTAGGAGCGAATGTGTAGAATCTTCTTGAAAGTCTTCTTGAAGTTTTCATTGCACAAGGGATAGATGAGGGGGTTCAGTGTGGAATTGATGTAGCCCAGCCAGATGGTGAACATGTGTACTTGTTCATTACAGCATTTCTCGCAAAAGGCAATGACCATGAAGAAGATGAAGTAGGGAATCCAGCAAAGGATGAACGCTGCCATGATACAACCCAATTGTTTGGCTGCCTTCCATTCACGGTTCATGTGCAACCCAGACACATACTGTCTTGAATGTGAGCGAAGCCTCTTCCACGTGAGCTTGATATAGTCTAGGCCTGTGGCAGACCCACTTCTCGATTTGTTTTTCCCTGATGCTGGCTCAGTGGGAGTGTCTGAGTCTGTCCGGGAAAAGGACTGGCTATCACCTATGGTCTGGTCCTCTGATATCTCAGTGGCCGCAGGTATGTTCAGGTCCTGCATATCTGTCTCAAGCTGGCTCTCATTGGTGGCGACATATTCACTGCTATTTTCCTCCACCATGGTTTGCATCTGTACCATGTTAGGTGCAGAGCAGTGGAGTCTGGCCATTTCTCCATCCTCTTCTTGGCTGAAGACAACTGGAGATTTCATTTCCTCTGGGTCTTGGGATGGTGGCTTTGAAACAGGTCCATCACTGGCATCTTTCGGCTTTCTTCTCAGAATCTCCCAGGGAGATTCCTTCCCTGGTTTCTTGGAACCCATCTTGGGATTCTCTTGCCTCAGACTAATTTCTAAGAAGGATGGCACAGCTCCATTGGTGAGTTCCCGGTGCTGACAATGTTGGCGCACAGCCTTGTAGATCTTTGCATAAAACCAGAGCATGAGCAAGGTGGGCAGGTAGAAGTTGATGATGGCGGTCATGATCTTGAACCAGGTGACATCATAGAAGTCTGTCTCACACTTTTCCTCCAGATACTTTGAGACCCCTGGCACAAAGTGATGCCAACCTAGAATGGGGATGATCCACAGAAAGGAGAGAAACCAGGCACCCAGAATGGTGGCCAGTGCTCGGGTCTTGGTACGATACCTTAGGTACCTGAGGGGTTGCTGAACAGAGCGGTAGCGGTCGATGCACAAGATGAAAACACTGAAAATGGATGCTGTGCTGGCCACATAGTCCATGGACAGCCAAAAGAGGCAGAGAGGCCGGCCCAGGGGCCACTTGGTCATGAGGAGGTAGAGGATGTTCATAGGCATGACGACAGCTCCCACGATCAGGTCAGCCACTGAGAGGCTGACAATGTACAGGTTTCCCACGGTGTGCAGCTTCCGCTCACACCAGACAGCATACAGGACCAGCAGGTTGAGCCCCACCGTGACTAGGGAGATGGTGCTCAGGACCACCACCAGGGGCATCAGTTGGGAATTGGTCATGGTGGTCTTGTTCTGGCACATTTTGTCTTCTAAGGTGCGGGAGGAGTTGGGAAGAAGGGTCATCAGCACAAGAGCAGCCTCCAAATATGCCTCACTACCTGGGAAGAAAGACACAAAGACAGGGATTTGATGATCAGCGGTATTTATCACACAGGTTGTAGTATGCTGTATGTGAGGTGCGGGACACACTGCTAGATGGCCACATAACCCCTTTGCCTTGTTTATTCATTCATTCATTCAGTAACAATTGGATTCCTGACATTGTTCTAGGTGTTGTGACTACAGCAAAGAACAAAACAAACAAAAATCTCTGTCCTCATGGAGCTTACATTCAAGTGAGGGACCTGGTTAAAAAACAAGACAAATAATTTATACGGTCTCATTTTTCACATGTTCTGGGAAGGTGGGATGCATCATGATCAGTTTAAGCTAACACTAGCTCCTCGTTGCCAGGCACTGGTCTAGCAGTAGAAGTCTGATGACACAGGGGTTACACACTTGGCTGTCAATTTGACCCCACCACTGCTCTGCAGGAGAAAGCTGTGATACTCTGCTTTCATAAAAATTTACAGCCTTGGAAACCCTACTGGGCAGTTCTCTTCTTTCCTATAGGGCCACGCTGAGTCAGAATGGTTTGGTTTGGTCTAGGAGTGGGCATAAGACACAACTGTAGCCAATGGAAGAGTATGATGATGGAGTTGGGCTCTTGGAACGTTCCTCCTCTCTAATAAATGTTCAAAACCAGGAAAAGTGTCATTTCCCAATTGCCCCCTTCTGCCTGCTGGGAAGCGAGAAGCTCCATGGCTCTGGGTTAGTGACAGTCATTTGGGGGTCTTGCAGGAAATGGTATCTGGTTAGAGACGTCAACACAGAAGCCTGCTATCCCTGAGCTGCGATACCAAATACCAAATACCAATGCTGCAATGTTCTTCCCCAAGACTTTTTATGGGAAGTAATTAAATGTCTTTGTTGCTTATGTAACTGTTAGGGAAGTTTTTACTTGCAACTGAAAGCATCCTTAACTGGCATGAGGGAGCCAATTCTATAACAAAATCATACTGTGTGTGTGTGTATATATATATACACACACACATACACACATATATATATACATATATATATATATATATATGTGTGTGTATATATATATACACACACACATACACACATATATATATACATATATATATATATATATATGTGTGTGTATATATATATACAAGGAGCTCTGGTAGCGTAGTGGTTACGAATCGGGCTGCGAACCTTAAGGTCAGCGGTTCGAAACTACCAGCCGCTCCACGGGAGAAAGACGAGGCTTTCTACTCCCGTAAGGATTTACACCCTCGGAAACCCTGTACAGGGTCGCTATGGGTCGGAACCGACTTGACGGCACTAAACAACAACAACAACAACATATATATATATATATATACGCACGTGAAGCCTTTAAAAGTTCATGGAAAAATAATGTTATCTGTTAGTTCCATTTTTCCATGAGCTTTTTTTAAAAAAATATTTTATTGTGAATTATGTGATAGTTTACATGTGAGAACATTAGCTTTACATTCATCCTATCGTATATCGTTTCATTGCTATGGTTACAATCCCCTCCATGCATCATCAACGAACCAAAGGGTATATACTACAAGCCTGCCCCCCAGTCATCAGCACACAGCCCCTCTCCCTCTCTGTGTCTAAAGTCCCCAACTGCTCCATCTCTCCACATATTGTCTCTGCCTCCATCTCAGGCATCACTGCTTCTCTGGGTAGGGTCCTGCTCTCTGCTCTTCTCCCTTGATGGTCCCAGAGACCTCCGCTCCTAGGCTGAAAAGTTAATCACTCTCCTCCTTGCTACAAAATGTCTACCTTTACAATTCCAACCTTCACAATCAGTCCTGATAACAATTATTCACTATTGTATCACAAGAGACCTATCCGCATTTCGTTTCATCAGCCCCGCCTAGAAAGATTGGATACTACTCAGTGGCAATTCTACCTTCCTTCACGCCCTCTGAATCTAGGTTCCCTCTTGAAAATTTGTAAGCCAGTCCCTCCCCACCCCCACCTCCATTTTGGGTAGTCAATGTCTAAGTTGCCCATCCCTGTCTACTCTGTGTATGGAGGGGGTGGGGATGATCCTTGCTGTAAGGATTTGTTCCCTCTTTTGAGCTACTGCATCCATGGGTGTAGGTCAAGTTCATCAAATTGTAGCAGATTAATCTTTTTTTCCTCTTCTTTCTTCTTCTGGTTGAGCTCTGATCATCCAGTCATTGAAGCCAGGTCAAGTGGGTATTATCTGCAAGTGTGGGTGTTCTTGTGCATATGCCCTCTCTTCTTATCAGCTGGATGCTTCACTCTCCACTCTCGTGCTCTGTGGCTATGTCACTGACTCTGGGCCCAAGAATCCCCAGGTCTTGCCACACTGCTGGCCAACCAGGTCTCCACCCGGGTTCACAGAAGTCTATTGAATATTGTAGGGCTTAGCTTGCATCTTCATTGCTGTTTTTCCCTCACTTCCCCTTATCAGTGATGAGCGTGGTCACCAATCAGCACGTGTATTCCCATTGAGTCTTAGTCTTTTTCCATGAGCTTTTGAAGTCCCCCCCCCACACACACACACCTCATTGGTTCTGCTTCTCCAGACAACCCTAAGACTAAGTATGTATCAGTGCAGGAAGCCGGAAGCACTTCTCTGAAGCCTCACAGAATGATCCAGTCACAAGATTGCGTCTTGTTCATCCACGGAGGCGTCTCATTTCTAGTGTTCCTTATGGTCTGCCTCATCAGCCGTACCTTGGAAACATTTTACAAGGTCGCTATGGGTCAGCACCAACTCGAAAGCATGTAACAGCAACAACATTCTATTGTTAGATGGGAAGTCTACTGATACTTGTAATCTATAGTAAAATGCATCAAGAAAAGTTGGTTGATGATTGGTTAAAAGAAGACATAAATGAATAGATATATGATAAAGAAAAATTGAAAACAATTTATAATCTGAGTGGTAAGTAAATGGGTATTAACTGTATAATTCTTCCAACTTTTACATTTCACTGATACTTTTCATAATAAAATATCGGGGAAATTAAGGCAGCACATGTTTCCCTTCATCACCTATTATAGTATGCTCAATTCTTTATCACCTTTTCTCCTATGTAGCTTGGGTGTATTGTTTTGCTTAAAGAGAGAAGCAAAAGATCACTCAATATTTGCTAAGTGATTTGCATAAACGTGTGAGGTTCAGGATGCTATAAAATATCTCAGTTCAGAAATTTTCCCTTCAATAAATATTTACAGTGAAAAGTTCCTGCTCAGCTCAGTGATTTGTTTCAGGAATAAGAAAATCCATTCTGGGCTGTAAATTGATTCTGGGGGTGAGTTCAGTTCCAGGTTTGAAGGGTGTCTAAGGGCCACAGTCTCAGGGCTTCCAGGCCTATTAAGGGAGTGATAACACCAGCTTACTACTCAATATAACCAACCACAGGAGGCCAAAAGGGCAGCATTTGCCCAAAACACAGCTCAGAAGGCAGGAAGGGACAGGAAAGAAGGACGAATGGAACTGGTAAACACAAGGAGGAAAGAGAAAGCATGTTGTCACATCAGGGGATTACAAACAATTCATACACATTCAGGAAACAGGATGTGCATGAATTGTTGAATGGAAAACTAATTTGCTCTGTAAACTTTCACCCAAACTACAATAAAACAGAGAGAGAGAATTCACTTTTGTCCTCAGATTCCACAGGAGAAAAATTTCTGCAAAGGAAGAAAAATTTCTGGAAAGGGAACTGCAGCCCCCAAACTTCACACAGCCATTGACACTGGCCTCTGCTTCTGGTGCCTCAGGAGTTTCAGAGACAGAGCCTCAAGAAAGCGTGGGACCCAGGAGAGAACATGAGGGTAGGGGAGAGGCAGTGTGCAAATGGATGGCCAATAGAAACCAGTCATATTCCAGACTGATGGCCCAATTTATGGGGTCCAGTAAAAAACAAAAATGTCAAACTTATGAATTTCAAGATGGTGGCCTTAAAGCATGGGACTGTGAAGTTGGCCTTCACCTCACTTCCTGTTGTGTAATCCCTCCACAGGCTCTAACTAGTGCTGTCAAACTGATTCTAACTCAAGATGACCCCTTATGTGCAGAGTGGAACTGTGCTCTCCAGAGATCTCAGTGCCTGGTTTTTCTGAGGTCAACCAAGCCTTTTTCTGAGGTGCCTCTGGATGGATTAGAACCTCCAACCTTTCAGTTAGCATTAACCATTTGCACCACCTAGGAGCTCTGAACAGACTCTAGTCAGCGAATAATGCATTTCCCCTCCCTCAGGGATCTGTGTTCTGAAAAACAGATTTGTGAATGGGTTTCCCTGTGTAAATTGCACAGGAATTTCAATTCCTTTGGCAGTGTCTGAACATGGGCAGCACTACCCAACAATCCAGGTAAGTATAGGCTTATTTGTGTTTAATTACTAATCTGTAGTGAACAATTCCACATGGGTTCTACCACATCAAAGACTTGATGAAAAACAGGTGAAACTGTTTATGACAGATTAGTAAGAACAAGAAAGCCCATGTTTACCTTGTACTGGGTACTTTGTCTCTCAAAAATTTGTAAATTTGAAAAGAGCCTTTAATTCTATAGGAAGGGGCCGTGGAATTGGGAAACAGACAGATGCTGCCTGTGGTGAAAAATGTGAAAGAGTTGGCTACACCTGAGTACACACAAGTAAGCCTGTGCTCACCCCTTCCTTACAGGGCAATCTGAAACTGGACTGTGGCAGGTATCTGGGGACACAATCTTTGGTTGATGCTCCTCTTTTCACCTCATGCCCCACATGAGCCATCTCCTTCTCATCTCTGGATCTGAGAGACTTCTGTGAGCCTCCACAGATGGGACTGGCACAAGGGTGTGCTCTGAGGAAAGGAATGAAAACAAGTGGAGGGAGGTGGGTGGGCAACAATATTGGTAAGGTATGCTCACCATAGAGTGAGTGATCAATCATTCAAAATCAAACGGGCAAACTTTCCTTAAAGACAAAGGTGAGAAGGGATGGGAAGGCGGGCAGAACGGAAACAGGAACCAAGGGAGGACGCGGGATAACTGGTGTTACATGGGGGGATTGCAATCACTGAGATGAAACAAAGTGTATGATTTGTTGAATGTAAAGCTGATGATCTTGTCTGTAAACCTTCACTCAGTTCACAGTAAAAAGTTATAACAAACAAACAAAACAAGAGGACGGACAGGACAGCTATAGGTTATTTTCCAGGAAGAGGAAAGATTTGAGTTCTCACCCTGGCTCTGTTATTTCATGACCCGGAGTGAGGAGCCTGTGTTTCCAGTTTCCTCACCTGAAAACCCACCTAACTGAGCTACTGGGAGGATGGGTTGGGATAGTGGGGTGAGACAGGACTTGATGAAAAGCAGAAGTGGAGTTCCTTTCTCTAAGAGGCTGGGTATGTAAGCAAACCATTATTGTTGAATTAAGGCAATGGCGCCATCTCAAAACCATTAGCCAGGAGTGGGCCTTTTACTAGTGTGCTTACAAACAGCTTAATTAAATCAGGTCCCTGTGCCAACAAGTAAACAGGAACAATCAATGCTCCGTCCACATCCGCAGAACAACCACTGGATCCACTGCAGCCACAGTGCGCCAAGCCCTGGGCAGGCAGCTTCTCATATTTTGACTATTAAATCCCCATCACACACCTAAGAAGAAGGTCTGATTATCCCGCTGCAGAGATGAGGGAACCAGCAGCTCAAGCTTCGATGGGTGAACTTACTCAAGACCACACAGCTAGAAAGTGGTAGTAGAGCCAAGATTTGAACCTAGAGCTTTCTAACTTAGGGTTTCTCAGCCTCTGTGCTATTGAACTTTGAGGTCAGATGATCCTTTGTGGTAGAATAATTGCCTTGCCTCCAGAAGACCTGGGTTCAGTTCCCAGACACTGAACCTCTTGCACAGCTACCCCCATCTGTCAGTGGAGGCTTGTGTGTTGCTAGGATGGTTTTGGACAGGTTTTCAGGGAAGCTTCCAGATTAATATAGAGTAGGAAGAAAAGCCTGGCAATCTACTTCCAAAAATCAGGCCATGACAACCCTATAGATTATAACAGTCCAACCTGCAACCAAGCACGGGGATGGTGCAGCATTTTATTCCTTTATGCATTGAGTTACCATGAGTTGGGGACCAACTCAACTAACAACCAAAGTAAGAATAAGGTATGGAGGTGAGTTTGAGGAATTGTGAGGGAATTGCTGGAATTGACTGAAGCACAGACTGAGTCAGAAATGCAGGTTGGGACCAGAGGATAAGTTGTTTTACATCTTGAGGCCCTTTGCCTGTGCTGTTCCCCTGCCTGGAGAACCCATTGGCTTTGAAGTTCTTTTCTCTGTACTGTTAACGTCTGCTCACGGTGACCCCCTGTGCTACCGAGAAGAGTAGCTCCCTTAGGGCTTTCTTGGCTATAAAGAGACTCTCTTTTCAGAAGCTCATTGCCAGGCCTTTCTTCTGTATGTTGCTGGGTGGGTTCGAACTGCCACTCTTTAAGTTAGTATTGAGCACAAAACGTTTGTGCTATCCAGGGAACTGCAGTACCCCCCTTCTTGTTCCTCCTGATGTCACCTATTTTGTGGTATTATTCTTTCTTTAGTTAGGTCTTCCCATCTTAACTGGGAACCACTCCAGGGCATGAGGTATGTCCACTGTTTCTCTTTATGCAGGACAACACCCTCAGCTGGCAAGGGGACCCTCCTCTTTGTTTCATTTGCTGGCATTTCTCCTATGCCTGGTGCCAGGCTGGCCCATGACATGCTCAGCCAAGATTTACTGAGGGCAGCACACATGGAGAAATTGGCTTCAGGGCAGAGCTGTAAGCATATTCTTCATTGTTGTTGTTTGTTAAGTGCCATCGAGTCAGTTCTGACTCATAGCGACCCTGTATCGGGTTTCCGAGGAGTAGCTGGTGAGTTCAAACCATGGACCTTGCAGTTCAAACTGACCTTGTAGTCTAGTGCTTATCGTACAGCACCAGATGTTTAAGTTAACCAAGATTTGAGATAAGTCTTATCCTATTAATGAATATTGGCCCATACATTTTGGCCAAGTTTTCTACTTTTCCCAAGAAATGATAGTTAGAAATATTTTCTACAACTTTATCCAAACCATGAATAAAGATAAATGCACAGAAATGCTCACTACAATCTTCTTTCTGATGGGAAATAAAAGGATTTAACGTAACACCCCAAATATGGGAACTAACTATCCTATGAGGTAGCAACACAATAGAACAGTCTACAGTCATTGATAATCACACTCACGGAGCATCAGTAATGACATGGACAAATGCTGATGATGAAATTCAATTTTCAAAAGACACTGTTTATGCAGAATTATGTTCACTCTATTAAATAACAGTCTGAAAGGGAGGGTGAATCACTGCTTTGTTCACAGTGGAGTTTCTGGGTAGCAGGTGATGTTTACTGCCTGCAGTATTTCCCAAGATTTCAACAATGAGGATGTCTTAGTTTTATAATTTGGAAAATAAGAAATGATTGCATTTGATTAAAAAACCAACCAGAATAAAATACAGTCATTCCATTGAGGGAAGAGAACAAGGTGATGTTTTCCACATTCCTAGTGCATCTTTTATTTTCTTTAATGAAAAAGTGAGAGTTGGAAATTCCTTTCTTAATATCTTCTAAAATGCCGATCCCCCCATCCCACCCCCTTTGCAGGTCATTCTGGCTGAATAAGTCAGAACATTAATTTCTTTACTCTCATCCTGAGAACGAGGAGATATGCATGAGGGTGCCCCAAGTACCACATATGCTCATTAATTCTGGCATCATTTCCATAAACTACCCGGGCTGATCAGCACCACTGGTTGTGGTGTACAGAGCAGACCGCAGATAGCAAAACCCAATACTGAGCCCAGTGCTGTGAAACCTGGCTGACCTAGAATCCAGGGGAGTGCTGAGTTAAGAATTAGGCTCTGGGTGAGACCCAAAAGGGAGGTGGCCCCAGTGGCTTTTCCAGGTTTAGGGGTACACATATCTACCAAATCAGAGGGGAAGAGTAAATAAGAGTGGTAGGAGCTGGGGCTGCCTGGAACCCCTTCTCAGTCTGAAGTGAACAGCCACGTCTCAGATGATACCTGTGGCTTGCTGGCCCAGATCTGCTTTGTTTTATTATGAATTATGTGATAGTTTACACGGGAGAACATTAGTTTTACATTCATCCTATCGTATATTGTTTCACTGCCATGGTTACAATCCCCTCCATGCATCATCAACCAACCAAAGGGTATACACTACAAGCCTGCCCCCCGGTCGTCAGCACACAACCCCTTTTCCTCTCTGTGTCTAAAGTTCCCAGCTGCTCCATCTCTCCACATCAGATCTTCCTTTTTAAAAAATTATTTTTGTTCTCATTGTTGAGAATACTCATAGCAAAACACATACTACTTTAACAGTTTGTACATGTCCAATTTCGTGACAGAGTAGTGGTGTAGCACTGTAGGATAAGCACTTGACCTCAAGATTGGTTTGAAATGCAAGGTTGGTGGTTCAAGCTTATCAACTGGTCCTCGGAAACCCTATACAGGGTCACTATGAGTAGGAACTGATTTGATGGTATTTAACAACAACATCAATAATTTGGTGACATTGATTATATTCTTTGAGTTGTTCAACCATTCTCACCCTCTTTTTCCAAGCTGTTTCTCCTCCACTAACATAAGCTCCCTGCCCAATGAGGTTCTGATGTAATCTTTTCTAGTTGCTGTTGCCGGTTGGATCCCATACACATAGATCTTAACCTCCAAACTAAGAAACCAAATCCCAGGTAGGTTTTGGTTGTACATAAGCAGCCTCCGTAGCTACTCTTTTTTTTTGGTCATTGTTGTAAATATATCCATCACACAAACCTTGCCAATTTAACTTTTTATAAGTATACAACTTATTGACAGCAATTACAATGATCAGCTGTGGGACTCTACCCTTAATCAATGTAATTTCCCCACCACCATTCAATCTCCTTTCTCCCCTTCCTCCTGTCCCTGTTGTTGTTAAGTGACTTCAAAGGGGTACAGACTCACAGCAACCCATTATAGGGTTTCCCAAGAGCAACTGGTGGGTTGAACCACCAATTTGGCAGTTAGCAGTCCAGTGCTTATCCTATAGCGCCACACTGGGACTCTTCCTGCTCCTGGTAACCACTAATAAATTTTGTTCTCTATATATTTGCCTTTTCTTATCTTTTGATATCAGATATGTCTTTATGTATTTTTTAAAATAGACATTCATGTTCTCACAGTTCTGGAGGCTGGAAGTCCAAATAAGGGTATCGGTCAAGTTGATTCCTTCTAAGGGTTTTGAGGGAGGAACTGTTCCTTGCCTCTCTCCTAGTTTCTGGTGGCTTCCAGAAATTCTTGACATTCCTTTGCTGTTAATCCATGCATCTGCCTTAGTTGGCACATGAGACCTATTTTGAAATGAAAGTTTAAATGTGGAGTTTTACATGGAATCATAGCTTCAATATTGCCCATTATTCAATTGTTTATTTTTTTTTTCATCCTTGAACACTGTTGTTGGGTGCTGTTGAGTCAGTTCTGACTCACAGTAACTTTGTATAGGGTTTTCCAGGACTACATAGATTAACATCAACAACAATTCCACCTCCCCCACCCCCCCACCCCCTACACACACACATTTTAGGGATATAACCTCCCAGCTACAAATCTCAAGCTCATTTCCAGGGAATGGAGAATGCTGATTGACCTGAGGGCAGTGTTTTGCCTGGCTCACAACAAGTCTCTTCCTCTGAAAGCCTTCATTCTACCTGGAGGCCAGCCCTGGTAGCCACAGTTACAACATGGAACCCAACCCCCAGATACATTTGCTTGGAAGATTTGTTATGCCTTGACTCAAAATAGGCCAGTCAGCCTAGCTGTCTCTTCTGGAGAACTGACATGGAAGGGATGTGAATGTGGGAGCTGTAGCTCATCTGGGAGAATACTGAAGCGGAAGAAGGGGTAGGAGAAGGAAGCAGACAAAAGCCAATCATTTATGCGCTGGGACAACTGAGTATCTCACATGCAAAATGATGGTTTGGGGCCTTTATTTTACACTATACCCCAAAATGAACTCAAAATGGATGAAATTCTAAATGTAAGAAGTAAAGCTCTTAGAAGAAATCATAGGAGAAAGTCTTTGGATCATTTGTAGGCAAATATTTCTCAGATACGACATCAAAAGCATGATTGTTGTTGTTATTAGAAGCTGTCAATTCGGTTTTGACTTATATAGACCCTACATACAACATATTGTTTTTGTCGTATTGCGGTGACTTGCTTGTTGCTGTGATTTTGGAAATTATGCTACCGGTATTTTAAATACCACTAGGTCATTCATGGTGGACAGGTTTCAGTTGAGCTTCCAGACAAAGACAGACTAGGGAGAACGTGGGACAGACTTCTTTCTAATACTTGGGATGGTGGTGGTGGTATGCTGTGGAGTCAGTTCTGACTCATAGCGACCCTGTATAGGGTTTCTGAGGCTGTAAATCTTTACAGAAGTAGAAAATCTCATCTTTGTCCCATGGAACCGCTGGTAGTTTCAAACTGCTGACCTTGAGGTCAGAAGTCCAACTCGTAACCACTATGCTACCAGAGCTCCTTTTGAATATTTAGTCACTGAAAACCTTATTAATAGCAGTGGAACACTGTCAGCACCAGAATACTGAATATTGAAACATGATGAAGACCACCAGAACATTGCCACATACAATGTTGGAAGATGAGCCGAGCCCCTCAGGTTGGAAAGCACTCAAGATATGACTAGGGAAGAGCTGGCTCCTCATAGTAGAGTAGACTGTGATGACAGGAATGGAGTAAAACCTTTGGGACCTTCATTTGTTGTTGGGACACAACACAACAAGCAAGGTTGTATCATTTGCATAATGAAGGCTGTTAGTGACCCTTCCTCCAATGGTGACGCATGTGCTATTAATTATATTGTCCTATGATATAATTGTCCACCACTCGTCTGTCTGTCGTGCTGTGGTGGTTTGAGTTGCTGTGATTCTGAGGGCTATGCCACCGGTGTTTTAAATAACCAGCAGGGTTACCCATGGTGGAAAGGTTTCAGATGAGCTACAAAACAAAGACAGACTAGGAAGAAAGAGTGACAAACTACTTCCGAATCGCTAGT
>NW_006408704.1:4226848-4236344 GCF_000296735.1 Chrysochloris asiatica
ATGGATCAGCCAGGTGGCAGCGGTAGTGAGGTTGGCCCAGGATCAGACATTGTTTCGTTCTGCTGTGCATGGGGTCGCTATGAGTCAGTTCCGACTCGATGGCACCTGACAACAACAACAACATGATATCTGTATTTTGTTGGGTCACCTTTCTTTGGGATGGGTAACAATATGCATCTCTTCCAATCAGTTGGCCAGGTAGCTGCCTTCCAAATGTCTTGGCATAAGTAAGTGAGTGCCTCCAGTGCTACATCAATTTGTTGAAAGATTTCAATTTGTATTCCATTGATTCCCAGAGCCTTGTTCTTTGCCAATGCCTTCAGTGCATATTGGACTTTTTCCTTCAGTACCATTGGCTCTCAATCATAACCGCCTCTTGAAATGGTCACACACTGAGCAATTCTTTTTGGTACAGTGAACAGATAAACAAAAGTGGCTCATCCATAAAGCAGGATATTATTTGTTAATAATAAATGATGGATAATTTTAAAAATATATGGTATCAGTGGAAGAAGCCATATATAAAAGGCCACATACTGTACAATTTTGTTTAAATGGAATGTCCAGAAAAGGCAAATCCATAGAGACAGAAAATACATTGGTGGCTGCCAGCAGTTGAAGGTGGAAACAGAAAGGGATCTTTTGGGAGTGATGGAAATGTGTTAAAACTGAATTCTGGAAATGACCAAAGAATTGTGGATTTACCAAAAATTACTGAGTTATACATTTACAACAAGTGATGGTTATGGGATGTAAATTATACCTCAATAAAGTTGTTAGAAAAATAGTTTTTTCAGTGGCCCAAAGAAAAGATTGGGTCTCTGGTGGCACCTGGCCCTCTATGGAGCTTGGTTGTCCTTGGGTTTGATGAGATCCTCCAGCCCCCAATATGCTTAAAAAAAAAACAACACAACTTTTTTATTGTGAATTGAGTGAAGGTTTACAGAGCAGATCATCAATTTTACATTCATCAAGTCATAGACTTCATTTCAATGATTGCAATCCCCTCCATGAAACAACAGTTATCCCACTTCCTCCCTGTCATTTCCTTCCTTCCCATCCTTTCTCAACTTAGTCCTTTGGTAAATGCTGCCATCTAGATCTTGAATGGCTGACCATTCCATGATGAGCATACCTTATTAGTATGGTTGTTTCTCCTATATACCTATCTACCGTTTGGTTGAAAATGGAGCTACAAGAATGAGTTCAGTATCTTGCAGTCCAGGAGCGGAGGGCCCTGGGACAATTAAGGGAGAAGAGTGGAGAGTGGGACCCTGTCCAGAGAAGCAGTGACGCCAGCGATGGAGGCAAAGACAATGACGTGGAGAGATGGAGCAGCTGGGGACTCTGGACTCAGGGTGAGAGAGGGGCTGTGTGCTGATGGCCAGGGGTGGGTGTGTGGGGCAGGCTTGCGGTGTGGACCCTGTGGTTGTTTGAATGGTTATATATTCCTGAGTGCTTCAGTGTACTTCCAAAAAACAAACAAAAAAAACCCACAGAGGGAATAGAAGTTAATGCTGTTGAATGATGATGCATGGATTGCAATGAAATACAATAGGATGAATATAAAGCTGATGTTCTCCCATGTAAACTATCACTCAAGTCACAATAAAAACTAAAACAAAACAAAACACTCTTGTGAATAAAGCTATTCACAATCTGAATAAAGTATAGGCTTTTGTTAACAACAACAAAAAAAGAGTGAGTTCAGTTCCAGACTTGAAGTATGACCAAATGCTATAGTCTCAGGTTCCTCCAATCTCTTTCTGACGAGTAAGACAGGTTTAAAAAAAAATTTTTTTTTAATATAATTTTGAGTTATGCTCCACATTTTCTTCTACTCTATCCAGGACCTTCAAATGTTATACCTTTTAGAGCAGTTGGTAGTTGTAGCTGGGTACCATCTAGTTCTTCCAGTCTCAGAGTTGTGGTGTCTGATGTTCACATGTTCCATTGGTAAATGGGGCTAATTCCAAACAGCTTCAATTTTACCCACTCTTCTTTCTTCCACAAATGGAGAGTCCAATAGTGCACCTTAGATGGCTTATCATGAGATTTTTAAGATCCCAGTCGCTACGCACCAAAGTGGGATGTAGAACACTGCCTTTGTGGGCTATGATATGCCAACTGACCAGGGTATCCCATGAGACCCAGCAACTCATTGCTTTAAGACAGTTTGTAATATCTAATAAGCTGTCTTCATTTTCCCCCATATATACTTCACCACATTCATTGGTGTGTTTGTAGCAAATATCCTGTCAAACTCATATATTTGTAGGTACTCACTCTGTCCCTTCCATACTCATTCGGTCTGTGTATCTGTCTGTTCCAGGTTTGTGAATATAACAATCTTTACCTCTATCCCCTTTAGCCCTTGTATTCCTCCGTGTCTTCACCTATCTTCATTGTTTTTCTGCCAACCTCCCTCTTCTTGTATATTGCCCTCCCCATCATCTGAGTCAACATGTGTTTACCCTGTAACCTGTGAACGACTCTCCCTTCCCTCCCACCCCTGGTAACCACCAAAGAATGCTTCTTTTAGTATGAAAACTTTTTCTTGAGTTTTTACAATAGTGATTTCATACAATAGTTGCCCTTTTGTGATTGACTAATTCCATGCAGCATAATGTCCTCCAGGTTCATCCATGTTATGAAGTGTTTCACCAGATTCATCATTATTTGTCAGTGTTGTGTAGTATTCCATTGTGTGGCTGCACCAAAGTTTGTTTATCCATTTTTCCATTGTTGGTCATTTAGGTTGTCTACATCTATGCTTTCTTTTCAAAAATTTTGATTGTGTTTTATTTGAAAGTTTACACAGCAAATTAAGATTCCCATTCAACAATTCATACAAATGCTTGGTGACATTAGTTACAGTTCCTGCAATGTATTGGCACTACCACCTCCTTACCCCGTTTGCTCCCTGCCTTCCCTGTTTTTTTCCCTCTAGTTTCCCTACCCCTCCATGCCTTCTCCTCTGCTCTTGGGAAGATCTTGCCCATTTGGTCTTGTATGGTTGATTGTTCTAAAGAAGCACATTCCTCACGGGTGTTATTATTTATAGGTCAGTCTGTTATTTGGCTGAAAAGTAACCTTCGTAAGTGGCATTCTAAACATTCCTTTTTTCAGCATAAGAGAATCTACTCCTTGAGATCAAAACCAAACAAGCAAACAAAAACAACAGCTGACTAAAGAAACCAAGTACTCTTATTCTTAGCATGTCCAAGCATGAGCAGGGGAGAAACCCAAGTTAAAAGTTTATTTTTATGATTACATGGATGTTGTTGTTAAGTGCCATTGAGTCAGTTCCGACCGATAGCAACCCTGTATAGGGTTTCCAAGGAGTGGCTGGTGAGCGTGAACCACTGATCTTGTGGTTCAAAGTGACTTTGCAGTCCAGTGCATTAGCCCACAGATCCACACCAGGACTCATGATTACATCATACCAGACATTTTAATTACCTAATTGAGACCATGTTTTGCAATTTAAAAGTAACTGCAGGCTTTTTTTAGTGACAGAAGATGGACCAAGGAAGTTATATTATTGTCAGTGTTTCCTACCAGGGACACTGGTAGCCAAATACATTTCAGCATGGCCAAACACAGTTTGCTTTTTCATTCCATTCCATGTGCTCTATTAGGTCAACAAAACCACTGTTCGTCTACTGTAACCTTTGTATGTAAGTATTATGAATCTGATTTTATATATGAAAAAAACTGAGCTCCAGAGAGTTAAATATCTTGCCCAGGATTCAATTCAGACCTGACTCTTTACCCTCCACTTAACAGTGTCTAGTGGAACAGACCTACAGTCAAGTCCGTTTAAAAAAATCTGTTTCTTAACATCTAATGTTGCTCTCTAAAATACCTACTGGGCACCAGGATTAAAAAAGGAAATAGAGAATTGGGCAAAAGTCAAATAAGGAAGAAGTTAAGGTGGGTTTTCAAGGACCTTTAAGTTGGGCCACAAATTTGTTTCTGAGTTTTCTAGGAGCCAAAGCAAAGAGGAAAACAGAATCAGCTGAAGTATTCTGTTACAAGATTCTTCATGTCCTTTAAATGAAAGCAAAGGTATTGGAGAAGAATAGCTTTAACCAGTACTAAGAAATGGATAGTAGCCCTGGTGGTGGTGGTGGTGATAGTGGTGGTATGCCTTGGAGTCAGTTCCAACTCATAGCAACTCTGCATAGGATTTCCGAAGCTGTAAATCTTTACATGAGTAGAAAGCCTCATCTTTCTCCCGGAGCAGGTGGT
Source organism: Chrysochloris asiatica (assembly GCF_000296735.1). NCBI lineage: Eukaryota > Metazoa > Chordata > Mammalia > Afrosoricida > Chrysochloridae > Chrysochloris > Chrysochloris asiatica. The sequence goes on from NW_006408704.1 coordinate 4,231,103, forward strand.
AGTTTTGTATTGCTGATGTTGAAGTTAGCAACCCAGCTCGTAATCCACTACCAGGGCTCCTTAAAAGTGCAGAAGGCTCAATTTATTAGATCACTTGTTTGCTTTACCATCTTTCCAGGTGTAACAAGCTGGGATTTTTAAATTGAGGCACAGAAATGTAAGTTGAAGGATAACTACCAATAAATGGCAAACAAATGAAGTATAAAAAGCTCAGCTCAGTTATCGTGGACCCTCTGGACTCATAAAACAATAAAGAAAAAGGAAAGTAATACCTTAACAGCACATTGCCCTGTGAATTTTCTTTCTTTTTTTCTCATTGTGTTGAAGATTTACAAACAACATCATCAGTTTTACATTCATCAAATCACTCTCTGTTTCATCTCAATGATTTCAATCCCTTCCTTGCAACAACAGTTGTCCCACTTCCTTCGTGTTAACCGTGTACAAAATCCTCTTTCAAATTCATATATTTGTGGACTACATCAATATCACTATCTATCTGTCTATCTATCTATCTATCTATCTATCTATCTGTCTGTCTATCTATCTATCTATCTATCTATCTATCTATCTATCTATCTATCTATCTATCTATCTATCTATCTATCTATCTATCCCACTTTTCCTCCCATACCCATTCAGCCTGTATCTCTGTCCATGTACCTACATAAAGAACACTATTGTTTCAAGGTTGTGTATTTACTATTTACCTCGATCCCCTTTATCCCTTGCAGACCTCCCTGTGTCTTCACCTGTCTTCATCATTCTTCTGCCAAGGTAACTATTCTTAATATATTGCTCTCTCCTTTTTGTATATTTCCTTCCTGTCACCCTCCATAGCATGTGTCTACCCTCTAGCTAGTGAATTACTCTGGTAACCATCAACGAATGTTTCTTTTAGTATGAAAACTTTTTCTTGAGTTTTTACAATAATAGTCTCATACAATATTTGTCCTTCGGTGATTGAATTATTTCACTCAGCATAATATGATTAGTTTACATTACAAAACTTATACCTTTACAGTTGTGATAATCACAATTAGTCACGATAACAATTACTATCCACATCTCCTTTCACCAGACCCATTGAGACACATGAAAATTATTCATTGGGGGTTCTACCTTCCCCCGCTTGCTCTGAAACTAAACTGGCTCTTGAAAACATCATGTAAGCCAGCCACTTCGTGCCTTTATTACCGTTTGAAAATTTCCACTCAGTTCTTTTAATTCCTCATTTCTTCCATTCACTGTAGCTTTTTTATGCTCAAGAGCAAATTTCAGAGTCTCTGACATCCATTTTAGTCTTTTCTTTCTTTCCTGTCTTTTTAGTGACTTTTTGTTTTCTTCCTTAATGATGTTCTTGATGTCATCCCATAACTCTCCTGATCTTCAGTAATTAGTATCTGATGCATCAAATCAACACTCTTAAGTAAAGATTTCATGGAGTTTAAAACAGGCACATACACACAGCATATACACACAGCATTTAGGACATTATGAATACTAGTTTCTTTTTATTCCAAATCCCTGGTGGTTAAGCCTTAAAAAAGGAACTTTCGGAGATCAAAGTTATCCAGACTGTTCTCGTCTTGAAAGAAAGAAAGAAGAAGAAAAAGATTTGTGATACGAATTAAATAAAAGAGCTGGCAGAAGAGAAATGAGAGGCAGATGTGATGTTTATCAAAGGTAATTGGGCGTTTCTTTAACTTCTCAGTCTCCTTTGTCAAGTGGACTGGATCTTGACTTTGCAGTTGCTGCCATCCCTACACCAGGTGCTCCTTAGAGCCACCTGTTGGTCAAGCCTTCCTCCTGGTTCTGGAGCCAGGTTTGCCTCTAAACAGGTGCATAGGTGATTTTGAATCAGTCTGTTCTCTGGTTCCATTTTAATATTTATTTATTCATTCATTTATATTTATTCATTCATTTGTCCATTCATTCTTTCTTACTTCCACCTGTCCATCCCTAAAGTATCTATTGAGGAATAATCTTTGTCAGGTACAGATGATAAGACAGGTAAAGGATGGGTACTCCTTGCCCTAATGGAGTACAAATGTTCCACCTGAAGTTCTAACCTGGAGAACTTTGAAAACTTACAGATAACTTCTGCTTGTGAGAAAACAGAACAGATGTGCTTTTCCCTATCCTTCCATCTGAGTACAAAAACCCTGGAATATATGTGTGCGTGTAGATAATCACTGGATTGCTAACCAAAAATGTTAGTGGTTCAAACCCAACAGTTGATCTTTGGAAACCCTATTCAGGGTTGCTATGAGTCAAAACAGACTCAAAGTCATTTAACAGCAACAAGGACAATATACACACACATATATGCTGCTGGTAAGTGTCTTCCATTCGGTTCTGACTCACAGCAACCCTGTATAGGGTTTCTGAGAAGTGACTGGTGAGTTTGAACTGCTGATCTTGCAGTTCAAACCGACCTTGGGGTCCAATGCATTATCTTTCAGTGCCATACCAAGACTCTCTCTATATATACATATATATATATTTGTTGTTGTTGTTGTTAAGTGCTGTCCAGTGAATTCCAACCCATAGCGATCCTGTGTAGGGTTTCCAAGGAGCAGCTGGTGAGCTTGAACCACTGATCTTGCAGTTCAAACGACTTTACAGTCTGACTCATTAGCCCACAGCGCCACACCAGGACTACACACACACACACACACACACACACATAGGTACTGGAGTCCTGGGGGTGGTGCTGTGGGTTAATGTGCTGGACTGTAAAGTTGGTCTGAACCACAAGGTTGGGAGTTCAAGCTGACCAACTGCTCCTCGGAAACCCTATACAGGGTTGTTATGAGTTGGAACCAACTCAATGGCACTTAACAACAACATATACTTTGAGAGTATATATAAATATACTCTCAAAAGTAGACAAAGCAGAACAACTAGGTAACTAGGAACCTAGATACTCAAGAATAACACTGTGATGAATTTCCTGGTCTCCTGAGTCAAAACTGACTCAGCAACTGGTTTAGTTTTGGTTTTATCCAAGACCTGGACCTAAAGAAGCTAGCAAATCAGAAATAGCATTGGTTGCAGAAATAAAAAAGCCCATTTTCACTATCCAAAGGAAAGTAGTATCCTAGCAAGACAGAAAACTTTTAGACACTAACTGTTCTACTCTAGCCAAACATGACAGAGTACATGGTAGCCCCATGCTTACTCATATCAGCAAAGGCTGAGTGCGGAGCAAAGACTTCCACTCTTTCCAGTCTACAATGAAGAGTCCTGATGTGCCACTGTGGGTTAATGTACTGGACTGCAAGGTCAGTTTGAACTGCAAGGTTGGCAGTTCAAGCTCACCATCTGCTCCTTGGAAACCCTATATAGGGTTGCCATGAGTCAGAACTGACTTGATAGCACTTAACAACAACAACAACTCTTACTTGGAAGTAACAAGATGGTGCACCCCACCCTCCACTTTCTCTTCCAGTGTGGTATCAGAAAAAGTCAACTAAAACAGATTTAAATAAGGTCTACATGCAATGTTGTTCAGCTAGTTCCCACTTGTAGTGACCTTATTTTTATATAGGGTTTCTGAAACAATAAATCTTTACCAAAGCAGACAGCTTCATCTTTCTCTCATATAGCAGCTGGTGGGTTCAAACTGCTGCTGACTTTGCAGTTATTAGCTTAATGTTTACCCCACAGGGCCACCAGGTCTCCTTTAAATAAGGTCCCAAGTTCACACTTCAATCAGAAATCACTCATCGTGGATCGAGAAAGATCTCAAAAGGAATGAAAAAGGCAATTAGTAGGCATTAATTGGCACTGCAGGACCAGCACTGGACTTGAAACCACAAGGTCGGCAGTTCAAACCCACCACCTGCTCCTTGAAAACCCTATACAAGCTCGCTACGAGTAAAAACTGATTGTTGTTGCTGTTGTTAAGTGCTGTCGAGTCAGTTCTGACTCATAGCGACTCTGTACAGGGTTTCTGAGGCTGTAAATCTTTACAGGAGCAGAAAGCCTCATCTTTCTCCTGCGGAGCGGCTGGTAGTTTCAAACTGCTGACCTTGAGGTTCTCAGCCTGATTTATAACCAAACTGATTAGATGGCACTAAAAAACAACCATGCCAAGAAGATGGTGATGTTAAGGCCATCTAACAGGGATTTCAAAGTAGCTATCATAATTATCATAAGAATGTTACAATGATGACTTTTGGAAAGATGGCAGACTAGGCAGATACACTACATGCATGGGTCCTCTACAACAAAGATATGATGAGACAAAATAAAACAGACACAGATGAAAATTCTGACACCCTGAACTTCAGAAGAAAGGTTAGAGAGATGGATGGAGTGCTTGCTGGGAGGAGAGGCTGAGCAGGGACAGTGAGAGAGAAGGACACTGACTGGTGAAGGATTGGCCTTGTGGGGGCTCCACCATCATTGAGCAGCTGTGGCAGGGGAGGAAGGCCTGTCAGAGCAGATCTCCGTGGGTGACAGAAAGGTGAGATCTCTTCTTTTTCCCCAGGCTCTTCTGGAGACCAGATGTGTGGCCAGCTCCCATCCTCATCCACTCCAGCACAGATCCTGCTCTCCCTCCAGGAGTTTGGAGGTGCATCATTGGGAATCATGCCAGCATAAGGTAGAGGCCAGCTGCAACACTTTGGTGTGCCGTTTTGGAGCCTGGATTCAGGTGGGCTTGACTCCAGACCTACAGAACCCACAGAGCCTCCAGACCAGCATTTAGCCAGTCATATTGGCCCCAGCTTCTCTGTGGTTCTAACAGACACTGAAACCAGCTATATGAAGATCCCGAAAGAAAATTACCATGACATATAATCAAACTTCCCAAAATCAAAGACAAGGAAAGAATGCTGAGAGCAACTCAGGAAAAGCAAAAAGTTACCTACAAAGGAGAACCAGTAAGACTAAACTCAGATTTCTCAGTAGAAAACATGCAGGCCAAAAGGCAATGGGATGACATATACAAAGCTCTGGAAGAGAAAAATTGCCAAACAAGTATCATATACCCAGCAAAGCTGTCCCTCAGATACGATAGTGAAATTAGGACATGTCCTGATAAACACAATTTTAGGGAATTTTTCTAAAGACCAACTTCACAAAAAATGCTAAAGGGTGTTCTTTGGACTGAGAACCAACAATTTAAGGTTACCATTCATGACACCACCACCCAGATGCACCACACAGATATAGAAGTATTTAAAGTAAAACAAACCTACAAAACTGAAAAATAGGGAACTAGAGATATCAA
>NW_006408704.1:4237122-4238323 GCF_000296735.1 Chrysochloris asiatica
AGAACAGCTGGTAGTTTCGAACTGCTGACCTTGCAGTTCACAGTCCAATTCGTAACCACTACGCTACCAGAGCTTCTTAATATGCTGTGTAGACATGTTGAAATGATGGAGACAGCCTAAGTACCTATCAACAGAAGAATAGTTAAACCAACTTTGATGCATATGCACAATGAAATATTACAAAACTCTCAAGAATAATGATGAATCTGAAACCACCTCACAACATGGTTGAACCTGGAGGACATTATGCTAAATGAAATAAGTCAATCTCAAAAAGACAAACATTGTTTGAGATCAATGTTGTAAAAAGTTAACAAGAGGTTTTCTTGAAAAAAGAAGCAATCTATGATAATTACGGGGAGGGGAATTATTCATGGGCTTAAGGATAGACAGATGAGAATCTCTCAAGTATTACAGCTCATGAACCCCCTCTCTCCAAGTGTTCTTAAGAGAAAGCTGGAAAGGGAAGTTTGCCTATCTGTTTCTCATGGACTTCACTAATGTCTGATTCTTCAGATCATAACATTAGTTTTTATTGTAATCATGGTTCTTTATTATTTTTCATTTAAAATTTACATAAAAATGAAGTCAACAAGAACAGAATATACATGAGTTCTCTCTTAATTAAAGATACAAACTCCCTTGGTATGGTGTGACCAAGAAGACCTTTCCATTCTCCTTAGCTTAATTAAACTTCATACAGACTTTCTTTTGACCTTAGCCCTCTGACTGCCCTCTTTCACTGCTCCAGGTGCCCAGTCAGAGTTACCTCCTTTGTCGCCTCATCCTTTACAGAATTCAGGTAGCTGAATCAGAAAAGCAAACAAACAATTGGAGTCAAACAGCCCTTACTGCACACTCAGTAACTATCCATCCCATCAATCAACCCCAACTTCTTTTCCCATGAGTATTTTCCCACTAGCCCACTGAAGCCCTTAAGGACCCTGCTGCCTATTTTAGCAGCATTGAACTCAGACTTAGTTCTAGTTTGATTTTCCCTGTTGCAGTGGATTTTTTTTTTTTTTTTTAATAAAATCGTCCTTGCCTATTTTAGCACTGTTGGGTGCTTTTTATCTGTGGTTTGTCTTGTTACTGTCATAAATTAATATGAACATGTGAGTGGAATGGGGTAACGTGTAAGGAGAAGGCCTGGCAAGGGCCATTACTAATGAACTGGTGGCTCCTTTACATCAGTAACTCA
>NW_006408704.1:4239999-4259751 GCF_000296735.1 Chrysochloris asiatica
TTATTGGTTTATCACATCGAATCATACCATGTGGGATAGCTACATCTCAACTGCCAAACCACTGAGTTGACAAGTTGACACAAAACTAGTCAAGATGACACAAAACCTCAACCTTCACAGGAAAGAAAACACAAAATGGATGTCAAAAGACACTCTAAAACTTGCTCTTGAGTGTAGAGAAGCTAAAGTGAATGGAAGCGATGAGGAAGCAAAAGAACTGGACAGAAAATTTCAAAGGGCAGCTTGAGAAGACAAAGCCAAGCATTATAATGAAATGTGAAAAAACCTGGAGTTAGAAAACCAAAAACGGAAGAACATACTTAGCATTTATAAAGCTGATAGAACTGAAGAAGAAATGTAAGCCTCGACTTGAAATATTATTGATAGACTCCAGGGGCAAAATACTGAACGATGCAGAAAGCATCAAAAGAAGATGGAATACACAGAGTCACTGTATCAAAAAGAAATGGGAGATTTTCAGCCATTTCATGAGGTAACATATCAAGAACTGTTGGTACCGAAGGAAGAAGTCCGTGCTATACATTGACAAAAAACAAGGCTCCAGGAATTGATGGAATACAAATAAAAATCTTTCAGAAAACTGATACAATGCTGGAGGCCCTCATGTATCTATGTCATGAAACTTGGAAGATGGCAAACCAACTGGAAGAGATCCATGTTTGTGCCATTCCATAGAAAGGTGATCCAACAGACAGTGGAAATCATCGAATAATAGTATTAGTAGCACGTGCAAGTAAACTATTCATTAAAGATGTTGCTTAAATTAATTTTAAAACAATTGCAGTATTACATCAACAAGGAGCTGCCAGAAATTCAAAAGAGGATGTGCAACTAAGGATATCATTGCAGATGTCAGATGTACAAGGGTGAGTCAAAAGGTGTCTGCACTCTGGTTATTTAAAAACACCCATTCAAGTTCACAGTTGATGACAACATTGAGCATGCACGTGAAAGAATTCTATTGAATAGACGAGTGACAGTGGATTATGAAGGAAATCATTTTCAAATCAACCATGGTTCTGCCTATGATATAATCCACGATAGACTTGGGTTTTGAAAAGTTTGTGCAACATGGGTACAGAAACAACTCATGGAAGCAGAAAGAGAAGCGCTTGGACATCTGCAAACAAAATTTGGACTGGTACCCGAAGGAAGGTAAAAGTTTCTTTAAAAAAATTTGTTACTGGTGACGAGACATGGATTCATTACTGTGAGTCTGAATGGCAGAGTATGAAATGGAGACATCTTTAATCTCTGATGAACAAAAGGTTTACAAGTCAACCATTAGCTGAAAAATTGATCCTTACAGTTTTCTGGGATTCTCAAGGACCAGTACTAATACACTATCAGGAAAAAGGTTCAACAATCAAGTGTTCTTTACAGTGAGAGGCTCACTGAAGACCTGAAGCCTGAACTTCAGATTAAACGCAGAGGACTGCTATCCAAGGGTGTTGTGATCTTGCATGACATTGCATGTCCTCACATTGCTCACAGTGTTGACATGCTACAAAAAAGGTTCATTTTGAGGTGTTAAAACATCCTCCCTGTAATCCTGATCTTGCTCCATTGGACTTCCACCTGTTTGGTCCCCTGAAAGCAGCCCTTCGAAGACAAAGATTAACCTCTGATGAAGAAATGAAGGCAGATGTGCATTCGTAACCCAGCCTAAAGCATTTTTTCATAAGAGAATATGCAAGCTTGTTGACAGATGGACAAAGTGTATCGAAAAGCAAGGAGATTATGTTGAAAAATGATGTATTTATCTTTTCAAAAAGTTGATTAAAATAAATTCTACAGCCACAGTGCAGATAATTTTAAAATATATATATTTAAGTGCACTTATTTTGTGGCGGTTGTTGAGGATATACACAGCAGAACATACACCAACTCAACAGTTTCTACATGTACAATTCAGGGACATTGATGACATTCCTTGAGTTGCATAATCAGTCTAACAACTCTCTTTTCATAAGTTATTCCTCCCCCATAACCTAAACTCACTTCCCCTGAGATTCCTAACTAATCTTTCAAGTTGCTGTTGTTGATCTCATAAAGGCAGTCCTTTAAAAAGCATAAACTCAAATCAGACTAGTTGAGCTAAACTACTGTTTGGTTTTAAAAATACTTCAGTGGATAGTTTTGTTTTGAGGTTTAGAGATTATTCAGGACAATAGTTTTGGGGGTTCATCCAGTAACCATGATTCTGGAAAATCTGGAGTCCATGAGAATTTGACATTCTGTTCTATCGTGTTTAGTACGTCTTATTGTGGTGCCAAGTCTCCAAGAGGACCTCTAATGTTTCTTTCTTTCTTTTTTAAGTTTTTATTGTGAATTATGTGATAGTTTACATGGGAGAACATGAGCTTTACATTCATCCTATCATATTTCGTTTCATTGCAATGATTACAATTCCCCCCCCCCATGCATCAACAAATAACTAAAGGGTACATCCTGAAAGCCAGTGCAGATAATTTTTGACTCACCCTTGTATTTTGGCTGAAAACAGAGAATATCAAAGAGATGTTTATTTGTGCTTTATTGATGATAAAACGGCTTTCAACTGTGTGGAACACAACAAACTATGGAAAACATTGCAAAGAATGGGTATTCCAGAGCACTTAATTGAGCTCATGGGGAACCTTTCCCAAGATGCAGTCATTCTAACAGAACGGGGGAGGGTGTGTGTGTGTGGGAGATACTGAATGGTTTAAAATCAAGAAAGATGTGCACCAGGGTTGTATCTTTTCACCATACTTGTTCAATGTGTATGCTGAGCAAATAATCTAAGAAGCTGGATTATATGAAGAAGACTGTGGCATCAGGATTGGAGGAAGACTAGTTAACAACCTGGGATTTGCAGATGAGGCAACCTTGCTTACTGGAAGTGAAGATAACTTAAAATACTGATGAATATCAAAGACTACAACTTTCAGTATAGATTGCTCTTTAATGTAATGAAAATTAAAATCCTCACCACTGGAACAGTAAATAATATCATGATAAATGGAGAAAATATTGAAGTTCTCAAAGGCAGAATTTAGCTTGGATCCACAATCAATACTCATACAAGCAGCAGTCAAGAAACCAAATGAAGCATTGCATTAGGCAGACCTGTTGTAAAAGACCTCTGTAAAGTGGTAAAGAACAAAGATATTGGTTTGAGGAATAAGATACACCTGACCCAAGCTATGGTTTTTTCAATTGTCTTATATACATGTGAAAGTTGGACAATGAATAAGGAAGACCAGAGAAGAACCGATGCATTTGAATTATGGTGTTGGAGAAGAATGTTAACAAGACCATGGACTGCCAGAAGAACAAACAAATCTGTAGTGTAAAAAGTACAGTCAGAATACTCCAAAGAAACCAGGATGGGCAGACTTTGTCTCTCATACCTCAGACATGGTATTAAGAGGGTCCAGTCCCTGGGGAAGGACATCATGCTTGGTAAATGGTGGTGGCAGTGTAAGTGCCATTGAGTCAATTTTGACTCATAGTGACCCTGTATAGGGTTTCCAAGGAGTGGCTGTTGGGTTTGAACCACCAACCTTGTGGTTAGCAGGCCAATGTTGATCCTACAGCAGTACAGCAGGACTCCTGGTAAAGTGGATGGCCAGAGAAAAAGAGAAAGAATCCCAGGAGATGGATTGACACAGTGACAATAGCCAGAGGATCAAATGTAACAGCAATTATGAGGATGGCACAGGAGTCGGCAGTGTCTGGTTCTGTTGCACATACGATTGCTATGAGTAGGAACTGACTTGATTGCAATTAACAACAACAACAGCATAGGGTAAAAACAAAGAGAATTATAGCAATTTCTCATAAGAAACCAGGGAAGCCAGGAGGAAGCTGTACAACATTTATCAGATGCTGACTGAACAGAACAGTCAACCCAGAATCCCATACTCAGCAAAAATATCCATAAGGAATGAAGCAAGATCAAGACATTTTCAGATAAAGGACTTTTACAGGACATGTATACTGAAGATTGTTCAACACCGATGAAAGAAATCAAAGAAGATATACATCAATGGAGAGAGACACTGTGATCAGAAACTGTTGCTGTGAAGTGCTGTCGAGTTTGTTTTGACTCATAGCACCCTTGTATAGGGTTTCTACAGAAGCTGGTGGGTTTTAACAACCAACCTTGTTACCAACCCAGTGCCGATCCTATAGCTCCACACCAGGACTCAAAATAGTAAAGATGTTAATTCACCTCAAAGTGATATATAAATTTAACTATATATCCTATCAAACTATTAGCAAGATTTCTTGTTACATCTAGACAAGATTATTAAAAAATATTTGTGAAAAGGCAAGGAAACTAGGATTGTTTTGAAAAAGAATAATCAAATAGGATTATTATCTACCTAATTTCAAGACAACCTATATAGCTATACTTCTTAAGACTATGTGATGTTGGTAGAGGAACAGACACATAGATAAATGAACAGAATTAAGAACCCAGAAATAGACCCTCACATGATGGCCAACATGGTTTTACAAAGGTGAAGGCAAGTTAATGGCGCCTTCTTCATGATAGTGTTGGAGCAATTGGACATCTATAGGCATGGAATTGACCTTGACTTAAAGCTCATATCTTATACAAAATTTAACTCAAAGTGAACCATGCTGCAAAACTAGAAAACTTTTAGAAAAACACAAAAGAGAACATCTTCAGTATCAAGAGCTATTAGAATAGAGATATTAGAATTGACATCAAAAGAGGAAAAATTGATCAAATATACCTAATCAAAATGGCAAAGTGTTCTGTGAAAGATCCTGTTAAAGGATGAAAGATAAAACTACAGAAAATATTTGCAAATCACATATCCAACAAAGGATTTCTGAGGCTGTAAATCTTTATGGGAGCAGAAAGCCTTCTCTTTCTCTCAAGGAGAGGCTGGTGAATTTGAACTGCTGACCTTGTGGTTAGCAGTCTAACTCGTAAACCACTGTGCAACCAGGGCTCCTTCAACAAAGAATTGTTCTTGTTAAGTGCCATTGAGTCAGTTCCAATGATCCTACAGTACCACACCAGAACTCCCAACAAAGGATTAGTATCTATAGTATGTAAGTTTCAGAATTCAACAATAAAAAATACAAAATACACAAAATAATTACACTAAAAAGTATTTTGTTAAGTGTTGTCAAGTCAGTTCTGACTCATAGTGACCCCGTATAGGGTTTCCAAAGAGCATCTGGTGAGCTTGAACTGCTGACCTTGTGGTTCACAGCCCAGTGCTTATCTTATAGTGGCATACCAGGAGTCCCCTTATATCACTTGTTGTTGTTAATTGTTGTCAAATTGGTTCCAACTCCAAGTGACCCTGGATAAGGGTTTCTGAGGAGCAGCTGGTGAGTTTGATCCATCGACCTTGTGGTTCAAGCAGGCCTTGTGGTCCAGTACTTATTCTGGAGTGCCACACCAGGACTTCCTCATATTGCTGGTGGCTATGTGCTGTGGAGTTGGTTCCGACTCATAGCGACCCTGTACAGGGTTTCTGAGGCTGTAAATCTTTACGGGAGCAGAATGCTTCATCTTTCTCCCGTGGAACAGCTGGTAGTTTCAAAGGGTTTCTGAGGCTGTAAATCTTTACGGGAGCAGAATGCTTCATCTTTCTCCCGTGGAACAGCTGGTAGTTTCAAACTGCTGACCTTGCGGTTCGCAGCCCAATTCGTAACCACTACGCTATCAGGGCTCCTTATTGCTAGTAGGATAAAAAATAGTTCAGCCACTCTGGAAAAGAGTATGGCAGTTTTCTAAAGGATTAAATAGGCAAGAACTATATCACTCAGGCATTAACTGCTGGGTATTTGTCCTAGAGAAATGAAGACTTCTGTTCACACAAAAACCCATGCACAAATGTCCTTAACAGCCTTATTTGTAATAGCTAAAAACCAGAAGCAATCTAGATGTCCTTCAGTGTTGAATGATTAAACAAATTGTGGTACATGCATACCATGGTATCCTACTCCTCAGCAAAAAGAATGAGCAAAGAGCTGCTATGAGTCGGAACGGCTCTACAGAACCTAACCATGACAACTGACACAGGCAATGACTCGGATGATTCTGCAGAGGATTATGCTGAGTAAAACAGCCAGTCCTCAAAAGGTACATGCTGTATGGTTCCATTTATAGAATACTCTTGAAATGACAAAGTTATAGAAATGGACAGAAGATAAGTGGTTTCCAAGGGTTAAGAAGAGGAGGCAGACGGTGGGAGGAAAACTATAAAAGGGCAACATGACAATCTTTGTGGGGATGGAAACAGTCTGTATCTTGACTGTTGTTAAGTGCAGTCAAATCATTTCCAACTCAGAGCAACCCTCTTTAGGACGCTCCCAATCTCTCCAGATCCTCACCAGGATTTGTTGTTTTCTGTTTGTTTTGAACTTCACTGTTAATGCTGAGGTGAGATGATAAGAGATATCAATGAAGTCAACTACAAAGCAAAAAGGGGAATAGTGTAAATAAAGAATTTCCAAATGGCAAGCATGTCAAGCAAATTTCAAGATAAAACAGACAGTTTTAAATAGGGGAAAATTTAATAAATTACAGGGTAACCTCAAAGAAGCATCAAAATAAAAAGAGGAAAATCAGAAATATTTAGTAAACATTTACACAACATAAATGAAAATGAAAGTAAAATCCACAAACAAAATGAACTCAGTGTAGAAAATCATGTGAAACAAAGAAACCAGCAGTATCACAAAAACACACACAGAACAAAATGGCAGCAATCAATTCAAACCTATGGAAAATTCCATGAAACATAAATGGATTAAATGTACCAGTCAAGAGATAGAGCAGAATGGATAAGAAAACAGGATCCTTTAATGTGCTTTCTATAAGAGACACATTAAAAAGATGGCGACAGCCTAAACTTCCATCAATAGAAGAATGGTTAAATAGACTTTGGCACACACACAATGAAATACATTGACGAATAATGATGAATCTTCAAAACACCTCACAACATGGATGAACTTGGAGGGCATTATGCTGAGTGAAATTAGTCAATCACAAAAGGACAAATATTGAATGAGACTGTTATAAAAAGTTAAGAAAAGGTTTTCTTAATAAAAGAAGCGATCTATGATGGTTATGGGGATGGGGATGGGAGATGAAAAATTATTCCTGTACTACAAGGGTGATGAAACAGGCAATATACAACAAGAGGGAGGTTAGCAGAGGAACGATGAAAGTAGCGGAGACACATGGAGGAATGCAATAGTTAAAGTAAATGCTGTTAACTTGGTATGTGGAGGGGAGTGCAGTCATTGTAATAAAGTCATTGTCTATGATTTGATGAATGTAAAACTGATGATCTACTCTGCAAACCTTCACTCAACTCATAATAAAAAGTAAATGTACATACACACACATATAGTCCTGGTGTGGCAATGTGGGTTAATGTGCCATACTGCAAAGTCGTTTGAACTGCAAGGTTGGCAGTTCAAGCTCACCAGCTACTCCTTGGAAACCCTATACAAGGTCGCTCTGGGTCGGAACCGACTTGATGGCACTTAACAACAACAACTATATATATATATTTCCCTGGTGTGGCACTGTAGGATAAGCACTGGATAACCACCTGTCGTGCAGTTCACACTGATCTTGTGGTCGAGTGCTTATCCTACAGCACCGCACCAGGACACTGTCTCTCTCTCTATAGGACTCACATGTGCACTGCTGGATGTAAACATAGGAAGAAGGACTTCTCCTGCCTCAGGAAAATCTGGGGTTGGGTGCTGTTAGTTCATCCAAGAACTTTCTGTCCTCCTGGTTAACCAGTTCCAACAGCAATCATCTCCCTAATGACAGAGGGCAGATCTTATTTCTGGCTGATTCCTCTGGAAAATGCTATCTGAAGACAAGTCCTACTCACTCTTAGAGACAGGAAGTTTCCTGAGGGTGTCATACAAGTGGAGACTCAAGAGAAGGTGTTGTTTTTGTTGTTATGTGCTGTGGAGTCGGTTCCGACTCATAGCGACCCTCTACAGGGTTTCTGAGGCTGTAAGTCTTTACGGGAGCAGAAAGCCTCGTCTTTCTCCTGCAGAACAGCTGGTAGTTTCAAACTGCTGACTGTGAGATTAGCAGCCTGATTTGTAACCACTACGCTACCAGAGCTTCTTCAAGAGAAGGTTGTTGTTAAGTGCCATCGAGTCGGTTCTGACCCATAGCAACCTTGTATAGGGTTTCCGAAGAGCAGCTGGTGAGCTTTAACTGCCAACCTTGCAGTTCAAACGGCTTTGCAGTCTGACACATTAGCCCACAGCGCCACACCAGGACTCCTCAAGAGAAGGTAGCCTTGCTTATATTCTTGCTTAAATATCTCCAAACTGTGCAAATGAAAAGTGAGCATTTCAAGTGGGAGATCAAAGTCCTGTGCTGCTTAAATCTCAGGTTTTCCTTTCTTGAGGTCCATTCCAGAAGCAGGCAATAATGAGATCAAAGCTTCCTTTTGGGTGTGCACTTATACAAAGAAAATCTAAGGCTCTAAGATATGATTAACATTTTAATTACCTTCCCTGCTGCTACTACCTCAGACTTACTTTCAATCACTGCACTCCAGATAACTGAAGAGCAGAGAGAAGGACCATTTTTGCCACCACACCACTGTCCTAGTTCAGACATAACTTCCTAACTGATATTCTTGCTCTTGACTTCAATCCCTTCAAGCCATCCCATACACAGGATCCAGATGATCTTTCTAAAATCCTATCAGTTGTGGCATCCGGATGGGAAGAAGACTTATTAAAAACTTGCAATATGCAGCAACCTTGTTTGCTGGAAGCACAGAGGGCTTAAAATACTGATGATGGTCAAAGACCACAGCCTTCAATATGGATTGCACCTCAGTGTAAAGAAAACAAAGATCCTCACAAATGGACCAATAATTAACATTATGATAAATGGAGAAAAGTTCAACAACATTCATGAAAGCATCAGTCAAGAAATAAAATGATATAAATTCATTGCATTAGGCAAATCTGCTGCACAAGACCTCTTTATAGAGATTGAGAGCAAAGATGTCAGTTTGAGGACTAAGGTGCTCCTGAACCAAGCCAGGGTATTTTCAATCACCTCAAATGCATGTGAAAGCTGTGCAATGAATAGGGAAGATCACAGAAGGATCAATACATTTGAGTTATGGTGTTGAAGAAGAAAATTAAAAGTACCATGAATTTCCAGAAGAACAAACAAATCTGTTTTGGAAGAAGTACATCTGGAATGCTCCTTAGAAGCCAGGATAGTGAGACTTTCATACTCCTTTATTTCAGACATGTTTTTAGGAGGGACCAGTCCCTGGAGAAGGATATCATACTTGGTAAAGTGGAGGGTCAGTGAAAAAGACCACCAGGGAGATGGACTGACACAGTGGCAGCAGCAATGGGTTCAAATGAAGCAAGAATTATGAGGATGCAATGTTTTGTGCTGTTGTACATAGGGTTGCTATGAGTTGGATCCAACTGGATGGAACCTAACAACATTAGTCAACATTCTTTGACAACTCATCACTCTATCAGGATATAATTGAAACCACTCTATGTATAATACAAACGAAACTCAAATAAATCTGAGTTGGCCTTGTATCCAGTCTACATATACTATCACAATAAAAAGGAATTCAAGTACAGCATTCAGAAAAAATCCCAAAAGATTGGAAAATATCTTCAGTCTTTACTGAGGACTCTCAAAAGAGGAAGGCATCTTAAAGAACCTTTTCTCTCTTCTAACATCTCCTGTATCACTGTGGCAGCAGATCCCCCTCAGATCTCTTTTCCTTCACTCTCAGAAACATTAGCTTGAATTGACTGCTTGTTTTTTGCTTCCTCTCATCCACCCTTCAGTCTTTCTAATTTATTTCTAGTATCAGTCAACTTAGTTTTCCTAGTGCCTTCTCTTATTCATTACTCCAACCAGCTCAACAAACCTTCAAGAAACAAGTAGTCAAATAAAATCTACTATGGACATGGAAGGAGAGGTCTAGGCAGTATCTAATCCAAAAACCTAAATCCATGGCCAGGATGGTGGGACTTTGTCTCTCCTAATTTGGACATATTATCAGCAGGGACCAGTCCCTAGAGAAGGACATCATGCTCGGTTGGCAAAAAAGAGGACAATCATGACCCCCCAAGGAGATGGAATGGACAGTGACAGCAGCAATGGGCTCAGGAGTAACAATTGTGAGGATGGCCCAGGACCGGGCAGTGTTTCATTCTGTTGTGCATAAGGTTGCTAGGAGTCAAAACTGACTCAACGGCACCTAACAACAACATAAGGTTTCCGAGGTTGTAAATCAATGATTTGATGCAGCTGGTATTTCAATTATATGATATTATTGACTTTTCTATCTATGTCCACGGTATTAGGCAGCCTCTTCTGAGACTTCGCCTTCTCTAAACAAGTCCTGCTCTTCCACTTGCCACACCTTTGCAGATGTTTCTCTCTGGCAAGCATGCCTTTTCAGTCCTCTCAACCCAATAAGACACTCAATGACTTCTTAACAATGCAGTTCTGATGTCACGTCCATGAGAGAATTCTTCAATTCCACCAGCATTAATGCACTTTTTACTTTAAAGGTTTTTTTGAACTTTGTTCAGACCTTTCTTATAACCCTTATCAAGTTGGACTATAATCCCTTACTGATAACACTCTTCTACTAGGCTGTGGGTGCCAAATCTAGTCATCTCTGTGTTTCCAACCCCAAGAACGAAGGAGGTGCTGAACAGTTACTGAATGTTTCAGAAATGTCCCAGAGTTGGAGGACAGTTAGTTACCTATTCTCCTCTCCCTGCTTATGACATGGTGATCCCTGGGAATTCAGGTTCAAGAGATCTGTTTTGGCACTCGCCTGGCTGCACCTGCATATGCTATCTTATCAAGTTGAGCCCGCCAAAGGGCATTCTGTCCCTCCCTCTGATGCCAGACGGGCCTGATTCTCACCCAGCCTACAATTACAGAAGCTAAAGGCAGCCCAGCAATTAGGCAAGAACATGAAGTAAAAGGCAACCATACTGGGAATTAGGGTTATGGTCTTGTATACAGATAATCTTAAGGAATCCACAAGCAAACAATGAAAGCTAATAAATGAGTTCAGCAAGTTTACAGGATACAAGACCAACATACAAAATTGAACATATCAGCTTGCACTGGTTGTATGCTGTTGAGTTCATCCCAACTTATAGGATTTCTGAGGCTGTAAATCTTTACAGGAGCAGAAAGCCTCATTTTTCCCCCTTGGAGTGGCTGGCAGATTCCAACTGCTGACCTTGTAGGTAGTAGCTCAACTCGAATCACTGTGCTACCAGGGCTCCTTTCAGTATACACTTGTTGTTTTTAAGTGCCATTGAGTCGGTTCTGAACCATAGTGATCCTGATATAGGCTTTCTGAGGAGCAGCTGGTGAGCTTAAACCACCGATCTTGCAGGTTAAACTGACTTCGCAGTCGAGTGCATTAACCCAAAACACCACACCAAGACTCCGTTCACTAGCAATGAATAATCTAAAAATAAAATTAAGTGAACATTAATTTTTGAATTAATTCAAATATTTTAAATTAATTCAATCAAAAGAGTAAGATATTTCGCAAAACAAGTTATAAGATTTGTACACTGAAAACGATAAAACATGGCTGAAAGAAATTAAAGAAGAGCTAAATAAATGGAAAAACATACTATGTTCAAGGATTGGAAGACAATAATTCACCATATTGATCCACAAATTTAATACAATCCCTATTAAAATTCCAGCCGCTCCTCTCTTTTTGGGGGTGGAGTGATAAAATGTTCTGGAATTAGATGTTGATGATGTACAAGGAGCCCTGGTGGTTACCTATTGGGCTCAAATCCAGCAGCTGCTCTGAGGAAGAAAGATGAAGCACTCTGCTCCTGTAAAGATTTAGCCTCAGAAAACTGGCAGAGCAGTTTTACTTTGCTCTATAGGGTCAACTCGATGAAAGTGGGCTTTTGGAATGATATTGTTATACAACCAGGTGATTATACTTTATATTATTTTTAAGTGTCGTCAAATTGGTTCAGACTCAGAGCAACTCAGAGTGTAGGGTTTCTGAGGAGCGACTGGTGGGTTTGAAAAGCTGACCTTGCAGTTTGCAGTCCAGTACTTATCCTATACCATGGTGCAGAGACTCCAAGAGTTGGACATGCATTGTTTAATTGATCCTCATGGCAATGTCTGATATAGGAACTATTATTGTTGTTGCTGTTGTTAGGTGTCATCGAGTCAGCACTGACTCATAGCAACCCTATGCACAACAAAATGAAACACTGCCGGGTCCTGGGTCAACCTCACAATTGTTGTTAAGCCTGAGCCCGTTGCTGCCGCCAGTGTGCCAATCCATCTCATTGAAAAGGTCTTCCTCTTTTTCTTCAACCTTCCACTTTACCAAACATGATATCCTTCTCCAGGGACTGGTCCCTTCTGATAATATGTCTGAAGTATAAGAGATGAAGTCTGGCCATCCTGGCTTCCAGAGAGCATTCTGGCTGTATTTCTTTCAACACAAATTGGTTTGTTCTTTTGGCAGTCCATAGCCCACTTTTGTTATTTTCCTTCTAAACTGTAATTCAAATGCATCAATTCTTCTAAGTTCTTCCTTATTCACTGTCCAACTTTCACATACATATGAGGTTTTTGAATATACCTTGGGTCAGGTGCACTGTATTCCTAAAACTGACATCTTTGCTCTTCAGCACTTTAAAGAGGTCTTGTGCAGATTTGCCAAATTAAATATGTTGTTTGATTTCTTGCCACTGCTTCCTAGAATGTTGATGGTTGATCCAAGCAAAATGAAGTCTTTGACAACTTCAATCTTTTCTCCATTTATATGGGTGTTGTTTATTGGTCCAGTGGTGAGGATTTTTGTTTTCTTTACATTGAAATGCAACCCGTACTGAGGCCTGTGGTCTTTGATCTTCATCAGTAAATATTTTAAGTTCTCTTCACTTTCAGCAAGCAAGTTATATTATCTGCATATCGCAGGTTGTTAATCAGTCTTCCTCCAGTCCTGATGCCATATTCTTCTTCACATACCCAGTTTCTCTGGTTATTTGTTCAGCATACAGATTTAATAAGTATGGTGAAAGAATACAACCCTGGCACACACCTTTCCTAATTATAAACCATTCGGTTTTCCCTTGTTCTGTTCAAACAATTGCCTTTGGTCTACATACAGGTTCTTCATGAGCATAATGAAGTGTTCTGGAATACTTATTCTCCGCAATGTTCATAGCTTGTCATGATCCACACAATTGAAAGCCTTTATGTAGTCAATAAAGCATAGGTATTCTCTGCTTTCAGCCAAGATCCATCTGACATCAGCGATGAGATCTCTCATTCCATGCCCTCTTCTGAATCCAGTTTGAACCTCTGGAAGTTCTTTGCCCATGTATGGTTGCAGCTATTTTAGTATTACTTTAGCAAGATTGTATGTACTTGCATGCAGCATTAATGATATTGTCTGACAAATTCTGTATTCCTTTGGGTCACCTGTCTTAGGAATGGGTACAGATATGGAGCTCTTCTTGTCAGTTAGCTAGGTAGTTGTCTTCTAAATTTCTTGGCATAGATGAGTGTCACATCAGTTTGTTGAACAATATCGATTTGTATTCCATCAATTCCAGGTGCCTTGTACTTTGCAAATGCCTTCAATGCACCTTGGACTTCTTCCTTCAGTGCCATTGGCTATTGCTACCTCTTAAAATGGTTGGACATGACCACAATGATTCTGTGTATTCCTACCATCTTCTTTTGATTCTTTCTGCATCATTCAAAAATTTTCCTTAGAATCCTTCAATAGAGCAAGCTGAGGCTTGAATTTTTTCAAGCCTTTGGTTCCCTCAGCTTAAGCTGAGCATGTTCTTCCCTTTTGCTTTCCTAACTCCAGGTCTTGCACATTTTGTTTCAGTATTTGACTTTGTCTTCTTGAGGTGACCTTTGAAACTTTCTCTTCAGCTCTTTTATCTCCGTATTTCTTCCATTTGCTTTAGCATCTCTATGATGGAGAGCAAGTTTCAGAGTCTTTTCTCACATCCATTTAGGTTTTTTCCTTCTTTCTTGTCTTAACAACCTTTTGCTTTCTTCCTGTATGATGTTCTTGATGTCATCTCACAACTCTTCTGGTCTTTGGTCTTTAGTGTCTAATGCATCAAATCTGTTCTTCAGATGACCTCTAAATTCAGGTAGCATATGTTCAAAGTAAAAGTTTAGCTCTCATGGTCTTGTTTTAATTTTCTTCAGCTTCAGCTTGAACTTGCAGATAACCAGTTGATTTTCTGTTCCACAGTCTGTCCCTGGCCTTGTTTTGATTGATGATATGGAGCTTTTCCACCGTCTCTTTCTACAGATGTAGTCAGTTTGATTTCTGTGTATTCCATGTGGTGAGGTCTATATGTACAGTCATCTTTTATGTTGTTTAAAAAGGTATTTGCAATGAACAAGTCATTGGTCTTGCAAAATTCTACCATTCGATCTCCAGATCATTTCTATCATGAAGGTCATTTTTTCTGACCTTTGTTTCCAACCTTTGCATTCTAATCATCAATAATTAGCAATACATCTTGACTGCATGTTTGGTCAACTTCAGACTAAAGAAGTTGGTAGAATTCTAAAAGTTCATCATCACTGGCTTTAGTGGTTGGTGGATAAATTTGAATAATACTGGTATTAACTGGTCTTCCTTGTAGGCATATGGATATCATCCTATTACAGACAGTGTTGTGCTTCAAGACAGATCTTGATATGTTTATGTGTGTGTGTGTGTGTTTCAGATCTTTTTATTCCTTCACATTTTTATTAGGAGTGAATGAAATAAAAAATATAATTGAGTCCCATCATCATCATCAGTATGCCACCTTCTTTCTAAAGGGGTTATTTCCTTCAGTTTGATTTTTCTCTACCAATTTTCCTCTTCTCTTGTTTTCCAGAACACACTAAAAATCTCCACTGGTTATATGTAATTTACATACAATAATGAGGAGGACGAAGAAGTTGCACAAATGGATGAGCGATAGATAAATAGTGGTAAATTTCAGTATTTTAGTTAAAATTCTACCAACACCTGGGATTTGTAATCACCACTTCATTTTTTAAGACAACATAAAGACTTGTTGCTGTTGTTGAGTGCCATCGAGTTGGTTTCCACTCACGTTGTTGTTGTTGTTAGGTGCCATCAAGTTGGCACCAACCCATAGCAACCTTAGGCACAGCAGAACTAAACACTGCCTGATCCTGGGCCAACCTCACTATTATTGACAGACTTGAGTTCATCGATGCTGCCACTTGGCCAATCCATCTTGTTGGGTGTCTTCCTCTTTTTCTCCACCTTACCAAACATGATATCCTACTCCAGCAACTGGTCCCTCTTGACAATATGTCTGAAGTATGAGAGACGAAGTTTGGCCATCTTGGCCTGCAAGGAGCACTCTGGCTGCACTTCTTCCAGAATGGATCTATTGGAATGATTCTTTTGGAAGCCCATGGCACTTTCAATATTCTCCTCAAACACCATAATTCAAAAGCATCAGTTCTTCTATGGTCTTCCTTATTCACTGTCCAGCTTTCGCATACATATGAGGTTATTGAAAATACCATGGCTTGGGTCAGGTTACTGAGGCTGTAAATCTTTACAGCAGCAGAAAGTCTCATCTTTCTCTCATGGAGTGACTGGTGGGCTTGAACTGCTGACCTTGTGGTTTACAGTCCAGTGCTAATTCTACAGAACCAACGTGCTCCCAACAAAAAGACTGGGAAATGGAAACCAATTATGGTTTTCATAAATTGTTGCCAAGAGAACCTTTCCAGTTTAGGGAGTTGACAACTTTTGTGTTTGTACAGCCTGTTCTGGCTCTTGTGCTGGTCCAGCCCTGGCTGCCCTCAACCTCACCCACCTTCTGTTGCTTTGCTATTTACCCAGTTCCTCAGCATGGGGTGGGGGTACAGTGGTGACTTGGTGGTAGAATCCTCACCTTCCTTGCTGGAGACCTGGGTTTGATTCCAGCTGTCAGTGAAAGCTCATGTGTTGCTTTGATAATGAGCAAGTTTCAGCAGAGCTTTCAGACTAGGAAGAAAGACTTGGAGAGCTACTTATGAAAAACCAGTCAATGAAAACCCTGCAGATCACAATGGTCTAATCTACCCCTGATCCTGGGGACAGCATAGGAACTAGCTGTGTTTGGTTCCATGTCTCAACATCAGCCTAACCTTAGCTGTAAACTGACCGTCAGTACCTAGAGGAGGCCACTTAACTGAGCCTCTCCCCTGTTTAACCCAGGAGCTACACTGCAACAGAATAAAGGATTATATAGCATTCTGAGAGACAATGAGCAGCTCCATAAAGCATTAAAGGAGCCTTGGTTTGGCACTGTAGAATAAAGCACTGGACTGCAAGGTCAGCAAGCAGTTCAAACCCACCAATCACACCTGAAAACCCTATACAGGGTTGCTATGAGTCAGAACTGACTCAATGACATTTACCAATAACAAAGTATCAAGGGGACCCTCTGAAGGAATCTTTCTTGGATTCAGGGTAGATTGAGTAGAAGTGTTTTGTGGTATGTCAAATGAATTGCATGGATTAGATTTTCTTATAAAGTCAGATTCCCATTTCCAGATGCTATAGGGATAACGACTCCAAATGCTCCACTGAATTTGATTTCTCCTTGATAGCTTCCTAGGTACCTCTGGGTGGACTCGAACCTCCAATCTTTTGGTTAGCAGCTGAGTACGTCAACTATTTGTTTCAGTAAGCAGTTTATTCAAGGTCTAAGGACTTATGACAAGCAAGGATTATCAGGAAAATTAGGAGGCATCTGACTTCAAGACAAATTGCTTTTGCAACATCACACAGCAAGTCAGGGTTAGAAGTGAAATTGGCCTTTGGGGCTGCTTACACCCAGCTCTTTCCAGAACCCCCAAAAAAACTAACATTTAGGGCTCACCCTTGGCCAGACATTGTGATAAGGGATTTATAGGCATGGTCTTACTAAATTTCCACACAATGCTGGGAGGGAAGCACTATTATAATTTCTTTACCAGATGAGAAAACTGAGGTTTAGAGAGGTTAAGTAACTTGCCAAGGGTCACAGAGTGACCAAACCTGGGCTGTACCCAGTCTGAGTAACTCCACCATCTATATCCAACACCTACCGCTTCCTTAGGTCAAGATTTGTTTTGCTTTTGTTTTTAAATATAAAATAATCATAAACCACACAAGTGTGGCGTCTGAATTAATGGATGATCATATGGCAAAATTAGTTTAAAAAATAGAACTCCACCACAGAGCTCAGAAGTCCTGTGGGAATGTCCCATTGTATTCCCAGCTCTCTCCCCCTCCCCCCTGCCCCCAGTGATCACTTCCTGCGCCCTTAGAAGTTGTGTAATTACACCAATGTGCATTTCTAGATCCTAGGTTCTGAAGGTGTGAGTTTTATATCTCTTTTAATGTCTAGGTTCCTCATGCATCCCTTTGATCTCCTTATAATGTTTTTATTTATAGGGAGAACTGAGGAGTCTGATTGATTGTACTCTTGGGCTGTAGTTCAGCTCGCTCCTCCAGTCTCTGTGCCGCCATACTAGTGACCATTGAGTTAACGCCAACTCATGGCTACCCTATGTGTGTTGCAGTAGAACTGTGCTCCAGAGATTTCTCAATGGCTACAAATACCTTTCAGGGAATTAACACTGCCAGTCTTTTGGTTAGTAGCTTAACCAGTTGTGGTCGGATGACAACTATATATTTGTAGGAGAAATTCTCTGAACTGATCTTCACTTAAATGATTCACTGGATTAACTATCCTTCCCCTACCTCTTACAAAGCACAAGCAGCCTATATAACTTTTTTATTTTATACCTTCTCTTTCTGGTGTAGTGCTGAAGGATCAGCACTGGACTGATAACCACAAGGTCAGCTGTTCAAACCTACTAGTCGCTCCTTGGAAAGCCAATACAGGGTCGCTTTGAGTTGGAACTGACTCAACAGCATGTAACAACTTCCCAAGCATTGAGCTGTAGAATGGCTATAAGTCAGCTCCCATTCTAAACTTTTATTCTAGTGGTATTCATTGCATAAGATATTAGCGAATTACATACCACACAAGGAAATGAAATATGAGTGCAAAAAAGTGGTGTTTCTGGTACTTAGCTACTCTGAAAGGGTCACATTAGAGGGTCCCAGATAGAGAGGCTGGATATATGGAACAAAACTCAAAATTACTAAAAGAAAAAAAAAGGCAGAAAGAGACCAGATAAGCTTGACTATGGCCCTCAACCATCCTTCAGGTCTGGAGAGGAATTGACCCTCATGAACCAACTTTCAGCCAAGCAATAGAGACGTATATAGGGGGGACAACAACATTAGTGAGGTGCACTCACTATGAATGATGGAATGGTCAATCATTCAAGATCAAAAGGGCAACACTGACCTTAGGACACAGTTGAGAAGGGATAGGAAGGAGGGTGGAATGGATACAAGAACTACAGGGAGGAAGTGGGAGAACTGGTGTTGCAGGGAGGGGACTGCAATCCTTGAAATGAAACAAAGCATAGGATTTCTTGAATGTAAAACTGAGGATCGTGTTTGTGAACGATCACTCAATTCACAATAAAAGGTGACATATTTTTTAAAATGCTGTTTCCATGAAAACAAAGTTAAATGCTTGAGGAAAGGCAATAAACAAGTGTCAAATTAGGATTCATTTTCCCATTTCTCTCTATAAAGCTGGTAGAATTTTTATCAGTATTTCTTTGAATCTATGGATTGCTTTAAGGAGCTCTGGTAGTGTAGTGGTTATGAATCAGGCTGTGAACTTCAAGGTCAGCAGTTCAAAATTACCAGCTGCTCCACAGGAGAAAGATGAGGCTTTCTGCTCCTGTAAAGATTTACAGCCTCAGAAACCCTGTTCAGGGTCGCTTTGGGTCAGAACTGACTCAACGGCACTTAACAACAACAAATGGATTGCTTTGGGTAGTATTGACATCTTAACAATATTAAGTTTTCTAGTCCATCAACATGGGATATCATTCCATTTATTTGTCTTATTTAATCTTTTTGAGCAATATTTTATAATTTTCCTTGTATAAGTCTTTCACATCCCTGGTTGAATTGATTCCTAGGTATTTTATTCTCTTAGATGATATTATAAATGGAATAATTTCCTTAACTCCCCTTTCAGATTTATCGTTGCTGGTGTATAAAAATCCAGCAGAATTATAGTTTGTTAACCTTGTACCCTGATACTTTGCTAAATTCTTCTATCAGCTCTAAAAACTTTCTTGCAGACTCTCTGGGATTTCCTCTATATAGGACGATGTCATCTGCCAATAGGAATGTTTGTATTTCTTCCTTTCTAATCTGCATACCGTTTCTTTCTTTTGTTTTCTTGCTCTGGCTAGGGCTTCTAATACAATAGTGAGCAGGGACAGTGAGAGCAGGCACCTTCTCACCGTGGGTTTTCTAACAGAATAAAAGAACCTCTTGACCCCAAACAGCTGGTGAGTGTGATATGGTGGAGGACCGAGACAAGGAAAGGAATAAAGGGGACAAGAAATGATGCTGCAGGGTCAGAGAGGTAGAAGCCCTTGAAGAGGTGATACCTCACAAAACTTATAATGGTCTTCTCGTCCACCCCTAATTTAACAATTACAAAGATAAAATGAATTATATACATACATGCACACATAGGGTAGTTTTGTATATATATATA
>NW_006408704.1:4260491-4261050 GCF_000296735.1 Chrysochloris asiatica
ATAGGAGCTCTGGTAGCATAGTGGTTACAAATCAGGCTCCTAATCTCACAGGCAGCAGTTTGAAACTACCAGCTGTTCTGTGGGAGAAAGATGAGGCTTTCTGTCCCAGTAAAGATTTACAGCCTTGGAAACCCTGTACAGGGTCACTATGAGTCGGAACCGACTCCATGGCACAGAACAACAACAATATATATACTCCTGGAGTAGCACTGTAGGATAAACATTGGACTGCTAACTGCAGGGTTTCAAGATCATAGGCTCAAACCCCCCAGGCTCTCTGCAGGAGACAGAGGAGGCTTACTGCTTACTGTTCCTGTAAAGAGTTACAGCCTTGGAAATCTTACACAGCGTTGCTATGAGTTGACTTGACAACGCTTAACAACATATATGTTGTTGTTGTTAAGTGCCGTTGAGTCAGTTCCAACTCATAGCAACCCTGTGTAGTGTTTCTGAGGAGTGGCTGGTGAGCTTGAACCACTGACCTCGCGGTTCAAACCGATCTTGCAGTCTAGTGCATCAACTCACAGCACCACACCAGAACTCTCTCTCTCTCTCTCTC
>NW_006408704.1:4261315-4279638 GCF_000296735.1 Chrysochloris asiatica
ACACACACACACACACACACACACACACACACCCCTCATAGTGCCCCTATGCAAAATACTGCCGGTCCTGTACTATCCTCACAATTAGTGCTATATTTGAGCCCATTTTTGCTGCTACTGTGCCAATCCATCTCATTGGGGGTCTTCCTCTTTTTTTTTTTGATGATCCTCCACTTTACTGAGTATGATGGGGAAATTGAGGCCCAGAGATGTTAAAAAGTCCAAGACCATATAACTATTGTTTCCTGTCAACAAAGTCCCCGTCTTCAAGCAAGATACGGACAAGAAAGAGCAAGAAAAACATATAAATACTATGTCAGATAGGAATAAATTCTATCAGGAAAAAAAAAAGGCAGAATAAGGGGTTAGTGAGGACTGGGATGGGTCAGGGTGATGTGGTGATATTTGAGCTGAGATCCCTGAGGAAGTGAGGGGATGAGTCATGTAGAAATCTAGTGGGGGAAAGCATCACAGGGGGGGAAGGAACAGCCTGTGTAAAGGCCCTGAGGTGGGTCAGTCCTCTTTAGAGCTCTCTTGGGACTGATTGAGTTCCTGTGACTGGAACTGAGTGAATGAAGGGGAGAAAAGGTGAGAGATGACAGAGTCATGATTGGGAGTTGGTTTTGAGTAGATGAGGAGGCTCTGAAGGGTCTGGTTCCCGGAATCATGCTCTCAGTTACTGGACTATTACACTCCTCAGTGATTACATGAATGAATCTCAAAAGGTACCTGGGGGGGTTTTCTCAGTAAAATCAGCTGGATAGTGGCCAGACTCTTTGAAAACAGCCAGAGAGAGGGCAAGACCTGCGCTAACAAGGATAGCTGATGATTAATGGGAAGGACTCACCTCCTGGCTGTCAGGAATTTCTATGGGTTCCTCTTACTGTCACTGGCAAGGACTCATGTCCCAGACCTGTCCCCGGGAGGCCTCAGCCCTCCCTGAACTGTGCCCTTTGCTAACAAGGAGCAGTGAGAAAAAAGGCAACGTCTGCTATGATTCACCCTGGAGAAATGAAAATTGTGTTCAGGCTGGCAAAGAATCCATTTGAAAGTGACACATTTGCCTCCAGAATATATATGTAAGGTTTTTATTTCTCCTTTTCATTTGAAGCACAGCAGAGTCATATCACGCACACTGTCTCACAGCAGGACAGAAACAAACTTCTGAAAGTCTTGCCTTTATTCCTACTTCAGTTCCCTCAGAGGCAAAAATCCAAATCTGGGGCTGCAACCAGACCCCACCAACTCAGCACTGGGGGTAGGACAGCCACATGTGTCTGAGCATCCCCAGGACAAGACTGATTCAAATGTTCTTGCAGTGAGAGGCCCTCCACCATCCAGCAATTATCAACCGTCCAAGTGTATAACATAGGCAAGGAGCTTGTTAGAACGAAGATCCTGGGGTCCCCTCAGAAAAGTGAATTCAGTAGGTTTGGGAGGAAAACAGGAAACTGCATTTTAAAACTAAGTGTTCCAGGTGATTCTGATGTCATTGGTTGAGGAACACTGCCTAAAACCATAGTAAATAAAACAAAATAAAATAAAAAGTAAACCCAGTTGCCCTTGAGTTGATTCTGACTCATGTGTGTCAGAGTAAAACTGTGCTCCACAGGGTTTTCAATGACTAAACATTCAGGGTTAGATCACCAGGCCTTTCTTCTGAGGTACTTCTAGATAAACTAGAACCGCTAACCTTTCAGTTAGCAGCTGAGCATGATAACCATTGTACCACTCAGGGGCTCTGTTTTTATTGAACCATAGTGTTGATTTAGACTCAAATCGACCCCACGTGACAGAGTACACATACTCCACAGAGTCTTCTAGGCTGTTATCTGTACAGGGACAGATCACCAGACCTTTCTTCCAAGGTGCTTCTGTATGGACTGCAACCACCACCCTTTCAGTAAGCAGCTGAGTGTGATAACCGTGATAGCTCTGGCACTACCCAAGGACTCTAAAACCATAACACCAACCGTGCAATAGCCCAGTCTTTCTGCATCTAAGCTTATAGGACATGTTGTTGTTGTTAGTTATAGGACGTGTTGAGTCAGTTCCGACTGATCAATGGTGGCCCATTGTTGATACCATGATGTCAGTTCATCTCCTTGGAGACTGTCCGCTTTTGCTGACCCTCCACTTGAACAAAGGAGGGTCTGGTAGTGTAGTGGTTACAATTTGGGCTGCAAACCGCAAGGTCAGCAGTTCGAAACTACCAGCTGTTCCACGGTAGAAAGATGAGGCTTTCTGCTCCTGTAAAGATTTACAGCTTTGGAAACCCTGTACAGGGTCGCTATGAGTCGGAACCGACTCCACGGCACATAACCAAAGAACAACCACTTGAACAAAGTTTGACATCCTTCTCCAGGGACTGGCCCCTCTTGACAACATGTCTAAAGTTGCTATTGTTGTAAAGTGTCATTGAGTTGGTTCTGACCCATAGAGACCCTGTATAGGGTTTCTGAGGAGTGGCTGGTAGGTTTGAACCGCTGACCTTGTGGTTCAAACTGACCTTGCAGTCCAGTGCATTATCCTGCAGTGGCCCACCAGGACTCTAAAGTAGGAGAGACTAAGTCTCACCAGCCTCCCTTATAAGGAGCATTGTACCTGTATTTCTTTCAGGACAGCTTTGTTTGCTGCTCTAGTAGTTCAAGGTACTCCCAATCATCTTTGCCAACACAATAATACAAATGCATCAATTCTAATATAGTCTTGCTTATTCATTGTCCAACTTTCACATGCATATGAGATGACTGAAAATACAATGGCTTGGGTCAGGTGCATCTTAGCTTTTTAACACTTTAAAGAGGCCTTTTGCAGCTGATTTGCCTAATGCAATATTTCATTAATATTTCTTGGCTGCTGCTTCCATGAGTGTTGATTGTGGATCAAGCAAAATGAAGTCTTTCACTATTTTGATAACTCAAGTTTAGGCCTTTGCCCAGAGGGACACATGGTGGGAGCCGAAAATCTGGACCCTGAGCCACAGCTGCCATGGCACGCCTCTTCCAGAAAAGATGTGCCCGATTGCAAAATCCAGTAGCTCCTCTCCTGTCACTCGCCTGGAGGGCCAGCACTCCTTGTTTGGAAACAGCCATGTTAGCCACCCTGCTGTTTCTCTCTGGCAGTGATCCCAGAGTCCAGCTTAATTCATATCTGGTTTCACTTGACCACTAGAATAGGAAGTTCAAGGAATCGGAAACCATTCATTCCCATCATTTGAACAAGTGATGTCAGTGATTGGTTCTTAAATGTGGTCCTATTTTAGAGTTGAAGGATTTTAATTATTTATATGTTTTGAAAAGAATAAAGTTATTAAAGGAAATTTCTAGGCTTTCTATATATGTATTCATGTATACATTTTTATTAATGTTAAGTTATCCATATATAACTTAGGCAATTCCAAAACATAATATGTAAATTAGTATAAAACATAATTTAATTAACAAAATTATAAACTCCTCTTTTATTACTTTATATATTTAATAAATGTTTAATCAATTGTCTGAATTAAAAAATAAAAGAAGTCTTTGACAACTTCAATCTTCTCTCCACTTACACAATGATGTTATTTATTGATCCAGATGTGAGGGTTTTCATTTGTTTTACATTTAGGTGAAATCAATGAAAGAAAGGAGAAAAGATTTGAGATTAAAGGACATTTGTTGTTGTTGTTGCTAAGTGCTATGGAGTTGATTCCGACACATGGCAACCCTGTATAGGGTTTCGAGGAGCAGTTAATGGGTTTGAACCATCGACCTTGTGGATCACAGTCCAGTGTTTATCCTACAGCACCATACCAGGAGTCCTTATAGGACGTTGTTGTTAAGTGCTGTGAGTCAGTTCCGACTCACAACAACTTTGTATAGGGTTTCCAGGGAGCAGCTAGTCTTGTGGTTCAACTGACTTTATGGTTGAGTGCTTACCCTACAGCGCCGCTACAGTAAGCTCAAACCCTTTCTCAGATGACAAGAGGAATGTTTTGGCTCCTGGTAGCTGTCCTGGGTAAATCAGAGAAGAGAAGAATCTTGTTATCCTAGTCCCTGCACTGTTCATCCAACCCTTCTGCATTTGTCAACCTGACTTGCACTACTTACTCGGGGTCACACCCAAGAAGGTCCAAGTCCTCCATGTTTGAAGCTCCCTTGGGACAGAGATAGTTGTTAAGTGCCATTGGGTTCATTTCAACTTAAAGAGACCCGGTATAAGATTTCTGAGGAGTGGCTGGTAAGTTTGAACTGCTGAGCTTGTGGTTAGAAGTTCAGAGTGTACGCTACAGCGCCACAGCAGAAGTGCAGCTGCACTGAACTCAGATACAACAAACAGGGATGTCCGGGCATGTTCAAGGCACTGATCAGGAAAGGTAACAAAAATGCCTAATCACAGTTATGAAATACTTCTTTATGTTTAATTTGTTAAATGTACGTGCTAGCAGACCATGTACTCCCAGAGCAGTTGGGGAAAAAACAAAAACTTAGTGACTCCTCTTACATTCATTGAAAAAGGGAGCAACTAGATGTGGAGTATGGTGAGCACCCATGAATGAATTACAAAGCTGGCATGAGGACCATATTAGCTACTTCCTATGGGTAGTCAGATTGCTAATTAAAATCGTCTCTTGAGCTTCTCCTCAGATCTCGGATGCAATGCACCTTCATAGAGGGATTCCTTGTCTACTTGGTCCAACAATTCTCCTCAAGCCTCCTCACTTGTTATTCTTAAACTCTCTGGGTGTCACAAATGTTTTTCTAAAAGCTGGCATTTTCGACCCACACGCACAGCAATGCTGCTGAATTGCTTCTGTAAAGACGGTGGCCAAGAAAACCCTATGGACTAGTGCTACTCTGCGACATATGGGGTTGCTCTGACTTGGAGTCAAGTAGACAGCAGAGACTAATGGGTAGTTACTTTATATGTCTTCATAGCATGTACCATGTCTTGCATGATGCAACAGATATAGTTGCTTTCCAGTTTATCACCTGTTTTACTCCCCCTGGCAGGTTAAGTTCCTTGGGAGCTGGGATCTTGTGCTGTTCCCTGTTGTAGAATAGGCACTCATTCAGTATTTGCTGAAGGAATGATTTATGTTATGCTTTGTGAGTTTGAGGCCATAGTAGATACTGGGGTCATTGGATACTGGGGTCTTTTGGAACTAAATGCATATATTAAAAACAACAACAGGTGTTTTCATTTAGGGTCTTTGGTGGTTCCATACAATAAGCACTGAATTGTGAACCACAAGGTCTGAGGTTCAAGCTTCCACTTGCTCCATGGGAGAATTTTGATGCTGTCAGCACCCTCGAAGATTTCAAGTCTGGGAAACCCTATATAGGGTCGCTATGAGTTGGAACCGACTTGACAGCACTTAACAACAACAACCATGAAGAAGTCTTGGTGGCACAGTGGGTTAAGAACCAGGCTGCTAACTATAGGTCATTGGTTCAAACCTACCAGCAGCTCTAAGGGAGAAAGATCAGACTGTCTGCTCCTGTTGTTAAGTGCCACTGAGTTGGTTCAGACTCATAGCAACCCTGCATAGGGTTTCTGAGGAGTGGCTGGTGAGTTTGAACTGCCGACCTTGAGGTTTAAACCAACCTTGCAGTCCAGTGCTCATCCTCGAGCACCATACCTGGACTCCGTCTGTTCCTGTAAAGATTTGCAACCTCGGAAGCACTACGGAGCAGGTCTGCTCTGTCATATAAGGTTACTAGGAGTCAGAAATGGTTCAACAGCGGTGGGTTTGGTTTATATACTGGGTACATTCACTAGCTTGTTTTCTCCTCATGTAGCTTCACTGAGTAAGGATTATTAATCCCATCTAAACGATGGGAAAACCAAGGCCAAACAGCCAGTCAGGCACAGAGGTAGGATTCAAATCCAAGTCACCTAAAGCAATAGTCTTCACTCTATCCCTTAACTGGATGTGATGGTATCTATCCTGTGTTGACACTGCAGTAGAATCCAGAGGCAAGAAAGATGAGGCCCTCCAGACACTCATGATGTGACTGGGCAGAGTAGTGAAGACCAAAAACTGGAGTCAGATTCCAAATCTAAGCTTCATCCCTTACCAACGGAGCTTCAGCTTCCTTATTTGTAAAACTGAGTTAATAAATCTTACCTCATAGAAATGTTGTAATGATTTGGCAACACAATACAGGAGAAGTACTTGCCTAACCCAGAACTTGGCACACAGAAAACACTCAATGAACAACTGGGCTTACTGGCTACCCTTGGAGAGATAAGAATCACATCCAAATCAATGATGCAGCTCACTGTCCTCATGGTGAGAGTTCTGGAAGTCACAGCACTATTGCCTAAACACTATGAATTACATTATATTCCATCATGTGAACTAGAAGCAATTTTCTTATCAGACCAGATGTGTAAAGAAAAGAGTCAAAAGATGGCTAGAAAGGCAGACGTACTACACAGACCCTCTACAACAAAGATACGAGAGCACAAATGAAACAGACACAGATGAAGATCCTGGAACCCTGAACTTGACAGAAAAGGTTAGAGAAGTGGATCGAGTGCATGCTGGGAGGAGAAACCGAGCAGGGACCGTGAGAGAGGGAGACTGACTGGTGGACAGCTGGCCAGACATGGCTCCACCATCTTGGACTTTCGTTAGCAGCTTTGGCAGAGCAGATTCACACAGACAGCAGGAATGGTGCAATATCTTCTTTTCCCCCACACTCCCCTGATGACCAGAGGTGTGGCCAGCTCCCACCCTCATCTACCCCCAGCACAGATCCTGCTCTCCAGATCAGCCCTTCATGGCTGTGGATGAAGTCAATGTGAGGCCAGCTGCACAGCTTTGGTGTCAGGATTCAGGCGGGCTCGACCCCAGATCTACAGAATCCACAGAGCCACCATACTAGCATTGGTCTTACAGAAATCCTTACAACTGGTTATCCTGGCCGCAGTTGCCCTGTGGTCCTAACAGACACTGAAACCAGCTCCCTCAAGGGCCCCCATGAACTATTTTCAGACTAAGTGCCCAGAACAGAGATAATAACAAAGCTCATAGGAGCTCCACTCTCAGGACCCTCCTGCACCCACCTCATGAGTTTCTTGGCTGGTAGGAGCTTCCAGAGTTTTCTCTCTCCAAGTCTAACAGCTGCACCGTTTTTTGGTTTTGGTTTTGTTTTTATTTCCTGTCATTGTTTTTGCTTGTTTATTCTTTCATATTATTATTTTCTTTTTATGCCCTTGAATTTTATCCTTTCTATCTCTACTTTTATTTTTCCTCTTTTTCTTCTATTTCTCATTTCCCCTCTTCATTTTTTCCCCTTTGATCTTTATTTATGTTCTCAACCCTTTCTTTTTTCGTATTCCCGTTTCCTGGCTTTCCCAAGTGTTTTTAGTGTTATTTTATTACTTCCTTTTATGTTCTGTCCTTTTTTTTTTTTTTTCTTTCTTCTATTAGCCCCATTTTCCTGTCCCTCTTTTTCCTTTTTAGTTATTATATCCTTTTTTTTTTTTCCTTCTGGTTGCTGCCTGACTTCATTTTTTCCTCCTTTATTATTTTATCTTTCCACTGTTGCTTGCTTGCTTGTTTTGTTTTGTTGTGTGTATGTGTGTGTATCTGTGGGTTCTTCTCTTTCCCACATGACAGGAGACAGCGACCGTGCCCATAGAGCCCAGTAACAGGGTACCCTCTGCAGCTCCACCTACTGGGTAAAAGCCAACACCAGCTCCTACACCACCAGGTTAATGGTAGGCAGCAGTCAACACCAGTCAAATTCACTCTAAACTGAGGTGCAATGACAAACAAAGACTGGTGCACACCTTTCCATTCTCTAACTACACCCACAGAAGATTGTTGGTAAGGGCCTAAAAACACATCAACATACAATCATCAATTAAATAAAAATATGATATCACCAAGAAGACCTGGAGACAACATACAATTTTAACTCACATGAAGAACCAAGCGAGAATGCCTCAAACAGATGATCAGGATGCAGAGCCAGGAAAGGTTTCTGAGGACGAAAAGGTAATGGATCTAACTGAAAAATAATTCAAAAGAATGACATTTAGGTACCTTCAAAGGATTGACAGAAAGATCAAGAAAAAAAGACACCCCCCCCCCAAAAAAAAACCTTAAGAAGAATACAAGAAAAAAAACAAAAACAAAATAAATGCAAATTTTGAAACAATATAAAACCTGCGATTAAAAGAAATCCATAAGATTAATACAAAGAGCTCATTAAGTGGACAACACATTGAATGGGAAAGGGAGCAGATGTGAAGCAATGGAAGCCTGAATTAGTGAGCTTGAGGAGAACTATCTCAATACTAGTATACTAGAAGAAGCATCAGAAAAAAGGATGAAAAAAATCTGAAGAAAGCCTAGAAGTTATGTGGGACACCATGAAGAGCAACAGCTAATTTATGGGTGATTTGAACTTCGGAATAGGAAGAGACATTAAAAAGTACACAGAAAATTGTCAAAGAGTTGTTAGAAGAAAACTTCCCTAGCATCATGAAAGATGAGAAGGTACGTATACAAGAAGCTGAATAACAGGATAGATTCCAAAAGAAAATCACCAAGACATATCATAATCAAACCTTCCAAAACCAAAGACAAGGAAAGAATCTTGAGAGCAACTTGGGAAAAGTGAAAAGTTACTTACAAAAGAGAACCAATAAGACTAAGCCCTGATTTCTCAGAAAGAAGGCAATGGGATGACATATACAAAACTCTGAAAGAAAAAGAAATGCCAACCAAGAAGCATAAACCTAGCAAAGCTGTTCCTCAAATACCATGGTGGAATTGGGATGTTTCCAGATAAACAGAAATTAAAGGGATTTATAGCAATCAGACCAACTTTATTAAAAATGCTAAAGAATGTTCTTTGGACTGAGAACTAATAGCAGCAGATAACAACCTGAGATTACCATACCTGACAACACCACTCAAAACTCAATGCAGATATAGGAGTATTTAAAGTAAAACAAACTTACAAGACTGAAATTAGGGAACCAGAGATGCTAGTTTGTAATTAAGTCAACTACAAGACAAAAAGAAGGAATACAGTAGATGAAGAACTTCCAAATGGCAAGGAAGTCTAGTAGATTTCAAGATAAAACAGACTGCTTTAAACAGGGAAAAGTTAATGAAGTAGAATGTAATGTGAAAGAAAATTAAGCTCCTGTACATCAAAGTAAATAAAGAGGAAAACTGAAAGACTTCATAAACATTAACACAACAGAAATGAAAAAGAAAACCCTCAGACAAAATAAACTCAATATAGAAAAGGATGTGGAATAAAGAAACCAGCAGCACCACAAAAAAACATACAGTAAAATGACAGCACTCAATCGTACCTATAGATACTGAATGCA
Organism: Chrysochloris asiatica; assembly: GCF_000296735.1. NCBI lineage: Eukaryota > Metazoa > Chordata > Mammalia > Afrosoricida > Chrysochloridae > Chrysochloris > Chrysochloris asiatica. The sequence goes on from NW_006408704.1 coordinate 4,270,664, forward strand.
AATGTATTAAACGCACCGGTCAAGAGACATAGAGAGCAGAATGCTTAGAAAACAAGATCCCTCAATATGCTGTTGACAATTGTTGTTGTTATGTGCCGTGGAGTCAGTTCCGACTCATAGAGAACCTGTACAGGGTTTCCGAGGCTGCAAATCTTTACGGGAGCAGAAAGCCTCATCTTTCTCCTGTTGTTGACAATAGGCATCTCAAAATGTTGGAGACTGTCTAAATGCCCATCAACAGAAGAATGGTCAGACAAACAAAATGGTTAAACATGCACAACGGAATACTACATAATGTTGAAGAATAACAATGAATCTTTGAAACACCTCACAACATGGATGAACCTGGAGGACATTATGCTGAGTTGAATGAGTCAATCACAAAAGGACAAATATGAGACAAGTGCAAAAAGTTAAAATTCTTTCTTGATAAAAGAAGCTTTCTTTGATAGTTACCTTGGTTGCAGAGGAGAGGGAAAATTAATCATGGGCTACAGGGCAGACACATGTTAACATGGGTACTGTTGAGTCAATTCCGACTCATAGCGATACTGTATAAGGTTTCCAAGGAGCATCTGGTAAGCTTGAACCACTGACCTTGCAGTTCAAACAACTTTGCAGTCTGAGGCATTATGGGATAGGTAGGCAATATCAAACAAGAGGGAGGCTGAATGAGGAAAGATAAAGGTAGCTGGGGGCAGAGGGAGGAATGTAAGAGTTAAAGTGAATACCTGTAAATACTATTAACTGACAGTACAGGAAAGAAATTGCAATCATTATAATGCAATAAAGTGTATGATTTGGTGAATGTAAAACTGGTGATCTGCTTTGTAAACCTTCACTCAATTCATAATAAAAAGTTTTAAAAAAATCTCTGTTGTTGTTGTTGTGGTTGTTAGATGCCATTGAGTCAGTTCTGACTCACAGCGACCCTGTGCACAACAGAATGAAACACTGCCAGGTCCTGGGCCATCCTCACAATTCTTGTTACGCTTGAGTGCACTGTGGTTGCCACTGTGTCAATCCCTTTGGTTGCGGGGGGTCTTTCTACTTTTGGCTGACCCTCCACTTTACCAAGCATGGTATCTTTTTCCAGAGACTGATCCCTCCTGATAACATGTCCGTAGTATAAGAGACAAATTCTCATCATTGTTGCTTCCAGAGAGCATTCTGGCTGTGTTTCTTCCAACACAGATTTATTTGTTTTTCTAACAGTCATGGTACTTTCAATATTAATCTCCAACACCATCAATTCTTCTATGGTCTTATTTTCATTGTCCAACTTTTACATGTATATGAAGCGACTGACAAAACCATGGCTTGAGTCAGGCACACCTTAGTCTTCAAACTGATACTTTTGCTTTTGAACACTTTAAAAAGGTTTTGTGCAGCAGATTTGCCTAATGCAATATGTCATTTGATTTCTTGGCTGTTGCATCCATAAGTGTTCATTGGGGATCCAAGCAAAATGAAGTCTTTGATAACTTCGAACTTTTCTCCATTTACCATTATATTATTTATTGGTCTAGCTGTGAGGATTTTTGTTTTCTTTACATTGAGGTACAATCCAAAGACTACTGAAGGCTGTAGTCTTTGATCTTCACCAGCAAGTATTTTAAACTCTCTTCATTTTCACCAAGCAAAATTGTAACATCTGCATATCACAGGTTGTTAATGAGTCTTCCTCCAATCCTGATGCCACGTTCTTCTTCATATAATTCAGCTTCTAGGATTATTTGCTCAACATACAGATTGACTAAGTATGGTGAAAGAATACAACCTTGACGGACACCTTTCGTGATTTTAAACAATTCAGTGTTCTCTTGTTCTGTTCAAACAACTGCCTTTTGGTCTATGTACAGGTTCCTCATGAGTACAGTTAAGTGTTCTGGAAGACTGATTGTTTGAGAAAATCTCTAGGCAATTAAAAGTTACCATCCCATACTTGTTCAAGACACACAGTGAGTGACAGAGCTGGGATTTGAACCCAGGTAGTCTGGTTCTTTTTGGAGTCCTGGGGTGTCTATTATCTCAAAGGTTGGAAGTTTGATCGGGCCCAGAGGCACCATGGAAGAAAGACCACACAATCTATAATTTTTCAGAAATATATATATATATACATTTATAATAGAGCACAGCTCTATTCGGCTACTCATGGGGTCACCATAGTTGGAACAGACTGGATTGCTACTGTTTGGTTTGATTTAGGTCTTCCTGTCCCCATATTCCTGCACCCAAGGCATGGAGAATCCAAGGGGTTTCAAGGGGAGGAAAGCAGCAGGCACCCAGAGTGGGTAGTCCTCCTCCAAGGATCATGGGATCTGAGATGGCTTTGCACAATGTGTTCTGTCTCGGGTTGGCTGTCCTCGAGCAGGAAGAAGCTCTCCCTGGAGGCAGTCAGCTGCAGCCTGATTTGTGGCAGTGCATTGACTCCCATGTTCTCCGAACTACCTACCCGGTCTCCAAATTGCCGTCTTCATTAACTGTACAAATTTGCATCTTAATTAGACTTAATGGAATACAATTACCAGATCCTAAATTTCTCTCTTATTCCAAGGAAAGATTCCAGAGACAAGCCGAAGCCAAGCCCGCAGGGTGGGAGGGCTTCTGTCTGGGTTCTCTCTGCAGAGTCTTGCATCTGGATGAGGAGGGTAGCGGGTGGTGCACTCAGGCCCCTCGGTGGGCAGCCTGGCTCAGCCTCTGCCAGTGCTGTGAGCACCAGTCATCTGCTAGACTGTATGTATGCAGAACACCTCTTACAGCAACTAACAACAACAACAACAACAAATTATATCTCTAGTCTTTGCCCAGGGCTCTACACAGTGTTGTTGTGTGCCATTGAGTTGGAACCATCAGACTCATAGTGACCCAGTATAGGATTTCCGAGGCTGTAAATCTTTACGGGAGCAGAAACCTCATCTTTTTCCTGCAGAGCAGCTGGTGGGTTTGAACTGTGACCTTGTGGTAGCAGCCCAATGCACAACCCACTATGCCATGGGCACCCTCTTAATTTATATTTGTATTATGGACCATCTGTGAAATGGGAACTATAATACTACTCCCATGGTACTGTGAAATGATTATATGATTTCAGGCACACAGTAGGTGCTCAATGGGCAATCTCTCCACTCTTCCATTACTTGTAATTAAGGAAGAGTCACAGGCTGGACTCGGCTTCAGGATGGAGAGTAGGGAGACGGGAGGCCTACACCACATAGTGTCAGAATGTTAAAAGTTGGAAGAAAGACTTAGAAATTACTTAGCTACATGGTTGCCAACCCAAGACTCCTTTAAAATTTTTCTGCTTGTGAAATATTCTTATCTACCACAAAACTGTATTTATTAAGACAGAATTCACTTCCCCCATTTTCGAATTACTCAAAGGCATCCCAAGCATCCAGCCTGGTGCCTGCTCAGTGTGAGAGAAGCCATATGGAGATGCCCTGCTGAAGCAATTCTTGCAAAAACTAAAGACTTCTTCTGCCTCCATGGATTGGGCAGCAGGAGAACGGTTTCCTTGGGACTTCCCATAATGCTCATAAGCGCTTGTGGAGTCCGGTATGAGGGCCCTGACTTCTGAATCAAAGAGGAAAGGTCTCTGCTTTGATCTTCCCAATCAGGTCCTGCTGCTGGCGGTGCTTGTATCACTGTGGGTGTCAGACCAAAGCCAGGCGAGAGAGCTTTCTGCCCAGGAAGTTCCCCTCGGGAGGCAGGAATAGCCATAGCGATACCTTGAAAGGACAGCCTTTCCCAAGAGTCTATGCAAGCAAGCATTGACATTTCAGTCCATTTCTGGGACTCATGTTAGACATCCGGGCCTATGAGTCTCTGTAGGGTTGTCCTGCTCTGATTCTCACCCTTATTCTCCTACTAGTCATTGTCTGCACCCCGACCCACTCCCACCCTAGACTACCTTCCTAGTCTCATCTCCCCACTTTGTTTCAGTGTTATCCCTTCCCACCATTTTTACCAAGCCCTGAGGGCATTGTGTCCTTCCTGAGCTGTTACCTTTGCCTAGATGAAGCCTGGTTCCACGTGAGCACCTGGTCAATTCCCAAACAAGCATTCAGACCTTTCCCTGCATAGCCCCGGCAACAGCAAGTCCCTCTCCTGGGTTGCAACTTACTAGGACATATCTCTGTCATACTGCCTTTCATGGAAGAGGACAATTGGTTCATTTGCACATCTGCTTCCCACTCTGGACTGAAGGTCCCTTTGAGAAAGATGGCATTCTTTCTTTATTTGCCCTAGCTCCAGCTCAGACAGGGCCAGAAGGCAGGAAGTAGATCTCTGGAAAGCTTTCTGTAGCTGAATTTATGGATGGATCCCCTACGACACAACGTTTTGTGGCAGGAGCATCTTTCTGGGGAGATATCCTAGAACGTGAGCATCTTGATTAACAGAGAGCATGTCTCGCTTTCCCTGTATTGCACAGCCTTACACACAGTAGACACTTAATAAAAATATCATCGAGTCATGTACTCTTTCCATTCTTTTTTCTTTTTTAGTTATAGATCTAGTTCAACCTTCCCATTGTACAGATGGAGAGGCTGAGCCCCAGAGCAGGGAAAAGGCTTACTCATCAATTCACCAGGTGGAATGCTTAGGGGAAATACCTTCTCTTAACAATGAGAAAGTAGCATTATGAATTACTTTGTTCAATCTTCCACCTGGTTCCCAGTCATTTTTCACAAGCCTCTTCTATCCCAGGCAGAAGCGTGAGGATACAGAAAGGACCAATGCACAGCCCCTACTCTCAGAGGACTCACAGGCAGTGGGGAGAGATGGGTCAGGCACAGGTGAGGGATGCATATAGCTCCAGAAGTTCCGAGGGAAGACACCCTTCCCAGGAAGACCCCAGGAAGGTTTCAGGGAAAAAGGGGGGAGGGTCTGAGCTGTGCATACCAGGATGACCCAATCCATAGTATCAGATCGTGAGCCCATATCCCTGTGCTATTCTCCAACTGACTTGCCCTTATACAGTCTCTCTATGGCATAGTCCACCACTTGTCTGTCAGTTTGTCGTACTGTGGTGGCTTGTGAGTTGCTATGATTCTGGAAGCTACGCCACCAATATTTTAAATACCAGCATGGTCACCCATGGTGGACAGGTTTCAGATGAGCTTCCAGAAGAAGACAGACTAGGAAGAAGGAGTGACGAACTACTTCCGAATATTTAGTTACTGAAAACCTTATGAATAGCAGAGAAACACTGTCAGATATAGTGCTGGAAAATGAACCCCTTAGGTTGGAAGGCACTCAAAATGCAACTGGGGAAGAGCTGTGTCCTCAAAATAGAGTTGACCGTGATGATGTGAATGGAGTAAAGCCCATGGAAGAAAAGCCCACGGTACCTTCATTTGCTGATGGAGCACAACTCAAAATGAAGAGGATAGCTGTAAGCATCCATTAATAATTGGAAAATGGAATGTACAAAGTATGAATCTGGGAAAATTGGAAATTGTCAAAAATGAAATGGAACGCATAAACATCGACATCTTAGGCATTAGTAAGCTGAAATGGACTGGTATTGGCCATTTTGAATCTGACAACCACATGGTTTACTATGCCGGGAATGACAAATTGAAGAGGAATGGTGTTGCATTCTTCGTCAAAAAGAACATATCCAGATCAATCAGGAGGTACAACATTGTCTATGACAGGATAATATCTATACGCCTACAGGGAAGCCCAGTTAATACCACTATTATTCAAATTTATGCACCTACACTAAAGCTAGTGAGGATGAAACTGAAGAATTCTACCAACTTTTTCAATATGAAATTAATCAAACATGAAATCAAGATGTATTGATTATTTAATGGTGATTGGAAGGCAAAGGTTGGGAACCAAGAAGAAGGATCATTGGTTGAAAAATATGGCCTTGGTGATATCCCATATGGAGTAAAGTTTTACTAAAGGTAATACGGAAACAGGTGCAAGCATACATTGACAGAGAACTTTCAGAGGTTCAAGCCAGATTCAGAAGAGGACGTGGAACGAGGGATATCATTACTGATGTCCTGTAGATCTTGGCTGAAAGCACAGAATACCAGAAAGATGTTTGCCTCTGCTTTATTGACTACACAAAAGCTTTCGATTGTGTAGATCATGACAAGCTATGGACAAAATTGCGAAGTATGAGTATTCTAGAACACTTAATTGTGCTCTTGAGGAATCTGTACATCGACCAAGAGGCAGTTCGAACAGAAAACAGGAACACTGAATGGTTTAAAATTAAGAAAGGTGTGAGACAGGGTTGTATTCTTTCACCATACTTATTCATCCTGTATGCTGAGCAAATAATCTGAGAAACTGGGTTATATGAAGAAAAGTGTGGCATCAGAATTGGAGGAAGACTCATTAACAACCTGCGATATGCAGATGATACAACTTTGCTTGCTGAAAATGAAGAGCACTTAAAATACTTACTGGTGAAGATCAAAGAGCACAGCCTTCAGTATGGATTGAATCTCAATGTAAAGAAAACAAAAATCCTCGCCACTGGACCAATAAACAACATTCTTATCAATGGAGAAAAGATTGAAGTTGTCAAGGGTTTCATTTTTCTTGGATCAACCATCAACACTCATGGAAGCCAATAGTCAAGAAATCAAATGACGTATTGCATTAGGCAAATCTGCTGCACAAGACCTTTTTAAAGTGTTGAAGAGCAAAGATGTCAGCTTGAGGACTAAGGTGCACCTGACCCAAGCCATGGTATTTTCAATAACCTCATATGCATGTGAAAGCTGGACAGTGAATAAAGAAGACCATAGAAGAATTGATGCATTTGAGTTATGGTGTTGGAGGAGACTATTGAAAGTGCCTTGGGCTCCCAAAAGAACCAACAGATCTGTGTTGGAAGAAGTACAGCCAGAGTGCTCCTTGGAGGCCAGGATGGCCAAACTTTGTCTCTCATATTTTGGACATATTGTCAGGAGGGACCAGTTTCTGGAGAAGGATATCATGTTTGGTAAGGTGAATGGTCAGAGAAAAAGAGGAAGACCCCCAGAGAGATGGATTGGCAAAATGGCAGCATCAATGGACTCAAGCGTGGCAACAATTGTGAGGTTGGCCCAGGATTGGGCAGTGTTTTAGTCTGTTGTGTATAGGGTTTCTGAGTCAGTACCAACTTGATGGCACTCAACAACAACTATGGCATAGTGTATCCAGTGGATGCCTTAGGTTGCAATAACTTAAGTAATAAGGAAAACCATTCTCCCTCTCATAAGAAGGCCAGGTAACTGCACGGCAGCCTAACTCAGCACCTAAGTGACATCATTAAAGATTCCAGTCTTTTCCATCTATGACTCAGTCATCTTCAGAGTATTTGTCAGATGTGTCCTAAAACCAGATCACTTTCTAGTCAAAAGAGGGCTGCCAGAGACCTGACTTTCCAAGAAAGAAACCATCTTTTACGTGACAATTTCCTAAAATCAAGAAAATCCTTTCTAGCAGCACCACGACCTCAGCCCCCGCAGCCTGTCCCCAGGTCTCATGCCCACCACTAAATGTAGAATGATATTGTTGCTATTAGCTGTCATGGAGTCAGTCCCTGACTCATGGAGACCCCATGTACAATGGAACAAAATACTGTCTAGTTCCATTGTCATCCCCATGATCAGTTGAAGAGCAAACTATTGTGATCTGTGGGGTTTTCATTGGTTGAGTTTTGGAAGAAGATCACCAGGTCTTTCTTCCTAGTTCATCTTCATCTGGAAACTGCTGAATCCAGTCATAGCAACACATAACAAATCATCAAAGCAACACCCAAGTCTCCTCTGGGAATCTTCGACACTGCAGGTGAGAGTTCTACCATTGGCCCACTATTGCTTCCAGGGGAGTACTATGCAGCCATGAAGAGTATTCCTGATATATGTTACGGCACGAATGAACCCTGGAAACATAATGCTGAGTGAAAGGCCACATATTGTACAATCCCATATAGATGAAATATCTAAAATAGGTAAAAGCATAGAGACAGAAAGCAGATTAGATGTTACCAGGGGCTGGGGGAAGGGAGCAATGGGTATTCTTGTTTAAGGAGGACTGACTTTCTGTTTGGAGGAATGAAAATTTTTGGAAAAAATTGCAGCAATGCTTATGTGGCACTTTATGTGTGATTGTTGTTGTTGTTGTTAAGTGCTGTCAAGCTTGTTCTGACCCATAGTGACCCTGTACAGGGTTTCCAAAGAGCAGCTAGGGAGCTTGAACCTATGACTTTGTGGTTCAACACGACTTTGCAATCCAGAGCATTAACACACAGTGTGATTAATACCATTGAATTATACATTTGTAAGTCAACAGTGTTTGGTCCTGTTGTGTTATGAGTCTAACAACACGTCAACAGTGAGAGCTAACTAAATGAAAAGTTAAGTTAAAATGGCACATTTTAGGTTATATATATTGTACTACAATCTTTTGTTTGTTTGTTTTGTAGTGCTTCCAAGTTGTTAAGATCTCTTTCTCTCTCTCTTTTACATTAAAGAAAACAAGAGGAAAAAAGAAAAGACCATTTCTTAAGTTCCTTATCTGGGGATCATTTAAAGCAGAATCAACAATGGTGGTCAACTGTGCAGCTCTTCAGCCAAATACTTGTAGATCCATGAACAGCACTCAGTTACTATGTCTTAGTCCTTGCTATATGTCTGGCTGTAAGTAGGGCTGGAAGGACAGTGATGGGCCAGACAGATACTGCCCTCTGCCCAGGAGGGGAGCAGACAGTTAAACAGGGAATTATAGTGTGGTGGGTGCAGGGCTAGAGTGAAGACACCTAGGAGCACCTGGGAGGCAGCTCACCCTGCCAGAGACAGGGAGGATGAGTGCATGGAAGGCTTCCTGGAGGAGATGTAGTCCAAACCATGACCTGAAGAAGGAGTATGAGCAGGGAAGGAGGGAGATGCACTGCAGGCAGAGGGTACAGCATGTAAAGGCCCAGAGGTGCAATTCTGGACACTGACAACATGCTTGTT
>NW_006408704.1:4283553-4284796 GCF_000296735.1 Chrysochloris asiatica
TATAGCACTCCACACAGAGTTACCAGGACTCCACACAGAGCTACAAGACTGAAAATAGAGAACCAGAGAAATAGGTGCAATAACAACAATAAAAACACACAGAACTTCCAAAGGAAGAGGAACTCAAGTAAATTTCAAGAAAAAAACTAAATAAATTAACAAAAATAAACCTGTGACCCTAAAAACTAGACCAACCCTTATACCTCTGCCTAGCACAATCCTACTCCTACCCATAACCCTAACAATAAATGAAACCCCAGGCCCAGCCTACGCTTTTATAGTCCTAACCTTATGCCTCGCTCTTTGTTCCTTTCCAGTTCCCCTCAAAAAAAAAAAGGTAATGGAATTTTCCCACAAACTTTTTGAAGCACTTTGTAATCTTTAAACTTTAAACTATCCCCTGACATCTTGTTTGAACCAAAATTAGTTTATTATATTTAATAAAATATATCTACATTGAGCATTGTGCTCTTTTAAAGAATTATCTATGTGAGATTACGCCGGCAATTGTAATTTGCAAGGTTGCTTAGAGGGGAATGAGTTTCAGCTAATGATGGTGGAATAATTAAGAAAAGGATAGAAAGAATAGTGGTATTACAAAGAATGTAATCTAGCTCACTAAATTATCTGTGTAGAAGCTGTTGTAAAGGTATATCTTTGGGTGTGTATACTTCTATTTACCCACCATCTTGTCTGTCAGTTTGTTGTACCATGGTAGCTTGTGTGTTGCTGTGATGCTGAAAGCTAGGCCATCAGAATTTTAAATGTCAATAGGATCACCCATGGAGGACAAGTTTCAGAGCAGCTTACAGACTAAGACAGACTAGGAAAAAGGAGAAGCAGACTAGTTCTGAATGTTTATCCACTGAAAACACCCTGCAAGCCTGCCTTCTGGCGGCCAGCACAAAGCCCCTCTTGCTCTCTGGGTCTAGAGTCCCCAGCCACTCCATCCCTTCACGTCATCATCTCTGCGTCCATCTCTGATGTCACTGCTTCTCTGGGTAGGGTCCTCCACTCTGCTTCTCACCCTTGATGGTCCCAGGGACACCTCTCCTGGACTGCAAAGTCAACCACTTTCCTCTTTGTGTTACAAAATGTCTACCTTTACATTTTCAACCCTCACAGTCAGTCCTGATAGCAATTATTCACTATTGTACCACAAGAGTCTTATCCCCAACTCCTTTCATCAGTCCTATCCAGATTGGAAACTACTCAATGGAGATTCTACCTTCCTCTGCACCCT